>NC_079292.1:66584873-66893294 GCF_023638135.1 Falco biarmicus
AAAAAAACCCCAAAAACCACAAAAAAAACCCCCAAAACAGACTCAAGTCAGGTTTCACAAAGAAACAAGCTGTTCTCTGAGAGACCTAGGTGATCACTGGGAACCTCCACTACATAAAGACTGTATTTCATCAGAACTGATTTGCATTGCAGTTACAGTGCTGTGTACAACAGTCTTTATGCTCCACAAATCTCACAGTTACAGTGCAGTCTGATGCAAAAATGACCACGAGCTATTTCTAGGCAATGTCAGAATCCTAAAGACAAAGACAAGAATTCACAGGAAGATCACACAACATGGCAGTAGGCAAAAGAGTACAGGGCTAGGACTTCATGAACTATGGCACACAACTCAGATAGAACCACTTCCAATGGTCCCAGGAGGCCAGAAAAGAACAGTAACTTTTACTGTCTTTTTTACAGCAACGTCTGGCAAGCCTTGAACCAGATCATTAAAGATATCAGAAGGAAAGACACAAAAAAAACCAAAAGCAGGGGTTAAGAAAAATGGGGGACAGAACCATATTAGTAGACCGACCTTTCCAGAAGGGATGCCACCAGTAGGATCAGAGGGCCATCAGCTGCAGAGAAGGAGTGGGCTGGCTCTTTCACTCCTCCTACAGCAGCCTGGGGAAGGGCTCAGCGGCAGCTGAGACCAACTATGGAAACTGAAAGGTAATGAGCTGTAAGTCTAAAAACCAAACAAACTTGGCATGTTTCCCGTTGTGTGTAAATTCACTAGGAAGACATTAGAATGTTAGAGTTGTTCATGATTCATTTGGGTTCTGGTAATAGCGTGCAATCACATTTAGCTGCTGAATTCACCCAAAGCAGAACATATATATGTTTGCTTCCAAACCAAACTTTAAAGGAGAAAACTCATTCTATACAGAAAGGACAACTTCTAGACTGTCCACCTTCTCACCTACTCCACTTACCATGTCACCTCACACATAACCTATTCTGCTTTCTTTTACCTGTTCTTCCAATTTGCTCTACCTCAATATACTCGTTTCCCTTGCTGCATGTCTGTGAGTACCAGCAGCACAACAGACAAGCACATGAACACATACACATTACATTCTACCTAAGTTACAACCCTTGCTTCCCTCACAGCCTGGAGCCTGTGGAAGAAGTATGGCAAAAGCAATGCTTAAGCCTCTTGTGAAGGACTTGCTGAGCGGATTGCAGGTAGCACCACCCCAATGTGACACAGGACCCTTACTTTATCATCCGCTTAAAGCCTCTGCTCTGTGTTTGGAAAGAACTTGCATTTTTACTTTCCCTCCCTTTTCACTTCTTAAAGCACATTACAGCTGCAAACTTCAGTTAACAACTGTGCTGTTTACAGTTTTACCTGAGACCACTGCAAGCCCTGGACTCATATACCTCAGTAACGCTGAAACAGATTATTTCTGGACTCTGTCTCAAAGTCAATACAGAGGTTATAGGTGCTTATTAATATGAATTTGAAGTCCCCATCTGACAAAGTTTACAAATGAAGTGAGTATAGGATTGGCACAAGACGACATTGTTACACTTTCCTGAATGCAGGTAGGTTGGTTTGTCCTGTTTACTTTAGACACGCAAGCAGCAGCTTAGGAAGATGGGAAGGTGGTGGTGTTTGGTTTGTTGTTTTTTTTTTTTAATGGGCGACATACTTGCCATAGTTTCTAGAAGTGTTGTCTATCGGTCAACTGTGCTTTGTTCTTTCGATTTACAAAACCAAAACTGAACTCTCTCTCCTTCCCCCTCTACCTGGCTTCTGTAAAATTTACAGAACTGGAATTAGCAATATAATTTTAATGTATTTTCTTCTAAGCAAACATTTTCCCTTGAAAATGGTATTTCATATTCAGATCATCAGTACTTTCCACTGTGTTCTACAAGAACACAAATGCCTTGTTTAAAGCATCATTTTCTTCCCTCACTACTTCAAAGCGCACACAGCCCCGCTGAAGGACAAGGACTTCACGGTTCCATCAAGGCAGCAGAGAAGAAGCATCTAAATCTAAATAAGGCTTTTCATCTCTCAAACTGTACTAACAGATACACCCAATATAGCTCATTCTTTAGTCATACAAGACTTGTGCTTTGAGGTTATGCTTTCCCAAACAAGGCCCCAGCTGCACTTCAAGTTAACTACTGCAAGCAGATTTACCAGAGAAAGAGGGAAAAATAAGCCTGAACTACAACCTGCAATTTTGGTGAGGACTGGAGCACTGTGTTCAGCTCTGGGGCCCCCAATACAAGGACATGAACCTGTTGGAGTGAGTCCAGAGGCCACAAGGATGATCAGAGGGCTGGAGCACCTCTCCTGTGAAGGCAGGCTGAGAGTGTTGGGGTCGTTCAGCCTGGAGAAGAGAAGGCTCCAGAGAGACCTTATAGTGGCCTTTCAGTACTTGAAGAGGGCTCATAAGAAAGGTGGAGACAGACTTTTTAGCAAGGCCTGTAGCAATAGGACAGGGGGTAATGGTTTTAAACTGAAAGAGGGTAGATTTAGATTAGATATTGGGAAGAAATTCTTTACTGTGAGGGTGGTGAGACACTGGAACAGGTTACCTGGAGAAGTTGTGGATGCCTCAACCCTGGAAGTGTTCAAGGTTGGATGGGACATTGAGCAACCTGGTCTAGTGGAAGGTGTCCCTGATCATGGCAGGGGGGTTTGGAACTAGATGGTCTTAACGTCTCTTCCAACCCAAACCATTCTATGATTCCACTCAAAAGCTTGACTTCCCTTTATTCTCTCCCCAGTCACAACCTCTGCTAAGGCCCCCACCTGGTTGAATTCATAACCCTCTATCTATGAGCACAGAAGCAATATTTGGAGTAGTCTCCACACTAAGATCAAGATTCCACCACACTAAGTTTAGTGCAAAATCTTAAAGAACTGTAAACATCAGAATATAAACCACCTACAGAGAAAGCTATTGACAAATACAGGTCCAGAATGGTTTCAACATACCAGCCGGTCAACCCTACTAAAGTTATGTGTAAACACAATGGCAAAGTAGTTTCAAGTGTCTGTAAGATTAGGCTGGCAAACCAAAGTCTACAACTAGCACCAGTGGCCTGTCACTGCACCATCTTGCTACTGGCAAGTTAGAGTAGTCCTAACAAAAGCCACTTCCAAAAAGTCTTTTCCATTAGAACACTAGTAAGATTTAAGTGGTCACTGCTCTCGGTATTAATTGAGAAATAAAACATTTTCAGTATCTGAAGCCTTCTTAAAGAAGAAAAGAAGTGAATCTGTATACACCAACGGAGGCTTGCAAATGATAGGTTCAGGAATCATGAACACCGTGAGCCCAGGAGTCACCAGAAGGAATATCTTGCTTTATGTGGAGCCACTCTGGGAATACTGTGCTGTATCACGACCTTACCAGGCATATTTACAGGGTGCTGTAAGAGTTTCTGAGAACAGCCTTGTTCACTACCAATTCATGCTAATAAGCATAACAAGCATGATAAATTGAAGAAGCAGAATTTGGGCTTTGTACTAGTTTTTCTTGCTCATGGCATTGTAACTACCCTGAATAAAACCGGTTAAAACTATTTACTAATGTTTCCTAGAGGAATTCCCAAAACTTCTCTTTCATTCACCTTGCTCCAAGAGGAAATAAATAGTAGTTTTCCTCTGTCATGTGAAAATGTGCAGCTCTCCCTCATTGGTACATTCTTCTGTAATTGTGGAACTAAACAGTGTAACAGAGACCTCAGTGACATGTTCTTCATCTTAAGCCAGAATTAGAACAGCCTTAAAGGAAACGCCATGCAAAGACTCATTTTCTAATAGTAACCCTTTCTCTATCTTTGACCCTGGCAAACTTGCTCTGACAGCTAGAATAAAAAAGAGGTCACTGCCACAAGCCAACTATTCTGATCACCTCCTAGGAGCTGGCATCCCAGGAAAAAAGTGGAAAAACTGTTCATGGGAACAGCACAAATAAAGGAGTGGACAAAATGCAAATTCAAGGGCAGTAAGATGCCTGGCTACTGCATAGACATCACATACAGTAATTACGTGGCAGGAGTCTCTCTCAGAGAGGTTTTTAAATCACTAAGAGAAGAATTTCTAAAGCTTGTCAGTCAAACACCTCATATTTCATTGCTCCTTCTACAGCAGCAAGCAGTTCACAGACTAAATGCCCCTCCTTCAAGTTACAAGTAAAACCCTGTTAGACTGATCTATTTAACAAAACCCAAAGCTACATTAAAAAATGTATGTGAAAATTGTTCCTAAAAAGGCAGCTATTAGAGCTTGTAAATCCCACCAAAAAACCTTGTAATTGTGCGCACACATACGGAGACATAACCCCTGGCATCCTGTGTCATCCATTTTTCTTGATCTATTTCCAGCACTTTTGGAAAATAGGTTATTTATTCTTAAAGACAGCATGCCAATTATTCCACGGATGAGCCATGCAAGCAGAGATGGCTGCTGTAGCAGGTCAATAAGGCACCACAGGAAGGGCAGCGTTGCTTTGCTCCCCCTTCAAAGAGAGAGCACAAGCACTGCCTTCATTAACAAGTATTGACTAGCCTCTCTAATTACTGCCTTCTAGACTTCACATTTTCACTGCAGCACAAACCTCAGCTGTCTGCAGATGCCATTTGCCAGGTTAGGTTTTGCTTTTACTGACAATTTAACGCTGTGAAAAGGAGCAGATAAACTTCTTAAAATACTTTAATACATTTGTTGGATTTCCAAAAATATCCACAACACATAGGAATGTACTAACTGACACTATTCTTTCAAATTATGCACCTGAATCTGTTGGTTTGCGTGCCTAAAGTGAGAAATACAGATCCAATATTTAGACTTGTAAATTATGAACTGGTTTTCAGAAGAGCTCAAACTCAGTACCTCAGAAAAATGCCCTATTTAGCTGTTACATCTGTACAGAAACCCCTGGGTGAAGTATGGATCACTTTGAACCTTGCTCTCATGCCTGTCCGACTGACTGCACTGAACAATACTTTTGCTTTTCCCTATGCATGATTTAGAAACAGAGAACCCTAATTAACTATAGGTGGTAATTTAAAAGACTATTTTAGTTCTGAATAATATTTTTGGCAGAATAGAATACAGTTTTAAATTTCTCTCTCTTTTTGCCCTTGTATGTCTCTAGGTAAACAAATCCTCAACTACCTTTTTGCTTAAATATCTACTACATTAAATATTTGCAGTAAGAAAAAAAAACTCTGTGGAAGATGATGATACCCATAGCATATCGTACCCTTATTATTCTGAAGCACTTCTGTCTACTCACAGTAATGTATTTACTTAACAGTGAAGACATTTAACAGCATTTGTTTAAAAATTATGGATTCACTTCTCCTCCTTAGGTCAAAAGCTGCTTCTTTCTACACCACGCTGACTTCCTGCTCACATCCTCAGCACTGACACCCGAGGTGGCTGCACAACCTACACGCTGAAGGGCTCGCTGTCTTTCACTTCCTTTTGTGGCTTTCAAGGCCGAAACTAGAGGGAGAGTTTTTCTTCATTAGAATATTGAACTTTTCAGTTACTTTGAAAACAGAAAAATCATAAAGTGAGAGCTTTATTTCTACCTTCTGATATCTCCTCTCAAACTAATTTGCTGCTCCCTAGGGATGCATAGGAAGATGGTAAGACCCAACACAAGCTCAGAACACCTCCCCTTCATTCTTACTGTCACACTCGGCACGCATAACACTCCAGGAAAGCAGATACTTAAGTGAACATTAAAAGTGTGTCTGGATGAATGGACAGCACGCTACTGTAGCTACCAGGAGAATATATATTTAGACTGCACTCCACCATTCCTTACAGAGCCGTTTTGTTGCCTGCTGAGCATTGCCTATCATTTCTATTGAAAATCCTGAGTCGACATCAATAACGAGTTGGATTTTTGTCACCCATACCCAAGGGCCACATCTTTTTTAAGACACCTGACCCTTTCCATTTTACCTTTAAAACAAGGCATCCACACTGAAAATAGTTGTGAGATTGTCGTAAATATGCTTCATCTTACTTCAGTTATTTGGCTGAAGGAAGAAGTCATTTATGTAAGAGATCCAGGACACAAGAGAGATCACGGCTTCCAGTGACTTAAGTAATGACATCATAGAAAACAGTCTCCTGATGGTGAAACAGCTTGTAGTCATTGTATACTAAGGACGTCTCTTCATCACAATGCTGTCAAAGCCATCTCAGCATCAGCAGAGCAGTACAAAAGCAATAATCAGCTAAGTAGTTCTCACCTCTCTAACTTAATACTACAGTGTGAAAACACCCCAAATACATATATAGAAACATCACCTTCAATCTTGTGCACTGTACTCTTCAAGTGCCTTATACAGCAACATGAAGCTTTAATACTTATTTGTCCTGTAAGATAGAGATATCAATCGAATAAAACACAGTAGCTGGCTCCTGTTTTTTTGAAACAAGAGGGAGGGTTACTGATCCTTTAAGGTTTCTTTTGCAATGAAGACAATTCTGGAAGTAAAACTATATCCACCATACAGACAGTGATAAATAGGTCAAAAATATTCTAGCAAAGAAAATATTTGCAAAACCTTTGAAGGCTGGTGATATTCTCCTGAGATGCAAAATACATATACAAATGAGAATATTACAAAGGAAACCACACTGGATTTGAAGAAATAAGTTGCAAAGAGCCTCAATCCTCTCAAAACTGTATTACCTGCTATACAGAACTGCTTGAATATAGAATAAAAATTTAGATATATTATTGGCAACACAGACTTGGCATCTGATCAAAATCCTGGGTATCTACAATATATTTTTTTATTTTTGAAAAGATGAAACCATGAAAAATTTTCTGTCTGGAATATCAAGACTTATTTTAACGAGACCAAAAAATACTGGTTTTCCATTAAACTCGAAAAACATCTCACAGTTCTCACTTAAAATTCCAGAAATCTAACAGCAGCCAGACAATCTCCAACTGCAGATAAATGGAGTATTTCAGTCTTGTGAAGTGGTCAGCTCATGGTGCCATTGATCTCAGATTGGTCCATGTCATCTTGTGAATTACCATCACTGTACGGGAGCTGCTACTGATCACTCAGCGTGATAATTTAGTAAGACCAGGACTGAGTTTCCCAGTCAGGTCAACGATTTGAAGTGGGCAACAAGATATACTTGGGGTAGATGAAACACAATTTTAAAGTCGTTTAAGTATACCAGCACATTTAATTCAAAACCATGGGTCAGATGTTTTTACTAATTTTGGACATGACATAGTACACGATCCAGTGTTTTAACCTCCAATTTGACAAAACAGTCCTAGGGATCGCTTGTTCTTGTTTAGATGGAAGCACACTTGACAAGTACATCTGCTTCTTACATCCAAAAAACCAAAGCCATTAACTTGTACATCATTTCTTGTTACACTGCTCAGTCGTAAGAAGGAGGGAAAGTTGCCGAGACAAATTTATTCTGCCAACAGTCAGCAGAATTCACTGACAGATTCAGAACAGGATTCACTAAGCTTTTGGAACAGTCTTTGAAAGCAACTGTGAAATGCTAAGTTACACAGAGTCTGGGAAAATGAGAAGAAGGTTGCATTTGCACTTGATTTTTTTGTAAGGCCATCTATCGCCATGGAAGCAGAAAGCAAAACCGAGTTTTGGAAAGGTTTTGCTATTCAGCGTAAGTAACCGCACTCCAGATATGAAAAGGATAGTGCAGGAATTACAGCAAAAGGAATTCTGACCACTAAAAAATTAAGGGTCTTTTACCAGCAATAATAATCTTTATCCATTTCCATAGGCAGTTTATCCTCAATTCCATATTTCTGTCAGTGATCTCCAGCTCCAAGATAGCCACTGATAAAGAAAGAAATATGCAGGTAAATCACTCTGTTTTCATTCTAGACTTTGACAGTTAGAAAACTAACATGCTAAACGTAACCACTTCATGATTAATCACAGATTATTCTGTGAAAGAGAGTTCTTTTGAGTGAAGTCTGTGGGAAACAAATCTATGTTCTACCTGGTCATATTTTTCACCTTGAACATAAAAAAGACCAGGTCTGATTAGATATAAATATATAGCTGATAGGGTAGAAATCCCCTTACCTTTCATAACAGATGGCCAATTTACTCAACGTAACCCTTTCTGTTGAATCATTGCATTACCAGGCACAGAGTATTTGCAAATGATTCAGTTAAACTAAACCTTAGAGAAACTAAACCTGGTTTACTGGCTGTAGGTCAGTACTCAAGAGTTTCAAAGAGGTTTTAAAAGTTCAGCATACGAACATTCACCTTGCATGCAGTTCTTTCCACGTCAGTCAGGTACCTGTTTTGTTAAAAACTGTGCCAAGTGAGGACCTTCATCTGAACATACATATACAAGAAGATATAGGGAACTATGCCAAGGAGTTTGATGACAGGCAGATGGGATGATGACAATACTCAGAGACACATGGACCTGTTGTAATTCATTAGAGAGTATGTTCCTCCATATACAACCAATACTGTTACCAGTTCACCTTTTCCACTGGGTATGAAAAACTCAGAACCTCTAAGGAGCTTCCCTAGCTTTTAAAATTATGCCCTTAGCAACTGCTAAATCAAAATGCAATCTGTAGGCCAGGCCCATAATCGCTAGTTGGAAGGAAAAACAAGACTAACTTTGCTGAATCACAGCCAGCTGGAAATACAGCAGTAGCCTTTGCCGTCAGAGCACAGTACTACGGCGGCCACACCACCAGCTCCAGCCCAACGAACAGCAGCCAGGGTTGGAAAAACCCGACAGTCCAACGTCTAAAGCTGGCCTTCCCCATCGCTATGTGTGCATGGCTGCTGTAGGGAATGTACTGAAGGGACAATAAACCAGGCTGCAGCCTTCGCTGGTTCCAGCAAGGAAGTAATTTATTATTCTTTTTTTAGTAGAAGTTGGTGGAGAATTCAGTGAGCTGCCATGGTGGAAATAAGTTTGGTTTAAATTCAAATATGAAATCGAGGAAATTATGGCATTGACTTTGCCTGCCTGTTTTGAGCCCTGTAAGTGCAGGATCCCTACCTAAGCTTGTGTACCAACACTTTGTTAATATTTATCTGTTAAATATTTAGTAATTGTTAATTATTAAATTGTTATCTGTTAAATATTTATCTGCCAAGACTGTCCTACATATTGTTGGAGCTCATACAGTATTTTACTGACATATGTCAATAAAGAGCAACATGCAGCTGCTCATATTTTAAGTTTTTATAGGTATCATGTACTAATATTGAATTTTCATATTTTCAACACAGCAAGGTACAATTTTGCATGTAAACCAAAATGATTGAAGTTTTGAAACACAATGAAGTTAAATTACTTAAACATAAATTACCTTTTTAACTTTATATTAAAATTACCTTAACTGAAGTTGAAAAAAAATTAGCTTTAGATTGCAAAACTCAGAATCCTGTCATATGTATAGGGTTAGGATATAAAATTACCTTCATTTTAACCTCTGAGTAGTTGTAAAACACAGATTTTTTTTGGTTTTTTTTTATTTTTTATTGAAATACCTAGATTAGAATTAATAGAAAAAGTCCACACTTGCCTCCTACTGGGTATCAGGTAAGTGAATCAGAAGGGACATGCAGATATTCTCTACAATCCACTAATCAGGAAACAGATTTTATGCATCTTTTCAGAAAGGTATTTTGCTTCTGTATTCCTGAATGTGTCTGCTAAGTCCTAATTGGGGAACAGATAACACTTAAAAACGAAAACAAAAATCATCCCATAAACCCCAAACCCCACACATTCCAGTTAACAAAGAGCAAATAGTAAAATAGGCTTTACTCTTCTTATTGTATTTTTGTAAGGAAAAGTAACCACAGGGAGTGATGAGTAGAAGGAAGAAACAGACCAGTCTAAGGTCACATCAAAAAACTTCTTTCGTTGACCCAATATGCTGTGCAAAAGGGATCTTCAACTTACTTTTTTTGCATTATGATCATTGTAGGGACCACAACAGCAGAAAAAAAAAAAAAAAAAAAAAAAAAAAAAAGAGGCAGCCTATAGTAGTTTGCTGCTAAACTAAATTCTTGCAATTCATTCCTTGATAATATCTTATTGTACCCAGATGGTTCTGTATCTCATCATGCTATGTAATATATACGCAAAATAAGAGATGATCATTCTGCAGAAGAGATTTTTGTATTTTTATTGTTCATTCCACTTGTTCAGAACAGAAAGAGCTCATTTTCTTTCTACACTGTGCTGAGGAAGCCAGGAAGAGTGCAGGAACAGGAGAATCTTGGTGGACAACGTTCCAGTGCCATGCAAGCTGCTGCCTCATGTGCCAGTGCCTTGAGACTCAGCATAAGGCAGCAGCTGAGGCAGACTGTCCTTTAGATGGCCTGCAGAAAGATCAGTCAGAGAGCATGATGCTGACTGAATTTCCATCTGAATATGAGGAAGAACTTCTTTACTTTGAGGGTGGCAGAGCACTGGAACAGGCTGCCAAGTGAGGTTGTGGAGGCTCCTTCTCTGGGGACATTCAAAACCCACCTGGACATGACTCTGTGCAGCCTGCTCTGGGTGAGCCTGCTTTAGCAGGGGGTTGGACTAGGTGATCTCCAGAGGTCCCTTCCAATGCCAACCATTCTGTGATACTGTGACTGCATAGCACTGATAAAAGCACAATTGAAATGACCATTTGAAAAGGGAAAACTTCAACTTTAGACAACATTTGAGGCTCTTGGATTTTTAATGAAGTCAGGCAATCAAAAAGGACAGGAAATTCTGACTGCTAGAAACTTGCCTATAATCTATTACATTATCTTACAGTATCAGACATGCATTAACCCTTACCTTCAACATACAAAATTCACTCACATTTTCTACACAAATTCAATATGTTATGCAAAAGAAAAACTAGCCTTGGAATCAATGGAAAATATTCCAAAGCCAATACTAAAAGACTGACAACTTAACTCTCTCAGTCTACTTGCTGCCTTTGGCCTTGTTCTTGCAGTGTACTAACAGGGTAGGCAGGCAGCATTACTTAAACATACCTGAGGGCAAACAGTCCTGAAGAACAACCTCAGTTTGTGTAGCCCTTCTCCCTGTTTACTCCACAAACATATGGCAGACACGGATATTTCCAATGCAAGACAAAAAGCATTAATTGAAAGCCTCTGAATGAACTGGACTTAAATCGAAATAGATGTGGCTAAGACTTTTACTTCCTAATATGAGGAACAGTAAGTCAGGCTTAATGTCAGAAGAAATAAAAAATATTTTAAATACCACATTACACAACTGAAGGTTTAATACTTGGAGGTACCTACCATACCCAAATGCTTACATCCAAACCGTATCCATATCCAGCCATATCCTAATACTTAGGTCGAGTACAGTCTATCAAATTACATTAGTGATTGGATTGGCCCCCTGCTGTTTTATACACAAGGGAAATTTGTAGATTACCAATAAATGCACCATGGTAGAACTACCTATACTGCAATGCCCATGAGAAAGCCAATCCATTGAGAAATCAGTTCCTTTGCTACCACAATGCAGCACCACAGCTGTCTGAAGCAGCCTGTGCAGTAAGAGTGCTGTGAACTAGCAGACACGTAAAATTAGACACATCACAATTTTTAGTTCCTTATTTCCTACTATAGCTTTTGAAGATATTCCTTATTTTCCAGAAACTTTTAGGTAATATTTGCACAGATTGCCATTATGTCCCAAACAGTTAAACAGTGATCTAACGCTGTTCGTAAAAATAATAATTTAAAATAATTTTTCAAAAAATCTTTTTGCCCCCCCTAGTTTATCTGTGGCAAGCCACCTATAACAACAACAACAAAACCCCAAAATATTAACATCAGACCTCTTTACACAACACTGAAATCTGTCAATTGACTGGCAAGGTCATAGTTACAGTCTCTCAAATTGCCTCCAATATGCAAAAAGATTTTAACTCACCTTATTTAAAAAAAATATCATGTTTTCTACAACAGGGTTAAAAAAAAAACAACTGAAAAAACACTTAACCAACCCACATTAACAGGGACCATGCTACAGTTAAGGACCACACTTCCCCAGATAATTAATTATAGAGTCATAATTTAAACAGCAGATCATGCAATAGTATGACATCCACATACAGAAAAAAAAAAAAAAAAAGACAAGTGAAGAAGACAGCATACATTCTACACAAAAACATATATGATTTGCTTCTATTTACTTGAATATATGTCATTCAAGAGCTTATGACAGAAACAGAGGTTCTTCTTCCTTAGCACAGGATTACCTAGTTTTATTCTACACGTGGCTTGTCAGCAGCTGCAGTAAAGCAGTTCAGAAGTTTTCATTTAAAGTTCAACATGCTTACCAGCTATCAGAATTCTCCTGCCTTGCAGTGTAAGCCCACACACCAAGAAAAATAAAAAAGAAAAAAAAAACCCTTAGGATAAAGAGTCCTTTCAGCACCATGCAGTCAGCCCGCGTTCCTCTCTTCTTACTTCCAGCTACTAAATAGCTTCTGCTTTTCTAACCCCTTCTGTACCATACCTGAAAAAAACTTATCAGAAAGCCGATCCTGCTTCCACACCCTAAGCCACTGTAAACACAGTATTTAACTTCAAACAACCTGCCCTTCCACATGTACAAGAAAACCAACAACAAACAAAACCAAAAAAACTTCAATTGTAGTACTCTAGATATCTCAGCTCTGTGTATTTCACTTTCCAGCTCTGATAGCCTTACCTACATTTAGAGTTACCTACCATCTCATCAACTATAATAAGCATGCAATCCATGTCAATCTTAGCAAGGATGATAGATTCTCACTTTTCATCTTTAAAAAGCATTCTTCCTTCCTGAAACTGAAGCTAACATTTGACAGCAAACAGCTACAGTGCTTGATTTTTTGAGGAAGGGAAAATACTTGAGGAATTCTTCCATGTCCATCCCAAACTATAGATTTGGGTTGCTACACAGGCACAAAGACAGTCCAAATATTAGTGACACAAAGAACTACCTCAGAATGAATGTAGGGGAAGCAGAGAGGGGCAGGAGGGGTTTCATTTTCTTGGGATATGTACTTTTGTACTAGCGAAGAGAGCTCAGCAGAGCACTGTGGAAAATAGACTACTAAATATATGCACTCCCATAGTCTTCACAGAGCACAGGTCATCTACTTCTGCTCAGGTCTCTAATCTCCTTCCATGGGACAGAAGGAAAGAAATAGTGGAAGATCTATTTTTAAGCCGGCATTGGTGTGAGCAATATCACTCTACACCACAGGGTAGCAGATGGAATTGGATTTTTTTTTTCCTGCAGCAAACTCTTCAAAACGTCACTCTAATAGAGAACGTCTGTAGTTTTTTCCTGATCCGTAGACTGTCTCCCAAGTATCTTCAGGCAAAAGGAAACAATCAGAAAGCCTGGCGCTGCAAAGGGGCACTTTTGACACTTACTGAGCCTGAACAACATAACTTGAGTTGGCATTTGCACCGCTGGATAGTCACTTCTCTGCAAGTGAGGGTTTGGATTCTGTAACCACCATATTTGAGTATCCATTACATCATGCCTAAACATATTAACTGGAAAAGAGTTACGTTAAACTGCTATGCCCCAGAGACATTCTCCATGCAGATACTTCAGCAGCATTACCACCCCAGTCTTGCAGACACTGGCTGTTTTCCTCTGTGTCAGCTTTAAAAACACTTTCCTTTTGGAAAGGACTATGTTAATACTCTCTCAGCAAACCATAGTGAAAGTCATGTATTTAGAGATTAAGAGTCTGAATTATTTGTATCAAAGAAGTTTTACAAGACCTGTGAAGGATTTCTGAGGTCTTATTTCATATGAGGATCATGGTCCTGGTCACAATTGTCAAATACCACATGCTATTTCAGTTGAATGCTGAACATGTACACCTTGACCCCAGCAGAACAGAAGCAATCAAGAGGAGCTTGGCAAACATCTTTAAACATCACTATTTAACCCTGTGGGGAAAATAAGCAATCTGACAATTTGAGATGTGAGACACCTCTAGAAATACTCCTCAGTTTTCTAAATTATGAAAATATTTAAATCAGTGAATCACAAGTCAGAGTGAAATTACTTAATCCCTTTTTTCCTCCTTTTTCATTTAGAACCTATCTCAACATTTTCTGTAAATTACATGAGGCACAAAAACCAATTAAGATTATTTTTAATCAGGATCCAGCTAAATGTCATTTAGGAAATAACAAAGAGGACACAATATTCACAGTGATAAGATCTACACATTATGTACCACATTCCAACATCCCAATATTACTCAGATTTTTAAACGGTAAGCCTACTTTTCTGTTGCAGTTGAACTGCATTTGCTGAAAACAACCAAAAAAAACCCCAAACATATAAAACTAGTTAACTACACTGTTGGTATTGGCCACATGAGAAAAGCAGATTATACTGTTAAAAGTTAACAGTTGTTAAAACCAGGAAGCAACAATTCTCCACAGTTCGGATAAACAGACACTTGTTTGTTTAAGCTCTACCAAAATCTTTGGAAGAGGTAACTCATTTGGGTTTTGAGGTTTCTTTAAATTATGTATTAATACACACAATGTTAATATTGTTCTCATTTCTATGAACAAAAAGCTTTCAATATATCCTGTGCCCAAGCAGTCCTTACACAGAAAATAAATAAGATGAACACTTAAAGGGGCAATCCTCCACACTGAAGTTGAACACCAAGGGCAGTCCATGCCCACATAAGCCAGATCTCTTGTTGGCTATACATACAGTTAGGATGGATGTTTTTCTCCCCCTCTGGCTGCATGCCAGGAATGTTATTCTGAAGATACACTCTATGCTTGATACAGGACAGGGAAGGATATATGGAAGTTTAGAAAGAGATTAGGTGCACAAGCAACCACTTGGGTTGTTGCATTTTGGACTTGCTTACACCCTTCCGTTCAACCTCACCACAAAAGCCACCACAGAGTGCTATGGAAATTACCTCCTGCTACCTGACCTAGCTTGGCAGTCTCTAAACAGCATGTTGAGTGCCAGCTTGGGTGTTAGCATACCCTTCATTTGTAAGCCTGCTGAGCCCATTTGTCCACTGGATCAGATACAGATTAATAAAGAACAATGTTTACTGCATTACCATGCATAACTTAAGAGAGTATGAATGTAATTACAGATCAACAGTTGGGTCAGATCACCAGAACTTGATGAAAATCAACTTAAAACTTTGCATTAACCACCACTCTATTTTCTAAAATGGACAATTATTTTTAGTAGAAAATAGATGCAACTTGCTTTCAAATTTAAAATGCATCTTAATAAAATTCACAGTTCCACCTTTAGTATTAAAATAAGCCAAAACACAAATTCCCAATAATTTTATACACCAATAGCAATTCTCATTTTATTGCACATACCACAAAAATCAGATGTTTTGCAAAACCTCCCTAGAATCACATTTTCAGCCAAAAATCTCCAAGCTTTTATTTTTAAGAAATAAAAATCCTCTTTTTTAAGAATTAAATAGTTACAGGCTTTCGAAGGACAAATATAAAGGATCTCTTTTTAGGAACTTTTGAAAACCATCCTCAGGCGTCTGTCATCCCACATAACCTTCCTGAATGCTATAGTACTGCTAGCCCATAGGAGAATAGTTGAAGTACAAAAGAATTCTACCTTCACAGATGTAACGTAGTTTCTTAAAGACAAGATTTAATGTCAGACAATGAAAAGGAATGTACAGTACTCTTGGACTAAGACAGGGACATTTTGGCAAGAGTCAGCTAAAGAAAAGGCTAGCAGTATAATTGCATAAAACTGAAAAAAAGTTTCAATTCTATCAAAAACAATTTATTTTTTCTGTATCAGTGACTTTGATTCTTAAATCACCAATTCTGAAGGTGAATGTAATTAGCCAGTAAGTTTCATTTCCCAACTCAATTACTGCTGTTAATACAAATAATGTGTATATTAATATTCAATTAAGAAACTGAATAATGACAGACAAAATAGTGAATGGTGGTCTGTGAGAGTAAAGAGGAAAAAGATTCTGATTACTCCCTGCAAGAAGTTGTCATCAAGCCCTTCTGAAACAGGACAAAACATTTCAAAAGAAACATCTTAAAATATTATTTGCTCTAACAGTTTTACAATTCAGGCAATTTATAGGGGGTTTTTAGGTCTGCTGTAAACCCTAGCTGTGATTTCTGATTTAAAATATTTGTTTCATGGTAGAAGAGAATGTACAAGTATGAAACAGCTTAAGCAACTGAATGCCTGAGCCTAGTAGAAAGATAAAAGGCTACCAACAGAACCCTTAAGTAAATAAAAAGTCACCCTACATCGGCATGCTAGCTGGAGCTTAGAAACTAGACAGTCCTCACAAGGAACAGCAACTGGTGGGGCCAGGATCCTCAGCCAGAACCAGAAGCAGTGGCAGGGAACCCTACACCCTCTCCCTCCTCTACCTCCAGAAACCACCAAGTAAAGGCAGGAATATCTGCTCTCAAGTTGTCCCAATCAAGGCCTCTTGTGCTTCACAGAAAGAGAAGACAAACCAAAGATGCAGGTAGAAACTTCTCTATTGACTTTTGCTTCAAGTGCCACAAAGTCCCCAAAGGGATCACACGGAAGCCCCATCAAGAATCCAGGTGGTCCAGAGAAAGAACACAGCACCAAATGGTGGCACAGGACGGCCACACGGAGCAGGGCCACCAGCAGCCCTGGCACTGCAGCACTCTGGCAGCTCAGACCCTGCAGGTTTCAAGTATGTAGGAGCAGGGCAGAGTTACAACATAATCATATGGCTACAAGGCTCGGTGCCCTTACAGTAGGTGCAAGTCCCTACCGTGAGGGCTCGGTCACAACAGTGACCGACAGAACCACAAGCCTAGCATGGAAACATCACATGCTCAACTAATAAAAAGCTAAATCGTTTAAAAGGCCAGAATAAATTCAGCCACTGAATCAGTTCAGAGTTACTTTTGCCTTCCTTGATCCCTATCTGCATTTGGGCACACTAGCATCTATTCGAGAGGGAGGGCAAGTGCCTGCAGTTACTTAAGAGGAGAAGGATAGACCTGCACGTCAGCTGCATTATTATGTCTGCTGCAAGGCAACATGTGGTCAGAAGTCAGGAATAAATTTCACATCTCACATTACAGTTCCACCACGTTTTTCCTTCTTTCCAGGCTTTTTAACTTGTTTTAATTATTATCTGTGACGTGCTTAGCATTAGTACTTAGTAACTAACACTATTGCATTGCCCTGCCCTACCTTCTCTCAGTGTCTTTTGCCTCCAATTTTAATCCATTTTGTGCTCCATTTTACTGAGCATTACGGAGGCATTAAATTGCTCTGAAACTCATTAAAAATACATTTATTTACATGCCTGGCTTTGCAGACTACTGTAGCAGTTTAATTTTTCTCCTCTTCTGCTTTTACTGATTTCTCCATATCTTCTGATACCGTCTCGCTGCTATTTGGTGCTCTGGGATCACTCTCTGATTTTTACTTAGTTCATCAACATTTCAACACAGCTGCATTCTCTTTTCCCTACATTAATTTCAAAAGTTGTTTTTTTCTGCTAAAGCCATCATTGTTAAAATGTGACTTCCAAGGCAGCTAGTTGAAGAAACCATTAAAAATTCCTCTTTCAATTTCCTCCTCTTACTTGCTTGGGTTATTGACAAAACTACTGCTCTCAGGATACCCTCTCTAAACAGAATTCCCTCTCCCCTTGCCAGAAGTACAGCAGTTTATTGGCAACAGCCTGAATATATCGAGCTGTCCACAGCTACACATTTGATCAAAATGTTTCAACCATCAAGAGCTGGAGGCAGTGTTTGTTCATAGATTTAACATGATGGAAGGGATCGTTCTGATCATCTAAGTGTAACTATTCATCCTGGATCGCCTTATATTCAGAGGAGTTATTACACACAGTATCCCACACTGCAACAGAAAGCCTTTTCTTTCCTCTCATAGAAAAAGGAGTTTCAGCTACAAGATTTGCAGTCAGTAACTGGATTAAAATACTGAATTGACAACAAAGTTTTGAAGAAAACCTATCCAGCGTTGACAGAACTAGAAGAAAAAGCTCACAAGTATCTTATTTTAAAATTTACTTGCTTCATATTTTCCTTTTCCTCTGGCAAACCCTTCATCCTGTGAAAATATTTTGTCTTATACAGCAAATAGATAAAACAACTTTAAGACACAACAGTGCAAAATACAGCAGTCCGAGTGCTTTATCACAGATCACACTGTACCCAAGACATACTGACAAGCAGCATCAAATACTGCCCAGTTACGAACAGGACTTTGACTGAAATTACTGCAAAATGAGATAGTCCCTCACCATGACTTAAGAAGTGGGTGAAAAGTCTGACAACTGCAGTTTTAAGTAGCGCAGGTATTGACAGACAAGGGAGAAAATAATAGCCAAGGGCAAATAATGGTTTTTTTTAAAATGAACAGCTTCCTTTCTCAATACTTGTGGTTTACTGGTTGCCCAAAAGTAACACAATCCTTAAGCAAGCTCTCCTTTTCCAATCCAGAAATCTCCTAACCATATGTATTAATTTACCTGCAAAAGCAACCTGCTTGTGATTTTGTACCACAAACTGATTTGTATTGTGTATGCAAACTATTACTTTTTCAGTTCCAGCTACGCCTGAAAGTATTTCAGGAATGGCATTTACCAGCACCTCCACAATTTTGTCGTCTTGGGTATATTCTAAAGAAGTCTCTCCAGTGCTATAATTAAGATATAAAGAATCACTAACAGAGGCTGAAACTATAGCAATGATTAACTTGACCTATGGAATAAGCTCACTAAGATGTAGCAAGCTTTCTGAGACACCTGGGATCTAACAACAGACAAGGGAAACAGGGTAACAGAGCACTGCAGTCAAAGCCATATAGTACAGAGGACAAATTAAGTTCTCTAAGAACAAGTAGTGTGCATGTTCCCCAAGAAAGTTCAGCTGAAGTTCACCAACTTGTCAACCACCAGGGGTCTCAAAAGACCCCAAGAAAGATCCCCAGGAGTGAAGTGTGCATACACAAGTGCTTTATGCATATGTAAATCATTTTGGGGAAGTAGTTACAATATGTATTTGATTTTGGGGAAATATGATGAATACGTATGTTTTGTTGTAATAAATTGAGGAATGCTGGTCAGATAGGTGCACATGATTTGAGATGCTAACCTCCGTGTGCCCAGCGCTGCAATAAAGAATGCCTGCCTTCTAAACTTACAAAATGAAGTTTAGAGGATTTTCTTTTTGCCAGTTTTTCGGTATCACCAGCAAGAAGCAGACAGGTTATTTTCAGTAAATCCATGTCAAACTGGAATTCTTCTTTGAAACCCTTTGTGTATTGGCACTAGCAAGTCAAGCAGTGAATACAAATTGTAATTTACTGAAGCAAATCACCATCTTAATCACCAGGAAGTCAGTATTACAAGACCAACAACAATTATTGGGTAAAGCAGACATTGTTAGGCAAGGACCGAATAGACCCACCAAGCCAACCCAAGATACACATATAAGTGACTTCAATCCTGGATAGTCTATGAACCAAACAGTACACTGTTATTGGCTTTACAGGATTATTTTGATCCTAAATATTTGGAGGAAAAGCAAGGGAAGAAAGGAATAAGAAAACAGTAAAAATATATTCAGGAAGCTAAGTTCCATTTCCTGCACTTTCAGAGAAGACATTTGCTTCAATAGGAGGCACATGGGATTAATTTGGCCCACAGAAACAGGAAGCTCTCTAATAACAGATGGGAAAATGTGTTTTCACGCAAGTTCTACATAAAGCAATTTTTTATACTTCACTTTCTCTCACATTTGAAGGGAGAGGAATATTTAGCAACAGTTTCCTATATATTCACCTTCCACTCAGCATTTTTAAGTATCAGCTGTCTCTGGTAAATCTCAGCTTCAGAAAAATTTCAATAAAACAGGAAGGCATGTAAGACAACTAGTTCTCTTTTGCAGTGGTCTCTAATGCATCTACAGATTCCAGTCACTGTTTAGATTAGCCCTAATGATCATACAGGTTTTCCCTGAATACACTGTATCACAATCAGGTTTTCAATCACTGCAGACCAGTCAACAAAATGCAGCGGGTAACACAAAGCCAGGAACAAGGAGAATGATAGTCCAAAATTCATTATTTTCAAAAATAAAACAAAACCAGTAACAATGAAAAACTACCAGGCAAGGCATAGTTCTCATTGTAGCTTTATAAGACTAAAACCCTGAACAAAAGCATTTTTCATAGACTTGAACAGCACACTATTAAGAGTCTCATTTAGTTATCTCCCACTGCAAGACAGAAACCTGAAAGACTACTGAAGTTCTGTCAACATAATCCCATAAAATCATATCCATTTAACAGGTAGAGATACAACAGTAGTGGTGGGGAACTATTTTTTTTCCTGTCAACTGTTTGCAGACACCTTGCTGCAGTGAATGCTGTCTTGAATGCAAATTACCTCAGCTCCCTAAGAGGCACACCGCAATGTCTGAGACTGCCAACATACAGTACAATGCCAGCAGAGAGAAATTTAGGGAAAAGGGAACAGAAGAAAGCAGTGCAGAAAGGGTGTAACCTTGCACATACGTGAACAGAGCCAAGGAACCAGTGCAAGATTTGAACCGCACAAAAGTTAACCCAGTCTGTGTGCAGCAAGGACAAAGATGACTGTACTGATGGGAGGAAGAAGCTATTTCTTGCTGTGAAAGCGAGTTACTGTGTCCTTGTGTTCTGAGCTATGTCTTCACAGCTAAATCTAGTCGACTTAAGTGGAGTTACAGCCTTCTAGGGTAGCGTAATCCCATGCAGAATCAAAGCAGTGCCATGCTCACACTTTGCAGACCTTGTGGCTAATGAAAGTGCTGCACAAGCACGCAGTAGCCTAGACCTGCTTCTTGGCAGACAGCTAATTTTGAGTTAACATGCATACGGGAACTTGAAGTAAAGATTTGTTCGAGTTAGTATCAACTCTGAATTTTAATTCAGCAGAAAAAAAGACACGGAATCCACATTAGTTATTCCCTTCAAAAAAAATTATTAATCACGCTACTGCACTGAGTGCTCTTCTCTAAACTGTCTCCAGATATCAGCCTTGATGTTTTCCAGCTATTTCAAAGTATCTCTGAAGATTCAAGTACTCTTTTGTCAAACCTTTATATTAATGTCAACTTGTAACAGGAAATAATTTTTGCTTTGTCTTTTAGGTAGGTAAACACACCAAGCCTTTTCAAACTCAAATGTTAACAAAATTCAGTTGCAGTTTTGCTCATGACCATGAACCTGATGACTTGGAATATGGTATGTTGAAGAGCAGAAAGATTTTTCTGTTAGAAGTCAGACACTTCTGTGCAATGCTCAACAAAAGACTGATGCTGTAACAGAAACCTTAAGCGACCCCTTTCAGCATTGGAAATGTTTTCAGACAACACCAAGAACGGACATATTCTGATCTTCTGCCTCCCAGTATAGAAAACCTGCCACGTCCCCTATTTCATCAGGTCAATGTCAACAGTTGTGAGGAAACTATTGTGTGTACAGAAGTTATAATAGGTCTTATTAATTCTCTGCACTAACTCACAATTTACTAGTCTGAGAAGAGTTCTGATATGCCTGCCATATATATCATCCAGGTTTTTTTTCTAATGCATTTATAAGCATATATAGCTCATGTAATACATCTAGTTTCTCCAGGTGCTGTCCAGATAAAGATCTGAGACAATTGCCAGAGTCCCGTCCCCAGGCAGTAATGTAACTGGCCTATTTCACAGCACTCAGCAGGGACAAGGATTGGAGATGTCTGAGCTAGGCTAACCCCTCCTTTTCCCTAATAAGGTTTTCAAGCAGGTCAAAAGCATACTTCTGCATTAGAAAACCCCTTTAAAATCCAGTTAGCATTTTTAAGCCATAAAAGTGTAAACACCTGCTGTTTTGTTGTTGCTGTTTCATAGGAGAAAGAACACACCCACATTTATGTTGCATCTGGGGATTAAAGTTTATACTTCCAAAATCAAGGCAGTTTGATCACCTTTTTTGAGCAACAGAAGCAAGTGCAGTTGCATTCTGACTACAAAGAACAATGAGGAAGACTACAAAGCTATCCTGGAGCACATGCCGCAGTGGCCTGTGCCAACAGGAAGATTAGATAGGGAGTCAAAGTCCCACTAAAAGAAATTGTTTGTATACACAAGGTATCTTCACCTAATTTTCTAGGAGAAATGGACTATGAATGAAAAAAGGAAAGATATACATACCTACATGAGAAAAGCCTAAAATCATCACTGAGTCTCCCTTTTATTTCCCACATCTTTGCGATTAATTTATCTTAGTTTCGTGAGTTTTTCATATTGCAATCATATTTAGAAATCATGATGCAGTAAAGTACCATGAAGTTGGTTACTGCAGTGCAGATTTGAAGTTATCAAATGCAGAGACATTTGATAAGCAGCACCTTGCATATGTCTTGGCCCTCACAACCTTCCTGCCATCCAAAAGCCACAAGAAGAATGCTGACACTGAAAAAGCTATGCATTGCACTTGTTTAGTAGATAAATCACCCAGTGGAGTTGTTGCATGCACAGATGAAAGAGCAACAATAAAAGACTGTAGATGAGTACGAAACTGTTACCCAGAACTCCAAGGTAACAGGGTACTGCAGGAGCCTAATGAAACTGAAAACTAACTGAAAACACAGTATCCCTTTGCAAGCTTACCTTTACTAGAGGAGAGTGAAATCCATTAAGTCTACCTACTACAAATAGAGCCGCCAGTTCCTCTTTCCCGATGTAAACATGCAAGTAGGGCATTAGGAAAAAGAATGAACCCACAATTTTTTATTGGTAGTGGCACACACACATCCAAAGTTACTACACATTAGAGTTAAAACAAAGCACTCTATGCACAGCATGGCGGTAGTCTGTTCTTATGCGTGCATACTTACTGTTAAACGAAGCAGGCCACTTGCCTGGGAATTTGCGAAACAACAGTCCCGAAGCAAAACATCCCACCCTTATATTCCTTATGTTATAATTCCCAACGTTTTAACAAGCATATGTCAGAGATGTCAAGCTTTATTTCGTCCACTTTGTCCTTCCACATCCATAAACCCAAGCTTCTGTGACACCACAAGCATGAGCCCAGCGTGTCACACCTGCTGTCACGCCAGAGTGGCTGGGTTTAGACATACAAATGGGGGTGGGGTGGTGGTGTTAACTTGCTCATAGGCAACAACTTTCTGAAGTTTGGATTTTATGATCTCTTATTTTTATAGCGTGGCCAAGGTCATGCAGACCAGCAGCCGAAGCTGCCGCCCCTTCCCAGAGCGCCGCGCTAACCCGCACGGGCGGCTGGAGCCCAGCACGGGTCCGGTGCCGAAAGGGGCAAAGAAAGTGGCACCGGGGGGGGCAGACACAGGGCGCGGGGCTGTCGGAGGAGGGAGCTGGCCCGCTGCGGGGCTCAGGGCTTCGGAACGCTCCGTGCCGAGCTGCGGCTGCCCCGGCTCCGAGCCCCCGGCGGGCTCCCCGCTCCCCGGCTCAGCCCCCTCCCGGTCGCCGTGCCAGCGCTCACCTCCACCGCACGGGCTCGCACGGCAGCGGCCGGCGAGGCGAGGCGTCCCGGCTGCGGCAGGAAACACGGCCCTTCCCTGACAGACCGCCCGCTGCCGGGCCAGCCGCCGGGGAGCCCGGGGCAGCTCGCCCCCGAGCGGCGCGGCACCCAGCCCGCACGGCGGAGTCACCGAGCCAGGCGGGGCTGCGCTGCCGCCCTCCCCGCGCCCGCCCGGGCCAGCCGGCACCCCCGGGGTCCCGCCCGGAGCGCGTCCCGCAGCGCGGCGGTGCCGGCGGGGGGGCCGGGCCCGGGGCGCCGTTACGGCCGTTACCTGCAGGCGGCCTCCGGGCGGCCGCCCCCTGCGGGGTGCCCGCGGGGCAGGCGGGCGCTGCTCCATGGGGGGCGGCGGGGCTGGATTTCCTGCGGATAGCCGTCCGCCTGAAGTGCGCGGCCTCGGCTCCGCTCATCCTCGGGGCGGGAGAGAGGCGGAGTGAGGGGGAAGCCGCGGGGTGCTCAGCGTCCCTCCCGCCCCGGGGCGGCGGGGCCGGCATAGCCCCGAAGGCAGCGCCTCCCCCCGGCCTCCTCCCGCGCCGGCCCCTCACCTGCCCGCCGCTCCCCGCCCCTTCCCGCCCCCGCCAGCACCTGGGCCGGGCGCCGGCAGCCGCCGCCCCGCACGACGCGCCCTGCGGCCGCTGGCCCCGGGCGCCGAGCCCCGCCGCACGGCAGCCCCGGTCCGCCGCCCGACCCGGGCCGGGGCCGCGCCGCAGCTCCGCCGAGCCCGGTGCCCGCGGGGCGAGTTCCCGCCGCGGCTGCGCAGGGACGCGGGATCCGCGGGATCCGCAGGATCCGCACCCGCTGTGCGCCCTCCCGGCCGGTGCAGAGCCTCGCCGGCCTGCGGCGGGGTCCGCAGCGCCCCACCACCCAGCCCCGACGTGTGCCTTGCGCTCCCTCCCTTCCCTCACCGTTCGCCTTTCAAATGCCTTCCCTGGAAGGGGAGGCCCCGTTCCTGTAAGGTTTATCAGCGTACATAGAAGTTGTTGGCCATAACACAGCTCCCCTCTTCCAACGAAAGTTCTCGAAGACGTCTGAGTACTAGCAATTAAAAGTGAATTTTGGTGCCAGGGTTGGAGCTGCAGTACTTGCATCAATAACCTCTCCAGCTGAATGCTGCGTTCATGCCAAAGCTGTTGCCTCCCTCCCAGTGTTAATCCATACTAACAGAAAGACGATCAGAAGGCCATACTGCTGCAAGACTTTGGATTAGGTTTATTTATATAGCAACAGTGTCTGAAGCACCCGTTTACCTGCTTAACTGAGACATTATATTTGGAGGCAGAGCATCTCCCCCAGTGCCACCAGAAGTGGTGCACCTGCCTGTGGTAGCAGGACAAGAGCTTTTGAGTCTGTTAGGGACCCTGATGTGGTGCAGTTAGAAGAAAACCAGTTGCAAAGCACTGTTCCCACTACATGGGGATTTTCTGAGCTTTGGAAACCCCAGGGGTTTTTTAAACCTTTAAAATACAGGTTCCTGTTCAGTAACATGCTGCCTCGTTTGCCATCAGCCATACTTTTTGCGTGTATTTTCTCACAAAAGGAGCGCAGTCAGCTATGCTCCAGGGATGTTCTCCCTTTGGCAATGGTGCAACACAACCATTAGCTGCCATAGAAGCCCATGAATTGCTGGGGCTTGAAGGAATACTCTGGGGAAGTACCCCTCCACACTTGCCCTGCTCTTAACGGGGTTTTTTGCCACTGTCAGAGATGGGAAGTGGGCAAGAGAGACCTTTCATTTGACCCATGACAAGAGCCACTGCTGTGCTCTTACATCTTCAGTAAGAAGATATTATGGACTGCTCAGGCAAGCTGCTGACTTTGCAACTTCTTTGCCTCCAGAGGGATGAGGATACCTTTCGTCAGCACCCACGAAATTGTGCATGCAACATGGCCACATCTGTGTGTGGGAACAATGCAATGGGGCATCACCTTCCTTCAGAGCCTTGTGCCATGGTGTGAGGCTCCTGCTGAGTCCTTTCCAGCAGGCTTTCTTGGCATGCGGGACCTGACAGTAGCACACTTCCTCCTGATGCCAGGGGACCACCTGTGTGAAGCACCAGCGATATCTGACCCATGCACGGTGGCAGAGAGAAGCCATAATGGTGCCTCCTGTACCACAGACATGCAGCAGCAATGGATCATGAGACAGAAGTCAAATGAGTGAGTCTTCCACTTTCAGTGTTAGAAAGCAGGTCAGCAGCAAGCACAGGGGGAAACTGGTGCAGCTGGGACATCTGCCACCACATGCCAAGGATCTCATTCTTTTGGTCTTGATGTGAAATTATTCTCTTCCAGAAGAGGATTGATATCTTATAGCCTCCCCTTTTATTTCCCACTAAAAATGAGGTGTTCAGGTCACCTCCTGGCTTTTATTTGTGTGCTTGCAGGTGCCAACATTAGGTTTTACTTCTGCAAACATAAAGAACAAAGCAGTGACTCAGAGGTAAAACACTGATTTATTTCCTGACTTCAGCCACCTCAGCTGGGCTGGGTGTATGGAGATGAATATACTTACAAAGAGCACTAGTACCTGCTGACTTTATTGCAATGAGCTAGAGATTCTTGTAAACTTTAGCTACGTACAGTTCATGGATTTGTACCAAGGATCAATCATTAACTCATTCAGATAAAAATCTTCTTCCAGAACACTGGTGTGCCTTTAAATCTTCCTCTGAACTCAGACAGTCTGAGTACTGAGTAGTCTTTAGTATTACTGATTTAAACAAATAAAGAGCAAGAGAGGCAGAGAACTGCTCATTAATAATTTGCAAAGCACTTCACTGAGGAGGAAGTATCGGCCTTTCTTGACAAGGCAGGAAAATGAGGTATTATGGGACACAGTGATTTGTTCAAAGTTGACCAAGATGTCAATACAGTAGTAAAATACAAAATGTTACCTTGTGAGAATGAAAGTAAGATTGAAAATAGAAGACATTTCTCTGTTTCTCTTATGGGTGATAATGAGATTAACCCAAATATTAGCCAATTGTTCAACTGCCAATCTTTATCCAGGCACGATTATAACTTATTATGGAACTTTGTACTTGCCTCTTTAGACATAGAGCTCTGCTTCTGGAAAAAGAACAGCTAAGGAAGCAAGGGCAAATGCACGCACCCTACTCAACCAAGCAGTAGAACTTGGTTAATTTTGTTTTCTGCGATGTTATCAGCGAGCAGTAACTTATTACAATGTCACTGGAAAACAAAGGTCACCTCAGCAAAAAGAATCTATGGCAAGAGACTGGTCACAAAAGATTATTCTTTTGAGAAAATCCTCCTGAAACACACATATATTTAAAGCAGCAAGATGACAGCTTG
This sequence comes from Falco biarmicus, assembly GCF_023638135.1. Classification (NCBI taxonomy): domain Eukaryota; kingdom Metazoa; phylum Chordata; class Aves; order Falconiformes; family Falconidae; genus Falco; species Falco biarmicus. The sequence goes on from NC_079292.1 coordinate 66,611,826, forward strand.
AGATAGAAGCCATTCACGCAGTCATTAAATCCATGGAAATTGTAGAGCATTTGTACATTGCAGTGCGGTACGGGCTTCTCAGAGTACCTTGTTGGCTCTCTTTTCAGTTTGTTACAACACAGACCCGGAGCAGCTGGTTCTAGCTGGCTCTGAACCGCCGTACATCAGCAACAGGTCCATTCTGCCTGCTTTAACAGGGTAACAACCGGGCCTCCCCTTCTGGCATGCCCTTCCCATTTTTATACATTGCTCTCACTCTTTCTTGTTCTCCATCTCCAGGGAGAGACAGAAAGATGTTTTTTGTCTTGCTGATGTTGCCAAAAGACTCTCTAAGTGTAAAAAGTCTATCTGAGATAGATATTATCTTGGAAAACATCACCCTAAATGATTAAAAATTTAATGTAAAGAAGAGATCTGAGAACAGAAAAATAAGCTCAAAGATAGACAGTGCTGCCAATACCGCTTGAAATATATGAAGGTCAGAAAATGGCACTGCTGAATAAAAGCCTTGCAGCATACCTCCCAGCCTAGGCAAAGTGCGGGAAGAGTTACATACCCCCATGTTGTGTGGTAACTGACATAACCGGTAAGCCACAGCTAACCCGTTCAAGTGTGGGCAATAGCTGAGCCATCTGGCTCCAAAGCTTTCTGTGGGAGTGGTGAGAAATGCAGCGGTGGAGACTTGATTTAATTACACCTATTTGTATGTGGGAGGAACAACAGGAACCTTACGGCAGCACACAGAGGTACAGAAGGAAGGCAAGGATGGCTGGCAAGTTTTAACCTCAAGAAAAAGTTGGAAGAGCTCTTTTGGTATGTGAAAGGCTCGAAAGCACTCATTGCTGCTGGAGCACCAAAGCATTCAGGGAAACAGGACTTTATAGGCAATCTTTGTTTAGTTTGTGAGAAAACAAATGCTTCGGTTTGTATGTAAAACATTGTTCCTCTAGTAAACTTCTTTGTATTAACCTTTTCTTCTCTTAACGGAACCAGCCTTCAGAAGACTTGATTTTCACTAACCCCTTGAGTGAGGCTTTCTGTTGTTGCCTCTGGTCAAGTTTCTTTATTTCTGCTGGAGTTAAACTTTATTTTCTTCTTAGTTACACAATGAATCTCTTCTGGGATTCAGTTCATGGCCTCTAGCTTTGATTCCTCTGAGCACTACCTTGTGCTGTACCCAACAGTAAATCTGTGTATAACATTTTTAGAACATAAATCTACAGGACGGTGAGAAAGAAGATACGTGAACTCAGCACCTAACAAAAATACATGTGTGTTTCGAAACATTACAAACATTAGCTTATTTAGGGATGACTTGGACAGTACCTTCTCTGAGGTCTGACAGAAAAATACCATTCTCTGATAGATATGAAACTCCAAATCAAAACTAGAATTAAAATTCAGCTTGTAATATAGAAAATCCGTACTTAAATACAAAGTGATACATAAATAACCAAGACAAGTCCTGCCTAAGTTAAGGTACAGATCATCATAAAATTTTGAATCTTCTGTGAACTGCGTATGGTATAACCCACAAACCAGTTCTGCCAGCAGGGAACTGATATAGCAAAAGATAGAGTAGGATGCTAATTAGAGAAGAATCTCACTCATCTCAGGCCGTCATGCACATTCCAGATGAAAAGTCTCTTCTGATGGCAACAGCAATTACAAAGCACAAAGCAACTGCAGTGCCTACAACAGAGATATACAGACTAAGCAAGCAACTGTGAGGGAGATACTTAACCTCGGTTAAATCAGCAGGCAAACACAGAATCCAGCATTCAAAGACATGATGTGACTTTCTGCCTGAGGCTGCAGGCTGTGGCTTCTTAGCCTGGGGAGTGGCTTACAAAAATGAGAGAGACTCAAGCCTGATGTTGGCTCTCCATGCAGCACCCAGTGTATGTATCAGAACAGGGTGGGGACCCTGAATGTATAGCGTTGTGCTGGCTTCCACCAAAATAGGCACACGGCTCTTTTGCTGCTTACTGCCCATTGTAGGACTCACCACACCTTAGGGATGATCAGAAGTAACCCACGACAAGCACTCCAAGGGGGGGGTTAGACAAATCCTAGGTATTAACTGCTGGAACAAAAAAGATGGGTAGATAGCCCTCTGAAGAAAATGCATGGCTGTTTCTTTTCACCCAGACAATGCTTCTAATACAAATCTGTTTTGTCTTGCTTGACTGGATAAAAGGGAACATTGTGTTTAACCTGTTTCCCCCTCTTGTCATTTTGGGCCCTATCAAAGGTGGTTGTAGGGACTACCCAGCAGCACATTTTGTCCAATTCCAGCCACTGTGATAAAGAATCCTATTTATACCCGCTACAGCCAGGGCGTCTTTCTCCACCACACACATGAACGCTAACATGTAGCTCTGCACTATGATAACCAGAGGAAGAAACATTCCTGCTGCATACTGCCTCGATGTTAATTTTGTTTTACCCCTTTTTTGCTGCACAGAAGCATTTTGTCTGTTGCAAGCAAATGCTTGGAATTTGTTGAAAGCATGTTGAGATAAAGCTATCAAGCATATCCCTTAGTTTTACTGAAGGATTACCGCTTAGAGGGAGTAATTGCTATTCAATCAGTTCTGTTAGGCAAGTCTTGCAGAACGGCATTCGTTCAACAAAGACTGATTGCTTTTACAAGTCAGAATATTCTTCATTATCACTACAACAGGTTAACGAAGTATGTTTTGCGCTATCCAATTAATCTCAGATATTTGGATACCATTAGCAACAGTGCTTCAGCTTTGATTTGCATTAACTACAGGTGAAAACAAACTTCCATAAGGTCATGTAAGTAAAAAGGAGAGAGAAAGCAAGCTATGCTCAAGGAAATGTTCTACTCTTCTCCTGTTTCTTCTTTCTTCTGCAGTGACAATCAACAGCCACTATTTAAAAAAAAGTTTAAAAAACGTGGTCTAAGCTCCCCATTTGAGACATTTTAGCGAGGTCTGATTCCCGTGGCAAGACTGACAACTCTTCTAAGTGTACCCCATATCCAGAATCAATAGTCTCTAGATTTTTTCCAGATCAAGTTAAATTCCTTGTGGAAAATAGTGAATTAAAAAATTAGCCAAAGCTGCTCCCAATATTGCCCACAAGTTCCTTATGGTCTGACAGGAAAATACATTCCAGCAATATCCGGGGAGTGCTTTTCCCAGGAGCTGCTGGGGAGCTGGCGGTGAGCTGTGCTAATCCGCTGCTGATGGCAGCAGCCAGCTCCTGGCCACCATCTCGTATGGGCCCTGCAACTTCTCCCTCTTCTAAGAGGGGCCCATGCCTGGTTAGGTGGTGGGACAATTGGTAGTGACTCCTGGGGAAAAGATAACAGCTTGTGTGGAAGGAGCTGGTGGCTGCTATGAGCTGTTCCTCTGGCATGCTCCCTGCACGGGGTTCACAAGCTCCAGGAAGGGCTGCAGCTGGAAGAAGGGGCTCTGTCCTCATGGAAATGTGTGACCATGAAATGAAGTGCTCTTTAGCATTGCTTTGCATTTATTTCCAATGCTTAGCCTGGGAGAACTCTGCTCTCTCTTGTTGGTGCTATGATATGTGGGATTGTGCCTTATTTAAAGAGCCGTGTACTGCTAAGGTGCTGTATACATTAAATATTAACCATACTCTCTCTATGAATGATTACCTAAACATTAAAATGTTTTAGTTCTCTTCTTAACAAATCAACACTTGGAGAGCAACTCAAGGCTGATAAAACACGTGGAAAGAAAAGCATAATTATTACTTCCTTCCCTGGAAGTCTCAATATTGCAATACTCCTTTAACTTTCTTTTCCTTATTGTAAAACCCAAGCTGTCAAGTACTTAGGATTGTTTCTAATGAGGCAGATGGTACATGCACAGGAGTTTCAGCATGCTTCTCAATAATTTATAGTGACTTTAAACAGAGAGACTTCAAAGCTGTTGCTGCATTTGCAGACTCCTCTAAGTTAGCTTCATCCATCCTTGTTTTCCTTCATTCTGTTCCACATTCCACAAAGTCCCTTGGATCTTTCTGGGCTGAAATGTGACAATGTGGAGCAAAGGCTGTGAAAAGGATATAAATGCTGCTCCTATTCCACTTAAACTCGCACTTGTATCCTGAATCACAAAAATAGCATTCCATTCGTATTTATAATTTTTTGAAATGTATTTTTACCTCCAGAGATCAAACAGTGTCTAATTTGGAACTCAGTACTTCAGGCAATCTTTACGGTATACATCTGAGGCTTTATGCACTGCAAATGGCTGTAGCTTTACCATACTGAAATGTGCCATGATTTTACATTCAAGCATAAATAGCACTAAGCATAACTGCACAGACAAGGGGTCTGAAACCTCAGAAACTCCACGATCTTAGTTTAGGCTGTATCACAGATTTATAGTCAGGATTTTGAACTCAGTCTTTAAAGGAATGTCGTCACTTTAAAGGAAATCCAAGTTCTCTACTGAAAAAGAGTATCTATATTTTACTGAGCTAACATTGCTGGGGAAAGAAAAGTTTTCCCATGTTTAGACAATATTTTCATCTTGTGCCTTGTGAGTCAAATACCTTTTTGGTTTACAGGCCTGGCAGACAGTCAGAAGGAGGGCATAAGTCTAAGGAAATTAAATACAGAAAGTGGAAGTTAAACCTCAGCTATTTATAGTGAGGTTCTATTAATATTAAGCACTGCAAAAATAAGGAACGAGCTCTGAACCAAGCCGAGCACTCAAGCAATGCAGGTTCTGGAGCAGGGTATGTACCACATGGACTAAATAACTCACCTTGCTGAAAGCACCCGGCTACTGCATCTAAAACTACTTTGGTATTCCAGTGTGTGCAGGGTGGATGTATGTGGAGAGATGAAGGGTTACAAGTAAAGAAACCTGGCTCACTTTGTAGAGTGTTGATGTTTTCCCATAGCACAGTCTCAATTTGTCTATCTGTAGGTGAGAGATAACAGTAACCATTTTGCAAAGACGTTTTGGTAATGAATTAATACGCATAGAGTGCTCTGAAGATAAAAAGAACTACTTTACATTTGGCTTAGATAACAAAAACCTTTGAAAGCAGTGGTGGCTTCACAGAGGCATTTTCTTTTTAGGTAATGTAGTACTTTGAGATTGCTGGTATTTGAATGCAGTGCACTTATAGTAGTTCTAATTTTACATTTCGCATGGCTGAAGTTGAGTAACAAGCTGGTCATGAAAGCACTCGTCAGTCACATCTTCAGATTGCATGAGATACTCACGTTATGCCCACCGTCCTGTCATCTGCTCCACATAGGTAAGTGCCCAGCATCTAGATGGGACTCACTAAAGTCCATGGCACTTAGCTCCAACCCAGGGGTCTCTTTAAATCAAATTTCAAAGGAATGAACTGAATGGCAGGTCTATTCATTCTTGTCAAAGCAAGTTTTCCAACCAGCTGTGAATGACACGAGATAAACGCCGCTATAGCCATGAAGAACAGCTGCCACTTCATCTTAGAGCACTGACAAGCTGTACCACTATAGAAAGAGTTACCTGGGATGGATCAGCATTGAGCCATCTGAGTTTACAAAGGCTGTCTGCCTCTAACAGAGGTTTCTTGCCACTATAGCAGAGTCATTTAGTCTTTTATAGGGGGATAGAAGACAACCTCTGTACTGCAAAACCAGTAGCTCTTTTTCTGCTGTGATCATAGGCCTTTCCCACCTCTGGGTGGATGAACAAAATATTGGGCCCACATTTTCTGCATTCAAAATTCGATCTTCAGGGGAGCTCATGTAGCTCTCCATATTAAATTCCTAATCTGAGCAAACAGCATGACAGCATTGAATACCAAAAATCAATTTCCTTGAGAGAGGTAATCAACACTTATAAAGATGAAAGCCCTCCCCAGGGAGGGTATCCTATGAATAAATTTAAATGGACACAACTGCCTCATCATTTATTTCCAAAGTTTCCTGGTAACTCACTTAAGGGGGATGAAAGGGCTTCTCTTTCCCTCTCATATGGAGCTTTCTCACTCATAACATTTTCTCAATCGCGTACTATTATAACAATATTTTAAACATTTTTTTTCCCCTAAAACCAGTCACCAAACCTTATTGCTGAAGTTAGTTTCCTCCAATATGATAGAAGAGAATTTATTAATAGTAACAAGTGAAATATGCATTTTCTAATATCCTGCTTTAGTCAAGAAGGAATAATTCTTGCAAAGGTCAATATTTTTTAACGGGTTATTAAGCTTCTACTGAGTTGTCAGCTATAGTATTGAGCCTTATTTTGGTGCAGTCAGGACTTTCTTCTTTCATTCAGACAATGACTCAAACCTTCCACTGAGAGGAAGGCCTTACTTCAGATGAGAGCTGGCTTTATTCCAAGTATTTTTTCCCAGGATGTACATAATTACTATTATCATTTTTTCCCCTGTATTTTGTTCTATATATAAAGTCTTCTCAATGTTTGTCATTCACAGGCTGCTAGATGTGGATGTCAGCTCTTTGGTATGGCTCTTTTTATAGTACCTCTGTTCTTGTTACTGGTCTCATGAATCATGAAGCCTAGGTTTCAACTTTGTTCAAAATTATGCAATAATTTTTTACGCTCAACCTGAGTTTCCAGTGGCCTGTTGGTATTTTATGTTGTTAACAGAACTAAACCATGGCTCCTGCTGCCTTTAGGTATTACGGGGAGTTTTTACCTGCATTTCTCTAAACATAACTGCAGGATTTATCAAGGGAGGTATCTAGAAACAAAGACTTGCAGAAGTAAAGTTTAGCTTCAGCTTCTTTTCCATTTTCATTTGGCATATTTCTGTAGGAAAACCAATAGTTCATTTGTCAGAAATTACCCCATATTCCACAACAAGGGGCAAAGGTGCTTCTCAAGGGAGATAGAGTGCACAGATATTTTCTTTAGAAACAAAAGATACATTTTTGGAGTTTGTTTATTTTCTTTAACCCAGACTATATAATTATTTATACCATTGCCTTTCAGAGAGCTCCACAGGACCACCTGTAGAGACGATACAGAGGAAGGGGAAGGAGCTACACAGGTTAGAAGCTTCTCCAATCAACTTTGCCATGAGAACATTCACACAAGGGGCAACCCTCTGGGAAACTGCTACCAAAACAAATAGGCGGAGGAAAAAAAGTTTGCCTTCCCCTTTTTTTAAACTCTCAGAAGAGAACTCTTTTAATTTAAAATTGAAGGGAAGGAACACCCAGTGTAAGAAAATTTTACCCAGAGCAGTCACACTTCTGCTAAAACAGTCCTGCAATGCTGTTGCCAAAGGCACTTCTGCAATGAACACAGATAAGGTGGGAGACCTCCCCAAGCTAGACGAGAAAAAGGAAGAAAAGGGCCAAGTGGGAAGAACTTTGATAAGTAACAGCTCTTGAACTGCCTTTCTGTCACCATGCACAAATCCTGTTACTATCCGAAGCATCTCTGTAGCCAGCTAAAAACAAAGCCAGCCCTCCAATTGACTTCCGTTGGGTCAAGCATCAGAGCAGGCTTGGAGGTGCAATCCTTCCTCCAGGCTCCTCCCGTTTCCTGGCCTTTCCTAAAAGCTGGACATTTGCTACCCCTCAGAGACCCTGCGAGCAGTGAGGTTCACTGGGGGAGCTGCAGCAGCTGCCTGCCTGCCAGGAGCTGAGCTCCCAGATCAGTGCGGGACTGGCTGCTGGGGGAGGATTTTGAGCCCCTTGCTGTCAGAGCAAGGCTCTTCCGCAATGGAAAAGGATGTTGTGGTACGCTGTACTGTGCACAGCACTCCCAAACCAATTTTATGCTGACTTCAGCTCTTCTTTTGCTTCTACATCCCCTGAGGGGTATGCGGAATTCTTACAAGGAATTCTTGTACTGAGACTATGCAGATGTTGCAGCATTTCAGAGATTACTCAGATCTGTTGGAAACACTATATGGGGAATCAGTGTTTTATTATCTCTCTCAATCTCAGAAAAGAGCAAGCATCTTTGCTTTAATTCTCATTTGCGTTTCCTTTAATGTTGATTTCCCTTCTTCATTTCCTGTCTGATACCTTTGAAACTTACCGTTATGGATCTTTATGAGCTAAATAAATGTAGAAGTATAAGCCAAGCCAAGGCACTGCAAACTGATGTAAATAGAAGTAGACCAGACAGCGTGGCATTAAATGAACAAAAATGGCCAGTTTATTCACTGGAACAGTTATGCATTACACTGTAATTTTAATTGGAACATAAAGATGTAAGAATCAGTATATTGGCTTCTTTAAATTATTTTCTTCAGCACTAGAGTGTTTTTCCCAACCATTTGACTGCATGATCATATTACACATGTACAAGCACAGACTTTATGAATCCCTCACAAGGCATTAATCTAGGATTGTCTACAAGAACAAGGAAGAGTTAACATGGAAAATACTTCAATTTTAAAAACAAATGATGCATTTTTGGAAACAAGAATTATTTAACTTTTTTGCTTTTAGCATAAAGTAGCAACAAGAAGAGTTTCCAATATTCAGTCCTTAGCAAATGAACACATATACTTTTATATTCTTCACCACCTAGAAACACTCTGTCATTTAACCCCAAGAAGGCAGGACAACATACTGTCAATTCAACATAGGAGTAGCTGAGTTATTACAGCAGTAAACATACAGTATACAAATTTGTGTTTGTCACAAACTCCACCAATGTTAAAACTCGTTTGAAAGGAACACAGCAATCTGTATGGTTTGTTAGATACAGAACATCATGCAAATGGAAACATTCAAGAAATTACAAAAGTCACAAAACATCAGTTTTCTTTTTTTTTTAATTGTTTACAAAGGATCGAGTTAATTAACCCTTTAACAGTCAAACCACAGGGCTGAAAATCAATAGGACAATAACTAATAAAATTGACTTAATTTATCTGCTGGCATAGCACACACAGCCATATCTGTGAACCGGAGAGAAAAAAAAAAGCTAGATTACTCTTATTTCTTCTTCATAGCTGATAAAATAACAACGCAACTAGCAAGCCATTCTACTTGAAACTTTTATCAATCACTTGTGTTTATTGATTTCCCAAATATTTTTGAAATCAAATAACCAATACAAACTGTTTAACTCAGATTACTAATGCTGAGGAAAAAAACACACACTCTTTTCCATGCTTTCTTTTGCAGCAAATTGTGATAACCAAAATAAATACAGAGATTTGGAGGAAGACAGTTTTGAAACACAGGGCCCTGTCACCCAAAGTCTGCCTGCAATCAACTCCAGTCATGGAATACAGGATTTTTCCTTTACCTTTTGTCAGTTTGTCACTTGCTTGCCATTAGATTTCACAACAGGGATTTTCAAGACTTGCACAGGAAACAGATTAAAAACCAATAAGGATTTAAGCTGTGCACCTCTGAATAAAAGATACGGTGTCTCTGTGACAGTCCTCTTGCCTTTCTAGCAAGAGGAATATGCAGATCGCACAAGAAATAAGAATTTTCTAGCTTGGTTATGGATATGGAAAAGCTAAACGATGTTAAGAAACTCATGCACGCATTTTACATTGCATATTTAGATGCATATGTGCCTGAAGGCGAAAGGCAATTGCTTTTTTGTTTCTCTTCCACAGGATGCTTAATTATACTAAAAAAAATCCTTAATTGCTAAAAAAGTCTGAATATTGTATATCCCTTTCAGACTCACTGCACACACAGCAAAGGAAAATTGAAGAAAAGCAATGACTGTAATTTTTAAAAAGGTAACTATAGCAATTACCATACTTCAAAGGTAAAACATCAGTGCCTGCCATTCTCAAATGAAGACTTCCAAAGTACAAAAGAAAGAAATTTACTGTAACTTCAGTGGATATGCATCTTCCGCCAAAGAAAGGAACAGACCTCAGAAGGGCTGATATAATCTATACCTTATGACGATGATCAATGCAGCTATAGTCGAACTGGTAGCACAACTACTGACTTTGGCATTGCACGCTGAACGACAAGGTTGGTATCAAAATAAGGGCCCAGATTCATGGGTGTCATTCCCAGTGTGATAAGGACTGGGTTATATCTTACTAACAGCTTAAGTATTTTCAACATAACTGCCATGAGCAGCCTTCATAGGTGAGGTCATATTTCATAAATGAGGCTATATTTCATAAAATAATCTCCTTTCTGTTCACACTTAAATATGGCAAAAGGCTTAAGTTTACCATTTTTAAAAACAAAAAATAAACTTAAAGTCATCTTGGCATTCAAACGTGCAGTGTTAAATACAGTTTCATTCTAAGAACCCTACTGTATATTTATGATTACATTAGTTTACTGTGAAAAACGTGGATGCAGAGAGCAGAGAGATGCCAACCTGTCAATCAGATCTTTCAGAAATAATATTCCTATTACCTCCATCTAGAAGGCAGAAACTTCTATATGATTAGCATGAAAAATGGTAACATTTCCTCTTTCTGTAAAACCTCCATTTATCTTCTGACTGATAGAAAATATTTTTCCATACTATTACATTTTACAGTTCATTTATTTATCTTTTCCTCCCCATATATTTGATTTATTTCCTTTTTTTTTTCCTTTTCTGTTTTCCCCCACACATTTCATATAAACTGGATTTCCAGAAGTAGATCATTTCACTGAACAAGGAATATTTTTTCACTACATTCGAAAATAAAACCCAAACCCAAATGTCCCAGAACTGAATAGGGTATTCCAAATCCAAAGAAATGTCAAGGCCATCACAGAGAACAAAAGCTGCCTTTCAGATACAAAAGTCAGAGCAGGGTTTGAATTGCTTCCTCACTGTGTAGGACACATTTCGGCATTTCTGAGTATACTCAACTATTACAAATACATGTATATTTTTTTCTTCATCTTTAAAAATCAGAATAAATATCAACACATCTAAATTAATTTTAAATTGGGAAAATATAAGAATTTGCAACCTTTAAAAAAACAGGCTTTCATTTCTGGTTTTGTCTGCATGTAAATATTTCGTATAAAATCTCTCACAAAGTTGTACGTTATTAATCACTATATAATAAAGAAGAATTTATCATCTCAAGTTCAAGATATGGATTTTATTTTGCACTGGTTAACTGATAAAAGTTGTCCCAGGGACCTACACAGGTACTTACAATGCAGTAACTACAGCCATTTGTACATTTACGTTGGTTTGTTTCTAGTTCTCTTACATTTCCAACACTTAAGTTTTCTTACATATAAAAAAATGTAAATTGAAAACTTAGAAATTAAATATTTAAAGCTTAAGAGAATAAAAAATTTAATAAAATCACTTATTTCTATAAAAAGGGGCCACAGTTTCTATACCATTGGATGCTGTTTCATAACTCTTGATCCACATGGACATACCAGTACAATGTTTCTATTTTCCCAATCTGCTCTGCAAATCACAACTGGAAACAAATATGTTTCTAAAGCACTGTTCTAGTACAACATTTTTTCCACTAAATTCATATCTATATAGAAAGAAAATGTATTTCACTGAATTTCTGTTTATTTTGACTTAAATTTGGGGAAAATGCATTTGATTTGGATATGAAAATAGGAAAAACTATTCCAAGTGCAGCCTGCAGTAACTGTATTCAAAGTGCAATGCAAATTCTTTTTCTTTTTAACAATATACAGTAGCTGTCTTTGTTGAACGCAGACGTGGTCACTGTATGATATTCATACACCAGTCTGACAAGGTCAAGAAATTCTGAGACACTTTTTGAAGGCAGCATTTGCCTCAGATAAAATGTTGGTTTTTAAAAAATAAAAATCAAAATAGCAGCCAATCTCAGTGTTAGACATTATAATAGAATGGAACAAGATTTCACTTGACTTTTCTATGACAAGACAACACATAGGTTAAGTACAATACAGAACAGGGATGTAAATGCGTATGAGAAGGATCATGTGAACCGCATGGATACCGAAGTCGAAACACTGCTGAGTGCTGTCTGTTTGATCTGATCAGAATTGGATATCAGTTTGTTCCTATTTTCTCCACCTCTGGCTCTGAATGTTTTGTTACAATAGCTCAGCTGCTTTGCCAAGGTTACACGACATACGTTGTTGATGACATAGAGTATTTGTATTTACAGCACCTTAGTTACTGGTACTATGGTAATAATGATTTGTTAGGCACACTGAGTGGTCACTGATCCTTTCCTCTGCTGATGTTTTGTGTATTGTAACATTTGGTAAGCACTGTTAGTAACAGAAGACTGACTTCATTTTCTCAGATCCAGGCAGAATATGAAAGAATTATTCCAACCACACCTGCAGCAATTTTTTTTTTCCCCAGCTGCTCTCCACCTTATGCTGAACTGGTTTCCCACTTGTAGGTCATACGTGTGCTGCAGAGAAGGAATAAAGACGTGGAAATATCTAAGCCTTTCTTCTGTAAATAAATTAAGGCCACCTGACAAAGCAAGGAGTCTGCTAGTTACCGACAAGCAGGCAGGGATGCAGTACTGCAGTCTTTTTTTTCTAGCTGATGACCAGACGGGAAGCTCATAGATGCTGAACCATGACTCCCTACTTAGCCGCTTGCCTTGCTGTCAGGTACTGTGCAAAATAAATTCTGCTATCTTTGATTTTGTTCTGAAACTCACTACTTTTTAAGAAAAAAAACCCAGACTTACTCAGCTTTTACAGGAAAGAATCTTTAACTAGGAACACTGTGCACTGTTGCGATAGAGTCTGTGTAGCGTAGATCACCTGAGTATTTGTCATAAATCGACATGAGCTAAGGTTCTGCGTCTGTTGATTTTTGGCAAGGAAAAAATGCACTACAGTAAAGTCTTACTAACTCTGATCCACACCATTAACCCTACCTGCATGAGTTCTTTCATCACAGAATGCTTCACACAAAATGCATACGACTTTGCCATTCGCACTAGCCTTTCACAGTAAGGCCTCGAGCTATTATCCTGAATATGGGAGCAGGAAGAAAGAATGTTTTTAAGTAGCACACAACATTTTACTTGTTTTAGATTTTCTTTCTCAGATACCGAATAGAAAGTAACCTCAAAAAACAGCACCAATTCATCTACATGTCTGAAATGCAAAAATATAGTTACATTGCAAGCAAACAACTGAAAACAAATCAATACATCATCCTTTCATCTCCTTCTTAGGCTTAATAATTATCTTTCAGTGAAGAGCTAGAACAAAACCAGAAGCTAGTGTAATAGGAATTAAAAACCAAGTGCATAAACAATATCAGTGCAGCAGCAAAATATACAGTCATTGTTAACATTCCAATTCAACCTATTCCCAACATTTTTGTGCAATAAAAATTGGCCATATGCTGGCCAATGCAACAAGCCTCTTTTTAATATTAACACAGTCATTCTTCACTTAAGCTATTTCTGTTTTTAAAAAAGAAAATCAATTAAATACAACTCTCACAAAAAAAAAAAAGACTGTATCTTATAAACACAAAATTCTGGTGCAAATAAAGTAAGAAATAAATATCACACCCTTAACAACAAAAGGAAATTTGAACTGGTTCCTATGGCTGAACTTAGAGGATGTGAGGGTAGGATTTTTGTAACATACTTTTTTTCAGTATTGGCTTAAGTCTCTCATTATTTCCGAGGTAAAGCCAAGCAGCTGGGAGAACGTTTTTGTTGACATGTTAAATTTTACTACACTTTAGTTGTGATAGCAAAGTTTGAATACAGTCGGAGGAACCATAAAAAGTCTTCTTGATAGGTTGGGCTCTGTGCTTTGTGTTCTTCTTCTCAACCTTCCCTCAGTCGCCAGAGCAGGGGATATGAATCCAGACTTGTCAATGCAGCAACAAGGCAGGATTGTCTACCCGCTTGCTGGGAACAACCCCAACCTTTGTTGCATGAACTCCACTCTGTTTGCATTTTCTCTTACGTTGCATATGAAGATTAGGGGTAAGGAGGAGGCTTAGAGAGACAGTTGAGAGGGGCACACTGAGAGCTGGAATGTGGCTGCTCTTCTGGAAGAGCATTAGGACTGAAAATTAGAAAAAAAAAAAAAAAAGAGAAAAAGTGCTTAAAATACAGAGCAAACTTTTTACATGCACGTAAATAGTACAGGACTGGAAACAAACTTTAAAAGGGGATGAAGCCTCATCTCTGAATCTGGATCCTCAGATACACAGTATACATAAAGAAAATCCTCAGTGTGCACACACATTCAATGACACCTGGATGCATATCTGAAGTGGCACAGATATCCTGCTTGCCAGTTCATGTACACAATTTCTGTGTGCATGCTCTGATGAAAAATGCTGTGTGGAGAAATGAACGCATGTGCAAAATGGGGGAACAAATTTTGAAAGACAATATAGGTGCCATCTTTGTGGGATCATTAAAGATTTTCTATATGCAACTCTTTAATTGCTTGAAATGAAGGACAGTGCCATTCTGGAAATAAGTTTTCATAACTTTGTGAAAATGTGATCTCTTACCGAATGTGACCTATTTACTAGTACATATGAACAAATACAGTGTAACCTTCTTCATCAGGCAACCTAAGCATTACATATTTTGTAATTGACACTTCCAAAGGGGCTTTTTTGTGGTTTGTTTTCTTTTGGTTTTGTGCTGTTTGAATCCTCTTCAATTCTGTCATATACTTTGTCGCTTGGCTGTTTTTTGTGTACAATTTGTTTGAAAACAGTATTCAACCCTTAAGCCTCTAAAAGTGCATCTATAGCGTGCACTGTCCTATAGCGCAGAGGTCTGAACCAGCGTTCAGCAAACCAGGTGGGCCTGGAGTAGCAGCCTAGCAGTGGCAGCACAAAAATAAGGGGCCGCTAACACAAACATACCCCACTTCATCCTGCTGAGTGCCAGGGTGCTCCTGCTAGAAAAGTTTTGGATAATCAGGTTTGCTCATTTAAAGGCAGCTCAGCAGTCTGCACCACACAGCAGTAGGCAATGCAGGCATAAATCGCCCCGTATGATTCCTCAGCCTTGACCTGTCCTGTTGTAAAAGGATGAACTTCAGCTCATCTTGATGATGTCAAGCTAAGTGACAGCCTTTAAACTTTCAAGGAAAGCATGTGGCAAAACAAGATACCAAAATAGAATGCAAGTAAATGTAATTTATTAAAAAAAATAAATTAAAAAATCAATCAAAAACCAGTTTTCCTATGTGTCTGGGGAGACTTTTTTTCCTAATGCTTCAAATGTTCTGCAGTCTTGAAGTTATTCCAAGCTCGACAGTGTGATATATATGAAGCACAATCATTTATGTCCCTGTCTTCAAGAAAATTTGCCTTTTCCGTTTTCCTTCTTTAGAAACCGAGATGTTACATATTATCTCTGCAGCAGACTATTGGAGTGTTGGCTGAAGGGATGCAATTACTCTATTGCTGGAAATGAATCAATTTGAAATGCCAGAGGTATATGAAAATCTGCCACTGGAAATGCCAGCTATACTGAAATTGTCTGTAGTTCCACATATAGCACCTACTTGGGGAAACAAAGAAATGACATTGCACTTGCTTGAAGACAGAAACAAGTGTGCGCCATCACCATTAAGAAAGTAGATGGCAATGTCCACATTTTCAAATCAGAGAAGCCTAGGAGACAATGACCACAAATCCACAGGTATTACAATTCAGCAGGAGCTACAGTCCTTGCACCTCTGGGTTTGTTTTGGGTTTTTTATTTATTTGAAGATCATAGACTTGCACATTTTAAGTTAGATTCTCTTTCACATTAATGCTCCTGAAGATGAGTTTTGTGATCGCAGAATAGCTGGTGAAAGTGGGTTATAGAAGCTCAGGACCTCACAAGCTTTGTTTTGTGCTCAGCTGTCTGAGTAGGTCGGTCCCCAACATGTAGTGTTAGGGACTATGACTCTTTGGTTTCCATATAGATTTAGTCTAACCTAAATCTCTATGTATAGATAGGCATAAATACTTAATCTAAAATATTTTCTTGCAACTTAGTAGTTGGACTTGTTTAATCGAACACTCTGAGAAGACACAAACCCTGTCTTCTCCAAGTAATTTTTTCCATGGCTGTATCCTTTTCTTCTGCCATGTTCTGCCACACACAGATGCAGATACAGCATCTAAAAAGGTGTCTGATCAAGATCTTTGCCTGCTCTACCCAAATGAGTCTGTATCAGGAGTGACTACAGATGGATCAAAAAGGTCTGCATTTACTGTCAAACTTATCCACTCATCAAGAGCCAGCCCCTGGCTTGAGCTCCTCCTAAATTTACAAGATAGGCTTAGGAGAAGCACTAGTCTTAAGTCCTTCAGAGAAACAAAACCAATTTAGAACTTGAACATCACATTTGGGGAGTAAAAACAAGGAGGTGGTCACATTACCCTATGAAGACTGCCTGACTCTCCTCCCTTTCTGTCCCATTTGATTTGTAAAGGACTTCCATAATTGTCAGGAAGGAACAGAAACTTGACCGAATTTTCCTTGCTCATTAGCAGAGATGTGTTTGTCTTTTGGGGCTTCCTTCCCAGCTTTAAAAACAAGCAACAAGCTATTCATGCTCTGAGGGAGAGGACTGGTGAGGAAATGGCCACAGTTAAGACTTATGTACAGCAATGGCCTGAAAGAGGGCCTCTTTGAGACACAGCAGGTTCTCCTCTACACAAATATGCACAAGCATATTAATGTTTTGGCATGACCTTCAGTACAAAGTCAGCTCTGACTGCAACTACTGTAATAAAAACTATCCCAGCCTATGCTCAGATTAGGAAGCACTGTGCTTAGAATTCCTTTCATTATTACATTCAGATTACACACTTCTGTGCACAGAAGAAATGCAAAACTTTGTTTCACCATTCCCCTTTCAACCAATAATAAATATTAGGGGCATTAGGAAGAGAAAAATAATTACAAGGCTACAAGGCACCTTTGTAGCAACATGTATACACCCATCATTTGCAGTAGGTTTCAGTCTTTTCCTAAAGCTCTACTGTTACACCATCCTCTCTTCAGAAACACAATATATCCAGTTCAGTAATGCAGACTACCGTAGCAGTATATAAACAAAAATTAGATCAGAATCAGCAAGCGACACATGGCACTCAGTGTGCTTTTGATGGCAGTATAGGTGATCATGGCAGCAGGTCCTGGAGCTGAGCTATCAGGCACATTGACAGTCGTGGGCAGTAGAGGATGGCAGGTGAGATTAATAACACAAAGCAATAGAGAGACATGGAAGAAACTGAAGCTGTTGACTGTTAACTGAGAATAAGGAAGAATATTGTTACATTCCCCCCATGGGATATGTGCAGCTTTTAAAACACTTGGTTTTAATAGATATTTTTGTAAACCTCTCTTTAAAGGCTGGTGTCATTTGGGGATATATTCATTCAGCTGATGAGTGAAGCCTGTGTCATTTTTTGCGTTAGTATTATTTTCTGGTTTTAAGCATATCTTTTTTTTTTTTCCCACCAGTGCTCTAAATGCTAATCATGTATTTCTAAAATCAATTGAAAAAGAGCATGCAAAGCCCTTCAGTGTTAGTAAGTACTCTGCTCTCTGCCTTAAAGATGCCATTTGCATGCAATATTGTCTGGCATTGATTCTAAGTGTAACAAATCAGCAATGGAAAATATAAACAGACCGGTAATATTTTCAGAATGCAACTATTCTGCATGCAGTAATATTTTACCTTATTTCTTATTTTATATAAAATACAAGCATTATTTCTTAAAAAAGATAATATTAATTTAATTTGCAGTATAAGGTTTTTTGGGTTTGTTTTTTGTTTTTATTAATACATAACTTGGGTCTACAGTTTGTCTTCTAATAAAGAAAATGAGATTTTCACTGCATTAAACAGAAACCTGAACATTATCCAAAGACAGACATGCTTTTTTTAATACTACATGATGGCAATATCTTAGCCCTGTCCAATCTTGTCCATCGGACAGGTAGTTACAGACGCTAGGAATGGTGAACATCATCCAGTAGTTTTCAGGGTAGGCCTAGGTTTGGGTGCTTGCCCCATACTCCTGAGCTTAGAAATTTGAGGTGGTGCATGGAGGGCAGAGCGAGACTTTAATGCATTGTTGCATTAGTTTACTTAGAAAATATCTTACTAAAAGTTCTAACAGATTCTTTAGATCAGGTTCCAGTTGAAATATGTAGACTTAAGCAAAAAGACACAGATGAACAGGTAAATAAATTTACTAGATGTGTCCTGGAGTGTCATTTGGCTTGAATCTGTTCATAGCTTACGCAGTGAGGTTCACCAAAACCTATGCACTGGAATCACAATTACCAGAAAATCCAGAATTACACAAATCCCACTTAAAATCCAGTATAGATAATGGATGAGGGAAATCTTTCTGTATTTGATATTAAAGTTCAAAGTGAATCTATGTGTTATGGTCAGGAATACTAACTAGCTTGAACATGATTATACATACTGCAAGTTGCAGAAAACATCCGTGTGAATTACAAATCTTAACGAGCTGTTGTTTAATCCTGGGTGAGATGCCACTGAGAGGTCACGTTACTGCAAGAGTAACGTTAAAGACTTAAAAACAAGCATACCTCTCTCAAAATGGGTGACTTCAGGGCTGGACAGAACTTTAATCTGCATCATTTGGCATCACCACATGACTGAAAGCATGTCCCATGCCAGGAGGGACTGTCAGAGGACAAGGAAGGGCAGTGCAAGCTCTCGTCTTCCTCCTCTGCTGGATTTAGAAAATCTGAACCTCAGTAAGCCTAACTGGTTCTTTACATGACTTCAAATTTTACTGCAGATTTCAATTACTTTATTTAAAGCAGATGGCAACTTCTGCCATCAGGCTGACTTGCACTAAATCTTGTTACACTTCACTACTTTATGACACTGTGCAGCTACTTGGCTGAGACAAGCAAGGCAACAGTGCTAATATCTCAAAAATAGTGTGTTGTTTTCACCAGAAGAGTATCAATCTAGTGGTAAAAAGCAATAGTCATTTAAAAGTCAATAGTTCAGCTAAGTATACAGGTGTGTGTTGTTTGTGAGATGACTGATCTGATTTTTTAAAAATATTAACCATATCTGTAAATATCATTACTGTTTTCTATGTGCCAGATTTTGATTTGGAAACAGTGGCAAGAAGGGCCTCTTGAACGCTTACAGTTCTGGTTGTAGCTAATGGGGTCTTCCTAACTGCAGAAGAATTCAGGGACAAACCAGAAAACCTTGAGACTTTCCGTTCGGACCTTATCCCTTTCTGTGGGTTTGTTTGCAGAACAAGGTAATGCTTGTGGATAAATGTATAGCAGCAACAAATCAGGTAGGTCTTCCATTCTGAAAAGAATTTTTAAAATTGCAGAAGCAATTTGTTTGTTAGCATTTAGGAAGGGATGGTAGTAGAGTATATTCTCCACCAGAGGAGTAGCTCTGGAAGGAACAGGACAGGCTTTGGTTTTGTGATGGTAAATTAAATAGGGTTAAAATAAGAATCATTGACATTAAACTTCTGTGTATCCAAAGCACCTAATGACATTCTCAGATTGCTGTAACATCTAAAATACAGCAGAACTACTTCGTATGGATTTTAAATGGAACTAGTTTTTTTTAGTGTGCTGTAAAACTCCTATGGTACTTATCAGTTATAATGAGCTTTTGCCAAATTTTCAGTAAGATTTTTGTAGTACCTTTAAATAGAAGGAAGTTAATAATACTTCCACTTTGTAGGGAATAAAAGATAAGCACAAATGAAGTGGCTGTTCCAAGACAACTGAGAGAGCCCCTGTGACTCTCAGAATTAGTGCTTGGCAGTGTCTGATGTGCAGTCTGAAATCTGTAGCATACCTATTTCCCGATGCACATGAAGTTTAGTGCTGTGCAGGAAACAGCTTCATTATATGTAGGGCTATAGATCAACTTGGTCACTACAGACCAGGCAAAGGTCTAAAAATAATGTAACCTATTATAGGCATAAATGAATGTATGCAAATGATGTACCATGAACAGATAAAAGAAAAATATTGTAATCTCTTTTTGCTTAGGTTTAGGTTTGTGCCTTGATTAACTCAACCACCTCAGAAGCACGATTTGACCTTTGCACCAGCTATGAACAAGGACACCAGGAGTTTACTTTTAACAACAAGATTAAGAACTGACTGCAGTGGGTCTGAGTTTCCAGGTCAAGGAGAGCTTTCTAAGAACTGTCTGCTAAAATCTTACAAATGCCTTTAAAATGCCATCTTGCAAAAGGGAAGCCTATACCTATGCCTAAAATTAAAAGTCCCCTTTTAAGTAAATTTATCTAGAAACAAAATAAAATCTTCACTATTTTGGCATCATTGAGAAACTGTCTATATAAAAAGACCAAATGAGGACTGCAAGATCCAACGCTGCATTTTTTTCCATGTTTTTACATGGATATAAGCGCATGAATGCTGTCATTCATGTCTGTGTTGTCACTGCAGAGTTATCACTGTTCCTCAAGTTGTTAAAAGTTTGCTGTTAGTGAAGAAGTGTAGGGAAGAGCTTTTGTACAAGGAAGAGGAGGGGAGTTGCAGACGTGCATGCAGCTATGTGCAAAGAGAGGAGAGTTAGTTAAGTTTACCTGACAGTCTGGCAATCTGGCCCCCTGGCTAGTTGTGAGCCGTGTGGCGGTATGGAGGCAGCAGGCTGCTGACAATCTACAAGAAACTGATAAATTAGACATATATACAGAGAGATTACAGAGCAAGGGGTTAGTAACAGTAGTACATAGGCTACGCATCTGATGGAGAGATTTAGTGAGGAATGTGTTCTTGGTTCCTTATCTCACAGAAACATCTTTTTTCTGATAGTAATAACATTAGGTTTTGCCTCTTTTTTCTTTTCAGGAGAAGCAGTAGAGACCTTGGGGTTTTGTTTTTCCTTAGCACTGGCAAATTTTTGTTTAAACAGACAGCAATAATGGGCTGTATTCAGGATCTGGGTTTAAGCCTTGTAATTCTCATTCTTCTGCTGTTGCTGAAGTTGTTTTGCTTAATCTATTATAAGAAGTGTCAATAAAGCTACTCAACTTCTCCAGTGAACTTACATCCATATAACAATTACAGATGTCATTTCATTATGGCCTTTGAGAAAAAGCTTGCAAGAAAGTTTTCACAACTTCTAAATAGTGCTTGTGAGATTGTTTTTTGTAGAGAAAAGAGAGAACTTGATACAGTCTGTTTTCACTCTTCCGTCTAGATTATTTTATCAATTCTCTGCCAAAGCAGTTTCCTCATTAATCACTTGCAAAGCTGTATTCTAATTCTTAATTTATTAAATAACAGTAACACCAAATAATCCTTTGTTGTTACGTTTTTACTGTGACATTTGCAATATGAAGATAGCTTTAAACTCAATATGTGTGGGACTTCATGAAAGTAGCTGAACAAGAAAACCCTGCTTTCTAGCTCACTAGTTTCTACCAGGATTTCCAGATCTCAAGATCTGCTCATTTTCCCCGCAGTGGTCTGGCCTTTCATTCCACTGCCTGTGTGATTCAGACTGTCAGATAACAGTGTCAGCAGGGTCTTTTTGAACATTAAAATCTATGGGTGAAATTCTGACCATCTGGAAAGCTGCTGGAGATTACTCTTTGTTTCCAGCAGGGTTTGCAGACCTATTATCTTCTCTGACTGCTTCAACCTAATTCTTAACTGACAATTCAGTGGAAAGGAGTTACTTTCCCCTGAACCTTAAAAATGAGACAAAAGCACTTCATGTACTTGGAAAGAAGTTGATTCTGTTTTTTTCAATTGGTTCCTACTTAAAGCTCAACACCAGTAATCATTTCTCTTTACAAGGTAGGTGTTTTCCAAAACCCACTTCTATTCTTTGTCTCAGTCAAGTGGAAGAATATACAAGCAATTTGCTGTCAAGGGTCTTGAGGTGACATCAGGTACAGTGCAGAGAAACACACCTTCCTAGCAACACTGAGCATCACATCAGCTATCACATTTCTGTTTCACACAAGCCCAGAGTGCTTCTCCCTACTTCCTATGAAGATCTGTGCTGACCTCCAGTGGGTGGAAGCAAGCGTACCCAAATCACTAGTTTCTTCCTGCTTCAGCCAAGAGGAGAGTGGTTTGGACCTATTTTCAATTTCACAGGTACCTACGTCAGAAAAATATATGCAGTTAGTGCTGGCACCATTGTGTCAGGAAGTAAAAATGGAATGAGAAATTATACTGTGCCATTCTCTCATTTATCAGGATGGTCACTACAGTCCTCAGTACGTCTTTTATCAGAGGAGTGCAAGAGTTTGCTGTGTATTTGACCCATGAATACAGTCATTTCAGTGCAAAGCTCAGTTAAAAGAAAAGGTGCCTGGGGGGACAGACAGGGCAGGTTAACTGCAGATGAGAAATGATTGTAAAAAAAATAATAAAATAAAATTTTAAAAAGTGAATGCCTTGTTCTAAACAAATTAGCTTGCAGAAGTCCAAAGCAAAGTCATCGCTGACAGCTTATAGAAGGTAGTCAGTGAGAAAAGGAGTACAGAACAGAATGCTGTGTGATAAAAAGATGTGGACATAAATACAGAAGATTTTGTTCTGACAGGCTTTTCCAGAACAAGGCAAATGCCTGATTTATGATCCTATTCTAATATCTCAAACATCCTGCAAATATTTTATGATTCCTCTTCATCTGCTAGATTTGGCAGAATGCATGAACAGAGTGCCAGTCTGCAAGCATTATGCAAGCTGCATAATAACTATTCCATGTGAACAAACTCCCTTGACTTCATATGAAATAACAATTTACCTGGTGTCAGCAATGCTCACATAATCTGGCTCACACTCACATCGGTATGAAATCTAGTGCTCCACATAACAAAATGGCTGAATCGTCTTCCTACATCCTCCAGGAGTGAAGTTTTGAGGATTATGCTAAGAAAGAGCTAAGCAGAATGCATATAGCTTAGATACACACATTTCAAATTCAAAGGCGCTCATAGCTACTTATTTCCATAGCTGTGCCAGAGCTACCTTTATTCCTTCTATATTTAATCCTTTTAAGTATTTTGGAGGGTTTGTAACACTACTCTCTAATGTCATGACAACCATAAAATGACTTCTTGTTACATGGTGCTTAAAGGTGAAAACTAGCAGACAGCAATTCAGTCCTTCATTTCTGCTAAGGAACTCCTGCCTGTATCAAATAAATGTTTGCTTCTTTCTGAAATACTCTGCTGACGGTTAAGAGATTCAAAGATGTCTTTGCTGATTCTGTGGTCAGTGTCACATACCATAAAGACAAGGTAAGAAAGACATGCCCTCTTTTACTCAAAAATAAAAATAAGATAAAAAATGATGTTGGAAGATGCCTGTTCCCAGTTATTATTCAACAAGGAGTGTCAGTTAAGCTATGGAGTGAAGGAGATGCTTGGGGAACACCAGCACCAAAATTATTAATAAAGTTATTAAATACAGATTATTTTATTTCTCCATCACGTCCAGTTGCTGTGAGAAAATAAACTACTAGGGGCGCTCTGTGTGTGTGTGCTTTCTGATCTCTTAAGAGTCCTTTTATGATTCTATGAACCTATAACCAAGAAATGAAGTTCAGTGACCATTTCATCCACAAAAGGCAAAGAGCTACTGTACACAAAAAAATCATATGATGGTTTTCACTGAATTCAACAGCTGGAGTCTTTACAGAGTCCCATGGCAGTATCAGACAATGTTCACCGCTATATCTGTTGGAGCTTTGAGGCTTGACTCGTGCTATACATTAGGCCTGTTCTGATTTTCCAGTTCTTAACATTTCAGCCATTTTCTAGCAATGGTGGTGTAAAGGCCTCAGAGATTTCCTCTGTCTCAGATTAGCCAGTGCTGATTTTCCTTTGGAATCTAACACCTAGTCCTAATCAGGTTCCATCAGCTCCTGATGCAAGAGCATTAAAAATACGAAGCTGAGAGAAGCTACATCTGCTCATATGAGGATTGAATGTGCTGCTATAAATTACTGGCTTAGAGCAAATCTCAAAAAGAAAAAAATGCACCAAACTCTTTTCCTGTGCTTCCCTTTGGCTCAGCCACAAGAACAACGCATTTCCCTCATGTCACAAGGTGTGCTTTGCCCTCCGGTTTGTGAGGTGTGTGATTCTAATCAACACAGGCCTGCTTAACTGGGTTAATAGTGTCCAAGAGATGGGCATTGCCTTCTGTTGACATCAGCAATGTCCCCAGTGAAAACACTACATGCAAGCATTTTCAGTCCCACCTGCTCAGGAACCAGCATACTGCAATGGAACATTTTAGCACATTTTGACACTCAGTAAATTACTAATCTCTGTATAGTGCTGTCAAAGATAAGCATTGAGGATGCTGTGAATGAGTAACTGATACATAACATACTTTTAACTGTGTCTAGTTCAGTTAACTAGTGGAGACCTTTTTTTGGTTTATCTGAAAGGGTAAAATTGAGAATCAAGCAATGAACCAATCAAACGTTCTTTTTTTTTTTTTTTTTTTTTTACAGTTAATGTTACATATTTGGTATTTCTGATGTGAAAAACACTGGGAGAAAAATCTGTTCTTGGTGAAAGAAAAGCTGTCAAGAAACACTTATAACAAAATACAAGACTGAGGCTTTTTCAGTCTTTTAAAACAAACTCTCCTTACCATCCCACTGACCACCCCAGGCCAACAGAAAATCCTTGTTTCCTACCTAAAAGTTTTCAAGCTACCTAGCTTTGTGTCATGCTACCCAATGTCAATTGAACTTGCCCCATAACGTTTGAGGAATTTGATAACATGTCTATGAAGATGTTATTGACAATTTACTTGAAATGAGAAGCTGTCTCCATTTATATTGTGATGAATTGTTTTCTTTCCCAAGATGTCAATTTAATGGGAAAAAATAAATGGTTAATAGCATGAGTCAAAAGTATTGGGCAAAGAACAAATCAGTAATCTTATGACTGTGCAGAGGCAGAAACATGCTGCATCACACAGAAAGTCCTATAATGACAATAAATCAACCCTCTCTACTCAAAGGTGGGGAACAAGGAAAATTTCCAAACCCAAAAGACAAATGCGAAATGTCAAGAAGAACAGGGCAGAGAACACTAAAACTCTCACCAACCTCACCGTATTGAGATTTGTGGAGATGCTTTCAAACTGTAATCTGACAGGATGAGAAAAGTCCCAAAACTGTTTATATCCAGTGGTGACAGGCACAGAAGTTTTTACTATTTTTTGACTAGCTGGTTTCACTTACAATTTTTCTCTGTTTTTCTAAAGGATGTCAAGAAAACCTTGACCTTCCTCAAGGCCAAGAGGAACTTTAAGTGGTAATGGTTATCACAAAGAACATCTGGTGAGAGGACAGCTGTGGCTTACTTTAGGAAAAAAGCACAAACAATGGTAGAGGTCAAAGATTAGAAGTGTCTCTCCCTTCTGCTTCCAGGGTCAGCTTGGGTCTGGAAATAACACAGTTACCTCTGCCCTATGCACAGCCCCAGTGGGTCAGTCCGCCAGCTGCCAACTGGGAGCAGCTCTGTATTTCTGTGGGCTGTCCCTGGAAGTAGAGGACTATAGTGGAGCAAACCACATGGGTTCCACTCAGAGCCTGGTCAGCCTTATTAACCCCAGCTCTCAAGAGCAGGGTTGACTCGGGTTGTCCTGGCCTGGGAGCAAAGTGAGCAGCGCTGGGGGACCAAGCCATGCTGTAGAGCCATTGTACAGCTCCATGACAGCCAGCCCTGTTCTGGCACAACTAGCACACAGGCAGCCTGACGAACTTCACCAGCTGCAAGGCAGCCTCTGCACAGACATTTTCCAGTACCCAGATGCTCTGGGTTTCCACACTGTCTGAGTTTTACCTCCATTCCCATTAAACTGAATAACGGATTGTTGCTTGGAGATAGTTGGTACTTGGTTGATAAATTTGTCTAAGTTTTGGCTTACTTCACGGTAAAGCTGATCTACTGTAAAATTTCTATGTCAAGTCTTGTAAATAGCCAGGTAACTCAGATCGTAAGCTTGCTATACAGAGAAGCTTGGTGTCTGAGATTATTGTTGGTTTGAGAAGTTTCAACAACAATGAATTCTTCCACTCCTTATTTCTTAGTCTTCTCAAAACTTATTTGAAGAATAACAGTTAAGAGATGCAAGCACACTGATGAACTCCCATTAGCACACAGAGCTGGAGGCATCAGAAACATCTATATATTGCACTAAGATGCAACAGGCCAGCAGTAGGATGCGTCTAAAATCCTCATCTCCTGTCACCTCCACATGTCCATTCTCTTCCTTCCAAATGCGGCCCAGGAATGTCCCACTGTTTCTACAGACTCTTGATACAGGCTTCCTTCTGCTCCTCTTCCTCTCAGCTCCTTACCTTCAGGACAAGGCCAGACAGAGTGAATGTAACAGAGAGCCTTCTGTTAAATGCTGCTCAAGAATAAAAGCATGTGATTAAGCTTATTGGAAGAGGTAGGGGATTTAATTGCTATTTCTTTATAGCATTTAGAGAAATGCTATCTGTCTTGGCAAAGCCAACTTGTGGAGCTTCACTAACAACTTCACGCACTACCTGGCACATAACACAGACAGACATGGTTTAGTAGGTCACTGATTCAGTGGTTTTCCAGAACGTGACAGGTTTCCTGGCTATGTTCCAGTAAGTCCTTTCATCTATACAACAGCTACAATAGATGAAGTGGTTTTTCTCCTTATTTCCTTATTCTGCATGATTTGATTTCTACTTTCTTTTTAGACCTGAATTACCCCAACCTAGAGAGCTGTTTTGCCTTCAGCCCACGTGCTTCAGCGGTAACGTGACTGCTGGCTCAAAGTACAGTGATAAAGCTATAAACCTAGCCTTGCCCTTTGCTGTAGCTCATATTCAGTATAATTTAAAAAAATAAATAATACCTAGTCATTAACAAAATTAGTGAAATGCATTTTTCTCCAGTTACAGACTAAGAACATTAAGGTTTCTTGTCAGCTCTGTAGGTTTTTTCACACTTTCTCTGTCATGATGTGTTTATATTGTTTCTCAAATGATTTCTGTGAATGCTTTAAGTAATTCCTCATTAAATCTACTGAGAAGCTAAATAATGGGTTAGTAAAATAGCAGAAATGGAAATGGTAGAAGGTGAGAATATATATTCAGTTCCTCTCTTTTATATACAGTTCATAAAAAGCACATTTAGAAAGGTCTGATGGTTCAAGAAATACTTACTCATTAAAAGACACACACATTTTAAACATTTCAAAAGAGGAAAAGACAGGTCTTAAAAATACAGGTATCGCCACACTTGTGTCTTGTTGATTACTCATCTTTCATGGAAATGTAAGTGTCTAGGATACATTTCAGACAGCCAGAAAAAAAACCCACAAAACCAAACCAAAAATACTTGTGCTATTTTATGGGTGAAGAAGGGCCTGATCCAAAAGCTGAAGTCAGTGGGAACTAACTTTAGCAGGCTTTGGAAGAAACAGCATAAGGTACAACTACAAGGTTTCATAGCCCTAAGAAATACAGACAGGGAGATACTTACAATCAGGGATACTAGTCTTGATTAAAGAATTGCTGGTGAGCTTACTCCATACATCACAACATCCCAAGGAACTGCTCTATTAGAGAGCTAAAATATCAGCATGTCTAATTTAAACAGAGACTTACTTCAGCTTTGCCTATTTTCTGAGACGAGAAGCACAGTATTGAATATTCCTGTATATTTGATGTTAAAAATCAATAAGTCATGAAACCACATTAAACCTTGTCATAAAAGAAGATGAAGATGGATATTTTTTGTTACCAACATTGTCAA
Source organism: Falco biarmicus (assembly GCF_023638135.1). Taxonomy (NCBI): domain Eukaryota; kingdom Metazoa; phylum Chordata; class Aves; order Falconiformes; family Falconidae; genus Falco; species Falco biarmicus. The sequence continues at coordinate 66,639,524 of NC_079292.1, forward strand.
GGTATTTCAATAACTGTTTCAGTTAATTGATATGACTGGATTCCAAAGCCCAAAATTTTCATAGAAAGCAACAAATATCTGGTAACACGCCTTAAAGATATGACGTGTCACCTGCATACCTGTTTAGTTAGAAACAACCAGAAGTCTAACAAGATTTTACTGGAGAACTTGAACAAATGACACTAATATTAACCATTCCATCCAGCAATGACATAACTTAGATAACCATGACATAACTTAGATACACCAGCAAAGCATGGAATTCACTGCACTTTTGGGTTTTTTTAGTGTTTTAACAAACTGATTGGGGCTTCCATTAAAAGTGGGTTTTATTTCAGAACTGCTTTCTTTATATAGTGAAAAATACAAATACAAATCAAATGAAACTTGTAAAACTGCAGTGAATTCATGCCATTATTCCATTCATGCCAGCTAAATTATATTGAAGTAGCTAAATTATATTGATCAGCATGAAATGTATGGTTTTGATCTCATCAGTGATAACTGGAAAGCTAAATGCAAGAGAGAAAAAGCATAGAGCGAAAAGGTCCTATTCACAGTGGCACCAAGAGGTAAAAGTACATTGAGCCAGCTGACTTCTTCATCAGTTACAGCCAACTAATGTCCTTGGCAAGGATACTGTTCTTCAAATTCAAAATGGCCTCCACAAGGACAACGTACCATGCTTGAAATGACATAAATATGCAATGCTCATTAAGCTTACTTAAATGAGCATATCAGATGCAGGACGTGGCCCTGAGAGCAGGAAGATATATACATATATCTGTATATATGCACTAATACTGCTCATTAAACAATGAACACATATATACACAAACACGGCATGTTTACAAACCCCACAGAAAATAGAACAATGCAGAACAAAAAAGTGAACACAGATAGAAAGGTAATAATGACTGAATTATCCTTTTTGTGAAGAGCATCATGTTCCAGTGAAAAAAACCAAAACAAACCAAAACCAAAGTACACTTGATTTTAAAAAATTCTGCTGAAAAGAAATAAAATCTATTTTTCACAGAGAGCAGAGACAGATTAGAGCAATACAACATGAGTCTTGCAATAGCCAGTATCTTGCCCGATTACACAAGCTCAGACACATCTTGCAGGTACAGGATCACCATCAACACAAATACATTCTTGGTAGATAAAAATACAACATATTTATTTATAGCTGAGGATTCAGAAGAATCACCCACAGATCTCTAATGAGGCAAAGGGAAATTTGCACTCAGACTGTAAATTTGAGTTGTCAGAATAAAGTTGTGTTTTTAAAAAAATAATAGTTCCGAAGAACTTGCATGTTCCACCTGCTTTGCATTGCTTGGATGAAGCGAATCAAACTTACCTGACTGAACAATTCAGAGCAGACTAGTCTGACTAGTTAAATATTATATGGCTGCATATCTTATTTAATAGTGGTGGCTCAGTTAACCGTCTGCACTACTTTTTAAGAATAAACTTTCACTTAATGTACAGATAAATCCATATTGTTCATGAAGTAGCATTCAGAATAAAATTCTTTAACACAAAATCAGCAAAGAAAGAGGTATCTAGGCCCTAGTCATGTTGATTTTCCTTTTCATTAATCTATAAAATTCCTTCATGAAGGAAAAGAAAGAAATAATTTAAAACTGTTCACTGGGTGACCTGAGCAATCAAAGATCTACAAAGCACCCTCCTAGCAAAATTCATGTCTGAGCTGACAGTGTTCCTCAAAGGACTTCTTCCACAATAATTTTCAAAAGAAGCTCTGCTTTCCTCCATGTTCAGATTTCTAACAGTCCTGCTGTTTCAAAATTGAGAAGTGCATAAAAAACGAAAAGTTGAGGTACTGAAGCAATGTTTACAGCAGCAAGGCTTAGATACCCACAAGCAGCTTTCTGACATTGGACTTAAGCTCAAAAGCAAAGCTAGAACTATTTTTGGCAAAATACTCTTGAAGAAAAAAAAATGTGCGCAGCTGAAGACCTTGCACATAAAGCTGTTTCACCACACAATGAAAGAAGACACAAACCTGTTATCAAAAATTTATTCCCCCTACCTTTCCAATGCTGTAAGATATGCAGGCTCACCTCTGCAGCCAGCCTCTGCTGTGGAGAGTAGTGTCAGCCTGAGCATCCCTCGATCATTTTCCCAACCCCATCATCCAAAAGGGCAGGGTAAAGACAGCTTCATTTCCTATCAAGAGTTTCTACCCCTAATATTCCTTTTGACCATGTTTTTCCATATCTTCATGCTTCCTAAACAAGATGAAGAAGCAAGGAAGAGGAGCCAAAGCCAAGAATCTTGCCCCACATGGTAAATTCCACTTTAACATTATTTTAAGAAAAACATACAAGGAACATGAGCTTCTGATTACACAGAGAATAACCTTTTACAGAATATTTCTGAAAATTATATCCTAAACACTGCCCCTTGAAAAAGTTCAAAATCCAGAAAGAAAAAACTAAACCAGGAACACTCTACTCAGCAGACCTTCTGCCCCTTGTGTTAAAATGTGTTTGTACTACGTCCAATAGATCAATGCATTCCCAGGTTTCTAACCTATTACAGTTGAAACCACTTCCAGTGTAAAGGGCAATTAGTAAAGACAACTCTTAAGCAATTCCCTTTGAGTCTCAGCTTACAGACTTAATTGGAAGACTTCTTAGGACCTCTGCATTGGGGTGATTGACTTTTTTTCATTATTATTTTCCTTGTTAGCTTCTACTTACAGATGTTGATTAGCTCTTGGAGACACTATTAGGGTCACTCTATAGAAATTTCCTTTGGGATAGAATTTCTGTAAATTAAGGTAAATTTTATGGTAAGAATGCAAGCCAACAAACAAAAGCTAGTTGTTGGTATCATATTGTTATTCATATTTGATTTGCCTGTAAGCATAGAGCCACAGCAGAAATTAATCTTGGATTACTTCTATATTGACAGTATTAACTACATAGTCTTAATTATGTGTGACAGGTGGTGAGCTTAGTGCTTGAGCAGTTGCTGCACTATTATATGGCATTTTTTATCCTGTCTTTCCATATCAGTCTCACCTTGTGAGAATTAAATGCCATTCTGTAAATCAGTCTTGAAAGACACATGAAAAGCAAGAAAACTTTCAGGTTTAATGTGCTTTCAGAAATGAGCAACTCCACAAAATTACTTGATTTTGCTACAGTCTTTCTTTTTACAAGTTTTAGAAGAACAATTTTATGAAATGGACTTGTAACAATGAAGAACAATAAAATCTAAACCCTACAAAACAAAAACTTGGGACTGGAGTAAACTAGCATAATTCTGCTGAAACCTGTGGGGCTAGTCTGGTTGTGTCAACTAAACATCCAACCTCAGCTGGACCTTGAGTTTGAGAGAAATGTATCACATTTTAAGGCTACTTTCCTTTTTCTATTTTAATAAAGTGAAATATATGACTGTACAGAATTCTCTAGAAGGGAAAGGATTGCTTATTATGATCTTATGATCTGATTTCCTTGGAAACACAAAATACTTCACTATTCAAAGTGTTTTCCTGTGCAGGATTTTAAATACTGAAATCTGCCTGGTGATACCTTACAAGCATAACAATAGGGAAAAGAAGCATCTACCACAGTTTGTTTGGGGTGCACTCCAATGAAGGAGAGACTCTCAGGTGGGCTGTTGTTGACTCTGTTTAAGGGAGAATGCTGCAGCCATTAGTTGTTCTCCATCTCATAAGCCTGTTGGGAAACCTTTTTCTTCAGGTGCATCATCCCTGCAAGAATCTTAATTGATTTAATTTTAAGTTAAAATCACAGAACTTTATATTCAACTTTTAGAATTTCCATGCTCAAATAAACAGAGAGAAAAAAGTGGTATCAGGGCACCCACAACAGACTTTTTCTGTCATGGTCTTTCCCTGAAGAAGTCAAGATAAGCATATTTTGTATTTGGGACTGTGGGATATTAAGAGGCATCTGTTGACTTCGTCTTCAAGGAGTTTGAATGGAACTGCAATGGAAATGTCACTTCTAATACAGTGTTACACACTGTCAAATCCAGCCTTAGGCTTTCTACATGCCCTGAATTTTCATGTAGTTATGAACACAGTCATGTGCAAATGTGGGCTGGAACTGTGCTGGGCACATACTGGCTGCTTCTGTCTATCAGAAGAATAAAGACTTTAAAGTGTAAAAATAAATGTTAATAACAGAAGTAAAGAAGAAACACACAGCAAAGCTAAGTGCACACTATTATCTAGGAGAAATAACCAAGTGGCATTTTCAGCCACTGCAGTTAGGAGCTATTAGTTCAATTAGAAAGCCCAGATAAAGTCATACTGCCACAGTTTATGTTGGAGGGACATGCGTGCTGATTTAAAGCTGAGGGCAGTCAAAGGGAGACCAAGCAGGAAACTACAATCTATTTCTTGAGAGGTCTTCGGTTCAGCTGGTCTTCACCCCTGAGTCTTCACCAGAGTCTTCCTCTGAAGAAGGCAGGCAAAAGCAGTCCCAGCTTTCCCTCTGCTAGGTAGCCAGCAGCAGTCAAAGCCAGAGCTGGAGCACAGTGAAGGCAGACCCTTCTGCCAAGCACCAAGTCCAGAAGGAGATGCAAGAGAAAGACAGGCACAGCTGGCCTCTGCATGAGGCAAGGGAGCCTGCCTGGCTTCTCCCTCTATCAACTTGAGTTATTTAGGCTCCTGGCCTCCATGAAATGCATTACCAGCCTCCCAGTCCCCACCACACTGGGACCCAATGAAAGGACAGGAAAGACCACACATCATATGGATGAAATATTCAGATAAAGGAAACAGTTCACAAAATTTAAAAGAAAAAACAAACCCAAAACCTGATCCCATTTAATTTAGGCTTAATCGTTCTTACCCCACTACTGAGGACACAGCCTCAAGCCAAGCTATACTCTGCTCCACGGTGTTTGGGTTTGTGTGCTGCTCTTGCAACCCCCAGATGAAGAAGCACGTGTGGGTGGCTACACTTCTTGCTGGCTTGCTTGACTGCCTAAATCATCTGAGAACAGAAACTCTTTCTGATACAAGGCTTTTAAACATTCCCTATAAAACCCTTCACTGTTTCTTACTTTCAGGAAGCAGATAATTAGACAGAAGGTAAAAAATCCTAGTTGGTGCATCGTTCCTTTGATCTGCTAACAGTAAGAAATCTTCCAGAAACTGGTAAGAACAATGCTGAAAAAGCCCTACCTAATCCTCAATCTGGTTCTAGCACAGACCCTGCTAATACTGGAATCTGAGTGCTCAGAAATATCTCTGGTTTGAGCTGGTCGGTCTCACAGGCTGAGACTAAGGCCGTGTGATAGCATAAAATTCTGACAAATGCATTCAGAAAGCTGGGACTGTTGTAGATTCATAAGGACAACTGTAACATAAGTCATTAATACTGTCTCAAGACCCTTACATTCTGAATATGTAGAGATGTACCTAAAGTATACCAGACAAGACTGCAGGCAGACATTATTTGCTGGACAATTCTACTTTTTAGGCTGCTTCACCCTTTGGCCTCTGTTACTGGAAAAAGTGAGCGACTGCGTCAGAGTTTCTCAGTCTGTGTTGAGAATGATGATATCTCATGGGATATCAGATGGTGGTCCACAAAAATAGTGAAAATAGAAAAAAAATATTAATGCATGAAGACAGGATACAGAGTCCCAGATTCAAAGATCACATATTTCATCATTTACTAACAATTTTACAATACACTTAAGTTGTGTTTCCCTATCTGTTGAGCATAGTTCTTTTTTTAATCATTACTTCTTCCAACCACTAGACTGCATTTATATACAGTCAGGATTCTTCACAGAAAGGTCATCCAGGCCTGGCACTTTTGTAAATTGTACATGGGAAGTACAATTACATTTAGAAGAGTCTAGTAAATTGTACTTTAGAAGATTGCCATTTTTGGGCCTAGATCCTCACATTTCCAAATTACGTAGGCGAGTTTGGCTATACAGCAAATGGAAAATCCAGTTCTTTAAAGAAATTTAAGTGTCCATCAGAAAGAAAATGATCCTTATTCTGTTATAGGACAAAGTAGAAAGAATGTAAGAGACATTGCCAGTGTTTAGGAAACAGACTCCTGTTGATGGAGTAGAAAATGAACATGCGGTCTTCCATTGCCAACAACAAAAAAAAAAAAAGGAACTGCTGAAAGTTCAGTACTTTACACATTTTAAAGCCTTTGCTTCTTTCCCTCTCCCTGCCTTTTCCTCCCCAGGAGCCAACTCTTTTAATTTTACTGCAACATTCCTTAGGAAAATGTCTTGTTTAGACTCTCTGCAGTTTTACACTTGTCCTCTGAGTGGGTGTTATTTGCATGGCACTACTCAAAGGCGGCCTGCGATATTGCTGGCACTGAGAGATATAGCATACTATTGGGTATTGCTTAGCTTTCCAGAACAAATATCTGCTTCAGCAGAAACCACTTTATAGGCCTTAGCTTTTATATTTTCTACTTACATTTTTTGTGCATAACAAATTTCAAAACAAAGAATGAAAAAAATCACCACCAGACAAGAGTGTGCCCATTTAAAGGCTAAAGGTTCTGCTCAGACACAGAAAAAAAATAATTATCAACTTGTCTGTCAGGAGAAGAAAGATGTCACAACCTTTGAAATTGCATTCCAGTTTGCATTTCCTTTCTATGCTTGTTTGAAGCAGATGCTACATTTTGGCAGGAAACAAAGAGCAAAAGCTTCCTGCAAAGATAAACCTCATGACTCAATCTATATAAACTAAATCTCTCTGAGTTTAACATTACCCTTTAGAAAAACCTGATTGAATGCTCCAGGGTGAGCAGAAGACGGATGCTGCATAAGCTCCTGCACATTGCCAATCACTCCCTTGCTGGTCCTCACGCATCTGACTCCTCTGTCCCATTGGGTTCGTGACTTCCATGGGGACTCCAACACAACCACCAGACTAAGCACACCCAGGCACAGGGGTGCAGCTTCTGTGGATGACAGCAGGACTGCACCCACCTATACCACAGCAGGACTTTCCCCTACTGCATCTGGAACCAGTTTGGGCCGCTGCCAGCAGAATGTCATCTCCTGCTACAGGTGATACAGAAGGAGACATTTTGCTTTTCAGGTCTCAAAAATATGCCCAAATTAGATTGCATTTGCAGTGCTGGGAGGGTTCCCTGCTCTGCTAAACACTCAGCACCACATGCACCCAAGGAAAAAATGTTTACCTGGTGTGGCCACGGTTAACCTTTTTTCCTTGCTGAGACGGTGCCCATGGATGAATTCACTCATGGAAGGGGAGCCCCTCAGAAGATATGATTCTGTGGAGGCAGGATGAGGGGGGGCTCTTAATAATTTCTGGAGGTAGGTCCCTGAAGTCCTGGGATGGCTCTGATCACAAAGGGAAGGTGAGAATAGTCTTGCAGGAGATCCAAGAAAAATACATATGGAAACAAAAGAGTTTTACTTTAATTACCTTTCAAAGCCTCATGAATGACAACATCATGTTAATGTGCTTAACAGGTAAAAATCAACTAGCGTTGCCACCCCATGTCATTTCCACAGCAGGGCACCTTGCCTGCATTGGAAATCCTGGTGCGTATTAGGGGAGGAGGAAATGAGGCTGAGTTATATCCCAGCATCCTGGAGTCAACATGTACAAGGCTCCCTGAATGTGCTCTTGTTTTTGCATTGTGACTAGAGCATATAAGAAAAGGGAATGGTTATGTAGGACTTCTCTAACAGAGAGTCCCCTTCACCTTCAGAACTGTGGAGGTCCCCACATCTATAGAGCTTTGGCAGGGCAGTCACAAGACAAGATGAGAACTCACTGCTTGAACAGCAAAATATTTGCATCAGGTTATGAATGGCAGCCATCCCCCTTCAAAAAGTTGCTTGCTCCCATGTAGAAAAACTGATCTGAGTGAACACATCCCATATTCTTTTCACACTGATGAAGAAAAAGTGAGCATCAGCGCTTAACAGATAGATGTAGATTTGTTTGTGTTAAGCACTGAAATGCTCGTAGAGCACAACCCTTTTTTTATTTCAGATGCTCGTTATGGAAAACCTTAAGGAAAACTTAAGGAAAATGTCATAAAGAAAATACATTCACACTGATATTAAAGACATACAAGATGCACTGAGACACTGACAGAATATAGTTCAAAACACTGCATTAAGGAGGAGGAAATAACAGTGAGTAGGTGGATCAGAACCACATGTTGCCAGGCTTTGAATTTCTTATTCATATCCTCCCCACCTCCTCCCCAGTCGAAGTACGGAGGAAAAAAAAATTAAAAAAAAAAGAAAATAATTATAATGTTTACAATTCAGTGAACAACTTTAATTAAAGTCTGGCCACTGCACTGTACTGTAAAGATCACTGCATGCATACCTTTTCCTCTGAGTGCCACTGCTGACCAGTAAGTTTGGTTGCTGTGGGCCCTGACTATGCAGGAGGAAAGTGTCTATGCTTGGCACGGTGGCTGATGCCTCCTCACTTACTTTAGGGCTGCCGATCTTGCTCTTTCCAAGCTTGCCTTTGCTGCGTCTGGACTGCTCATGGTCGAACTCTAAATCCTCCAGTCGCTGGGTAAGGGCAAGTTTTTGCTGGATAGCCATGCGCAACAGAGAGTTCAGGGTCTTCTTCTCATCCTCCGCAGCTGCAAGCTGCCTCTGCATCTCATCCAGCTGTGTGACGTACTCATCACACCTGGGAAAACAAACAAGGCAGAAATCTGGGGAATTGATCCAAGAACCAACCCTACTGGTGATCACATTCCTGGGCTGCAGTTACAGGGGCAGATTCAGGTCCAAGTTTTTGCCAAACATAATCCTGAAAGCAGACAGCCTAATTCTTCCTTTCCCACTTTGAATAGATTTGGACTTGGATCTGAATGCCAACATTTCCTATTCAGCAGGAGAACCTGTATCTATAATATCAGATTAGTCTGTGTCAAAGTAATAGGCTTCTAATGCAGATGAGCAATCAGAGAGGGGTGTGGGATTATCTCCAGGCTAGACCACAAATAGCAATTCTGGGTGCTGGTTCTGCTAGTAACTCACCATGGATAAGGATGTCTACTAATTGATAAGACTATCTGCCATTAGACAGTAATATCCACTTCAGCAAAACATTACAAAAAATGATGATGAAAAAGACTGCAAGTACTCGGAACACCTGAACCATCAGATTTTGTGAAATGAGAATCCCTCAGTTGTTTGCCATTGTTAACTGAATAAAGAGGTACCATTCCAGAAACTCCACACCTGGAAGTTATTTCACATTTACTGTTAATTAATTGTTACATCTCTTGGAGGTGTGCTCAGGTATTCATTGCTACAGTTACCTGCTCCTTCTTAACCCTCAACCTCTTCTATCTGCAAGAAGAATTGTATCTTTCTCACTTGCTTTAGATCTCTCAGATTTTGAAATAAAACCCCCTTTCTCATGATTTTGTTAGCATTTAAGACTGAATTCAGTTTAGTTCTGCTTTAAACAATGATTTCTACAGTGAGCAGGAAGAGCAAGGCGTTTCAGAATGGCCTTTATCACTTAAATGGAATAGCTTCAGTTTGTTAACAACAGACCATTTATTCAGTAAGAACCAAGAGTGATAAATGCATACCGGTAGTGTATGATTCGCAGATAGCAGTACTGTCTGACCATTGGACATTTATGGCAACATCCAAGACTTTTTCATGTTAAATGCAGCTTTCACCAAATCTCTTCCCCATCTGAATAAATCTATATAGCTTTGCTGTGTAATTACAGCAGGGTAATTGATGAGGATTTAACTTTACCAATATCACTCACAGAAAACAAGCATAGAAAATAATTTTAGTTTTCCTTCTTATAATATGTGATGCAATAAACTGTCAAATTATTGCAAACTGAGGGATGAAACTAATTTCTCCAAAACTAACTTTCTCTTTGGGAAACAGAAATACTTGAAAATTCATAGTTATTCTTCACACATGAACACTCACATATATATATTGCACTCTCCTTTTGAGTAATTCAGGTGCTGGAAGAAAAATTACGAAGTCAGACATAGTTTCATGTACAGTTTCAGTATTATCATTCTTCTGCAGGACCTTAATAAGCATGACTGTCTATTCAAGCCTTGAGGAAGAGCGATATTTCTGAAACACTGGTTGGCTTAAAGCCAACTTGCACACCTATTTCTGCTCCAAGCCATGAGATGTCTATTGATGCTTTAGCCAGTTTCTTTGACAGAGACATTAGAATGACATCAGCATTCTGGAGATTAAATTAAATTAATTTGAAATAGGAATTAGTATAATGCCTGTGTTATGAGAGTTTTAAAGACTCATTCTTGCAACCAGATGGATCCTGTATCCAACTCTTATTCTCTGCTGCTTTCTAGGAGACATCTTTTTTTTCCAAATACATTTTCTGTTAGAAATTTTAAACAGTAACACCTGCAGCAACACCTGTAGCACAGTGCTGCCAGGAATGAACAGACTTGCTTCAGTATGCCAGTAAGCCAATTCTGGTTTTGGAAAAAGACTGGGTTTCCTCAGGCCCCAGGATGTGTTCTTGCTATTTAGGCAACTGCTTTGTAAAACAGTGTAACTGAGCACTTAAGAGACATAAGCTCCATGAAGGTGGGTATTACTAAAGCAGACTTAGACAAAACTGCTTTTCGCTACCTGCTACAAACTATAACAAAGCTGGCCCTAGGAACGTGGATATACTACACGCTGTTAGCTGGCCTTATACTTGAGACAAGAACAAATCTTGTTAATACATTTTCCTACTGTTCTGGTTAATTATATGCCCTTCCTAGAAGCCTCCCCATAACTGCTAACCCACATTTTCGGCAGTTCACTGCAGTGTTTTGTGGTTCCAGTCATCTGACCTCCACCATGACTCGAAGTTTCCCATTAATTTTCACAAACACATGGTCCATTGTCTCTGTGTTTTGTTGCTCAAGCATGGTGATTTTTTTGTTGAGAAATAGTGTTCAGAAAGGTTAAACCTAAATCGGTTAAGTAAACGCCATAATTAACTTCAGAAACTGCTGAATTAGCAGCCTCAGATCTCCTTGAATCTGCAGCAGTGAAGGTTATTCCATGTAGTGGGAGGCAGCTACTGCTTGCAGCCACGGCATTTCCCTTCACTGAAATATTCCCTGCTACATGCAAGTGTGGGATTAAGAGAGAAGTGTTGCCGATTAAAAAAGAAAAATGCATTACACTCACCCAAATTGCCTTTTGCCTACACATTTTACAAATGTTTGTGAAGTCTCACAGTATGCCAAAGAAGAAAAAGGTTAAGAGCTCCTAAGAGAGATAACCTGACACAGCACAAACCGTTGTGGACTGAGCAGGGCTCCAGGATGCATCAGGGTTCCACGAGGGTCTCTCAGAAGTACTCACACAGTAGTGAATAACGGAAGTTAGGTTATGTCCTGCTGAGTCAGCTCTTTCCAAATTTGTCTCTTGCCCCAGGACAGGTGTAAGCTGCCAGTAACTATTAAATAAACAGCACCCTTATCTTGCTGTCTGCTGGTCTACTTAATGCCAGAGCAAAAGTCAAGATTTCATCTCTTTCTCATTTCTCTTGTCTCAGTAAGGAAGCAGATAGACAGACAAGCCCACTTATTTTGTATTAACTGATCCAATAAGCTTATATAGGAGTTTAAGGGAATTCTAGTTCCATCTGTCTCTCTCATCTAGGAAGGCAAACCAAATACCGAGTCAGGTTTATGCATAATTTAGGTAACATAAATCATAGCAGATCTTGAGCTAAAACCCAGTCATGCTGACAGTGACAGGCTCCTGCTCTAGCCATATAAACATAATTCTCTTCTGCTCATAAACGTTTTCTCATCTAGGATAGATCCAGGACCTGTCTGCACTTCCTAGTCCATCTCTTCAGTACACGTTTTTCATTAAATATAAATCATAAGAAAACGTTTTGATGGACGGCGAATAAAATCAATGCATGCAGCGTCAGGACTTTGGCAATATCACTAGTAATATTTCCTCTCTCCTTTTGAGTATCTCTGTTGAGGCTGGGAAAGCAAGCAAGTAGATGGACTCAGTGAAATTAGCTGCCTGAATCCCTTTAGGATCCTGCTTTAAAAGTATGTTCTCTCCTTTAGCACAAGACTTCCCTTCTTTTCCCGGACAACTCCTATTCTAGACTGGAAAACTAATGTTTTAAAGAATTTATTTTTCATTTGCCCTCTAGATGAGTGCTGGCCACCTGTCTCACTGCCTGACACTCTCACAGCTCCTGCCATGGGTCAGCAGCTCAGGGTTGGAGTGAGGGGCAATGACAGGCCGAACAGAAAAGGCTCTCACCATTTTTTTAGTTTTTCTGGTAGTTTACCAGTTTTTTACCAGTTTTTCTGGTAGTTTATTACTACCAGAAGCAGCCCAGGGCAAAACAAGCAGGCTAAAGGCAGGAGCTGCAAATCTGATGGGCAGCACATGGCCCTGGCATCAAACAGGAACTTCAAATCTGCTCTGCCAACACCATGCATCCCACAGGAAAGGTTTTATATGCTGCTGCTTTCTTTTTTAAGAGAGATCTTTGGGGAAAAGGGAGCTTGAACTGTATTGAGGACATATTCTTGACAGGTCTGTAGTAAATTCAGAAAGGAATCATAAGGCTAATGAATAGGTAAGAAAAAAGCTGTAGAGATCAGAACCACAGAGATTTTGGATTGGGAAAAAAAAATAGTCCCAGAAGGAAAAAGAGCAAAAGTAGAGATGCAAGCAGAATGGATGGACTTTTGAGTGGAAGGAGAGAAGAACTGAAGAAAGAGCTTAAGGATTGGAAAGATACACAAATGTAAGGGGAAAACACAGAAAAAGGATGGCTCCTGCTTTCTGTATAGGGGAGATTTGGAGAAAAGTGTTTTTGCTGTTCAGTCCAGAAACAGGTGTGCTGTGTTGTCCTTATAACATGGCATGACCTTTATCTGGTGCATTTGAGGAACAAACTGTGCAGTTCAGCACCAGAATGAACAACCATTTGGGGACCAAATGAACAGAAAAGAATGGTTTATGAAAGAGAAAGCATATTGCTCTATCAAACAGTACATGAAATAATTTTCAGGTCTATAACATAGCTCTACTATCAGCAGAATGTTCTCCCTACAGTACAAATTCAGGAGTAAGTACCATGTGATGCAGGATAACCATGGAAACCATTGTTTTATTCAACAGAAGACTAAGCAATTGCTTTTTTATGCTGAAGGTTGCTATTGCACCTAATGTTACTGCATGGAGAATCTTACAGTCTTGTATTTTCAAACAGATTTCTCTTCAACAGACATCTAGAGTATATCAGCTCTCTGTCGTTTAAATAACTGCTGTTCCAAATGGACTATTCAGAATGAGTCAATGATTTGAACATTTAGGAAGACTGATTTAATTATAAAGGCCATTATATTCCAGGGAAGGAAGGAAAAGGAATATTTTACAACAGAAAAATCAATAGGAGCACACTGATGCACAAGACCTTGCAGTGAATGACTTTTTATAACTGTGCTCAGGTAATACTAGGCAAAACTTATGACCTCAAGGGCAGAAATACATTCCATAGTCCATGTACTGACTTTTTAATCACTACAGAATGGAGTTTACCAACAACAGTAGATGCTTCAGGTGGGTGTGATGATGCATCTCACCCCCTTCTCTGGGCTCCTCTACGATCTCAGGAATCCCCATTGGGCCTTGGCATTTGAGTAATGAGTTGGGCAGTTAAGCACCCCTTCACCGTACCAGCAATTCTTGAATGACTAAGTGGGGAATGGTTCTACCTGTACCAGGAACTCCTGTTGCCTGGCAAAGGTGAAAACAAAAATGATGATCAGTCACCCTCTGACAGCCCTGGGACATTCATGACCTAAATTGTAGCCTGAGTGAAATGGTACCATAGTCACTGAAAAATGACCAACTCAGATTACGTCCAGGATGGAATTTTACAGATGACTGAAATCAATCATCTCCAACTCTATAAACAGTGGTCTTAAGTGAGACCCTTTGAGTTCTCCTGGACCGCAGCAGGCTGCGATCAGTATCTCTCTCTGAGGGGAGAGCTCACAAACTGCCAAGTTTGCAATACTAAGGGGACCATCACCGAAAGCTGACGACAGAGCCTGGGCTGATACCCCTGCTCCTCAGGGCTCAACTCTTCGCCTGTTGAGAAATGCAGAGGCATTCAGCATGAATATTTCACTAAACTTGAGGAGAACTTTTAATAGGTATACAACTTTGTACATTTGTACATATATAGCTATACACCTGCCCCTTTGTGTGCTTGTGTATGTGTGAATTGATTTAGATACCTCATAACCAGTACAGTATAAGTGTTATTATTTCAGATCCATAATTAAATCAGTTACATTTGCAGTGAATCCTGTTGATTCACTTTGTAAATGTTAATTGATGAGTAAGTGCTGCTAAAATCTTGTGATCAACCTTAAACTGTGAAGAAACCTTCATTCTCTACATACATATATCTCTATATATGTTGTCCTAAGTCTGAGACTAGGATTGGACCCAGCTGCTCTGAGCTCTATCAAGAGTTTAGAAAGCAAAGGGGTCCACTCTGAACCTTGTGACTCAATGGGAGGGTCTCCCTTGCTCTTTTACGTCTTTGGTCCCTGTGTAAACCATTGCAGCACAATTCTAACTTGATTTTAATTTGATTTTTCTTTTTGTGTATCATCCATATAATAATTGACCATTGTCATCAAACTTTGAAGTTGCACTCCCACAAATTCATATTAAAACTATTTCCGTTAATACCTTTGATGGTAATTCTTTAAGCGACCCTAAACCACTCATTTGCGACAGCGGGGTTTATCTCTACTAACGTTAGACATTTACAAAGAGGAAATCTGTAACTCAGCAAGGCACACTGATTCCCTTTATAGTTCATAGAAGAAAACAGAAGCTTCATTGCATCCTACACACAAGACATCTAGAAAAGATACCTAGATGAATGTCCTTACTTAAGCCTAATTCTCAAAGACAAGATGCTGCTGTCTCCCACCAGCTTTAGGACATGCCTTAAACTCAGCCCAAGTGTGCACTCAGGATGCCCAAATAGGATAAGGAGCATTCAATACACCAACAACGTAGCATTCCCTTTAAGTAACAACTTCTAAATCTTTGCAAACTGCTTTTACCTTGTAGGTTCATGATTTATGCTCCACACAAGACCCTTGTTTGCTTTATGCTCATGATGCCACTCCTCTCCTCTGGAGTTAGTAGCCTTCCAGATAGTCTTATAGAGTTAGTACATTCATGCATCTCCTAGAGGAATTAGCTTGCAAGTAAAGTTCAACACATGAATTTCTAATACACACACACAACTTTCCTTTCTTGAAGAAAGTGTTTAGATACCAATGAAATCAATGGAGCTACCTTGGTTCACACCACCTGCTGAGTTGGTTCTTCATTTCCATTATGGCACTACATGTACTCTTCTGACGATGAACCTATGATGAATTTGTACACAGCACCAAGGTTATGGCCTGTAAATGTCCCTTCTCGTTCCTTCCCACCTCTCCCAGCTACTGCTGCCACTGTCATTAAGCAACAAAGGGCATTAGAAGCCTGGAAGAGGTTAAGATGGCACCTATATACTGCAGGGAGCACTAGGCAGACTTTGGCATGAAGCACAAAGTCATCTTTTTACTTATAGACTCAAGCACAAGCAAGAAATCTGCATTGTGTTTGACCATAAGGGGTGGTGGGTGGTGGAAAGCCTTGATATAACAGAATAATTTCCTGAGGATACTAATTTCCTTGCATATTTGGGATTTAAGAATTTATTGATGAAAGTGTTGGATCTTTAAAGAAATTATTTTTAGATAATCTTTTAAAACACAGCTAAACCCAAAAGCTCTTCTGAAGAAGGTGTGGGTGAAGGAAAGATGAGAGATGATTAATTACTGTTCTGCCAGGAGGAACTATGTTAGAGAAGATAAGTGAAACTTTTATCCTGTGAAGGAGAAGATAATAAATTGAATCTCACAGTGGGAGAAAATAAGAACTCATGTTGGAATGGGAAATTGCAATGGCCTCACAATTATTAGTGCTGGATTACAGCATGAGCTGGTTGATGAAATAGATTTTACTAGTGGTAAGTAATAAATCTCACAATAATGAAAACATGGGATTCCGAAGATCATCATTAACCATGTGATAGCTTTACATGACAGAATCTCTGCGTACTTCTGAATGCAAAGATCAGTCACATAAATCTACTTTTTGATTTCCACTTTAAAAAGTCCTATAAATGCAAATACACTGCAGGCATACATTGGCATTTATACTTTGCTCAAGGTTGTATTGACATTGCTATTTTCCAGCTTTATTTTCCAAGACATGCATCTCAGTAGCACTTGAAAGCTTGCGGGTTTTGCACAGTGTGCACTCTAAGACTTGTTCACCTTCATCCAGCAAACCTCCGACCTTGCAGAAAATAATTTCTGTCTCTCCTCCTAAACACCCAACATACAGGGCTAAGTCTGTTCTCACTTTGCACACACATGTTCACTTTCACAGTGCTGAGCCAGACGGTGACACCATTTCCCCTACCTGGTTGCAAACATTGCTCTCAAGGATGAGAAAGTGGCTGCGTCTTCCTTCAAAGCCTTTAATTCATTCCGTAGTTTGGTCATGGTTTCAGTTACCATTGCTTTTTCATTTTCGTATTTATTCTTCAAATTGGCTAGTGCCACTTCAGCTGTCTGAAAAGACACAAAAGGACATATACTTATGAGACAGATATCTGAAAACAGCTAAGATGCCCTGTTTTATTTTAATTTTGATTTCCTCTTCATTCACACAGTAAAAGAAGTTAGATCTGAGCTTCATCACACTGCACCCTTGAATATCTGCTTTTAAGTTGTACTCCATGAAACCAGGAAAAGGGGTAAGCACTTCAAAGGACAAAGCCAATTTCAATGCACTGGCAGCAAGTTGATGCCTTAAATGTCTCTTCAAAACTGTGCAGCTGTGTTGAGGACTCAGGCAAGTAAATTACTACAGCTTAAGGAGCTGCTACCACGTTGTTTGAGCTGCAGTAAACAACCAGGTGTGCCCGCTCACCACACTGGAAGGAGGCCACACGGCACGTGAGACTCGGCCTCTGTAGCCAAGGTGTGAACTAAGGTGTTTGGGCTCATGCTCCCTGCCAACTGAGGTTTTCCTCGGGCCAGGTGACTGCCAGGACTTGACAGCTTGCTTTGATGTCTGAGCACTGGCAATGCCTACTGTTGTGCAAACCGGCATTATTTTGGCAGTTTCAACCACTACAAAAAAAACCAAAACAAAGAAACAATTAAAAAAAACCCCTACAACAGCAACAAAAACAAAAGAAGTGGAAATTATAATTTTCCCTTAAGAGGAAAGCAGTGCTTTGTAGTCATCCTATTCATTAATTTTTTCTGCTCCCTCTTGTCTTTTTTCAATTTCATCCAGTAAATTTACTACCCTACTACTTTTAATAGTTACATTTGTCTTATTTTTGCAAGATTTGAGCTTTTTGTAGTATCATTTTGAAGTTATTCAAAATACACAGTTTTGTAGAGGCTTTATGCCTACTGCTGCTATGATACGTTTATAATTATTGCCATTGAATGAGGTGAAGAAAAAATGATTCCTTTTACATTTACTCAGTGGGGGTTATGGGTGTTTTTTTACTTCATTTAGTGCTTAAAAAGTTGCAGCATTTCATACAGGCAATCAATTTCCCCTCTTGATCTTGTGGGTTCTTGAGCCACCACCAAGGGAGAGAAGTGTCGAAGAACATCAGTTTAAAGCGACCAGCAAGGGGATGTGACACAAGGTGGTAATGGCCAAACAGTTGGAAACCTATTTTAAACTCAGTTTTCTGAAACTCAGTATGTTTCCCACTAACAATGTCTCTTAACAAAGTGCATATTAGCATCTCCTACTAAAATACAACTCTGTTTATTTGGGTCTGGTAACAGCAAGTTAGAAATGGAAGTGTTAAAATAATTCAATATTTTTTTCATATTGCATATTTACCAATAATGTTTTCTCTGCTTTCACACTAGTTTACATTGAGGGAAAAGATTTTAAAAAATCACTAGTAACTACCCGTCATTTTAAATAGATGGCTTTTTCCATGCCAAATGTGAAAGCATCAGCAATACATGTTAAAAAAATCAACCCCTTAGGGATATATTCAAATAAATGCAGCTTTTCTCAACCTTGCTGACAAATGCTTTGGTATAATGTAGGATGGTAGACACCACCCTACACCTTGGCAAGCTAAAGCTGAAATCGTCAGCTTTCTATCTTTTCAGCTATGAGCAAAAATGTACACTCGTAAATTAACATGGAGACGAATTAACCGTGTTTAATAAAACTACATTTCTGCAGGGAAATCTAGGAAACAGTGCATGAAAGGACAAATTCATATTTAATAGATATGATTAAATCAGATTTATTTAAGAATTTTCAGGTGACTAATGAGGCAGAAGTGATTTATGAGAGCACAGGTAGACTCTATAGTGCAAACTGAGTTCTGCTTTGTCCCTAAGCCAGGAACTCTGATCTCTTTGCTTTGCAAGAGAAATACAGCCCCATGTCACTTAACCTATCGTACCTCATTTTCAAATACAGAATTCATGTAAAGATTTTCCTTTGTTTAGGAATGAAAATGACTTAAAGATATGTGCTACCTAATGCTAGACTTTTTTAAAAAAGCACGTTAAATTGTTTGAGCAGTGGGATTACATATTCCGTGTCAACCCAACAATTTGCACATCAGTGAAACAGTGCACAATGATCAGACAGACATTTCAGTCTGGATGTCAGGATAAGTTAAATGGACGTGTAACACCACAGGATGAAAAATAACTTAGAAATATAATTTACTTGTTGAACAAAGGTAACAGAGGAAGGACTGTGTCAGATCTTCAAACCTTTTTTTTCTCCTTGTTAAGAGTTTTCCATATAATAATACATAGAAAACAAAGCATAAATTACAAAACCTATTGGAAATTCCCGGTGGCTCTCCATGCACCAAACAAGTTTTTGAACACACCCCTTTGCAGGCTGGTGAGGGTCTCCCCTCTCAAAGTCCCCTAAGCAAATAATGAATGAGCTCTACTGAAGAGGCAAATAAAACTAACAAAAATGTGTTTTTAATAAGTAAGAGAAGAAAGAAGGGGAAGCAAGCTATGAGAGCTGCTGTTGGAAACCTGCAGCCAGGGCCAGCAGAGCAGCAGGGCACCACGTTAGCATGAGGCAGTGTGCACCCAGGAGGTCCTTGTAAGAGCTGGTGGGCACCGGATGGTGCAGATGTTCAGGTTACCTACAGCTCATTGGTTTGGGACCTGGATGCTGACTGAAGCCAATTGCTGTCAGACTCCTCAGCTCAGAGGCTGCCATTTTACAGTGCAGCTAAGTCAATTTATATTGGTTAGCTGCTGCCAAATGATTAATTACCCAGCCTTTCCCCAACCCTACCCTATGCACACCTGGTGGTTTTCTTCTGTGCCTACTGGAACCAGTTTGGGGAGTTTGAAGAGTCAGAAAACTTGCCTGAAGTACCCTGAAGCCAGAATATGTAATGGATAGTGGGGCTGAGGGGAGAAAGGGAACTTGGACTCCATCTTTCAGAGGTACCTAGCTTCATCTTATTCTTCCTCCAGCACCAGCTACAGTCTAAATTTTTCTAGTCTCCAAAATCGTACCCGCTGAGCTCTATATGTGTGGTTGTGCCTGAAACCAGTTCTGTAGGATAATCTAGATTTTAAAGACCTAGGGCAAATGGTGCATTCAGAGAGTGCTCTGAAGGGAAGGATGGGGCAAATAAAAGTCTAAGCAGTAGGTACCAGAAGGAAGCAGGTGCCTAGGACTGGCTTTGTTTTTAACAGGTTTTTTTCTGAAGCATTTGTTTTTAAACTATGGGTAACTACAAAATTGTATTAGAGAAATTAAAGAACTTTGATCCATGTAAAAATACAGCTTCTGATCAACACACTTGGAAATGGGGAGCACAAGAAAAAAGGTGAAAACTCAGAAAAATGTGTGAATACTCTTCAGTGAAATAAATAATGCAATAAGACAGGAGAGGGGCTAATGACACTCCTGTCAGACCAGTCATGCCAAGGAACTGGGCAAACAAACTACCCAGCTGCTCAGTGAGCCACCTGAAGGCATGGGATTAACAGCTTGCAGAGAACGTAGCATTTGCTGTGCAGAAGACATCACCTGGAGCTGACAGTGAGGCCAGGAGGGAGCACAGAGTTCCAGCACCTGGGCTTCTGTGGTGTGTGAAACAAGGAAAGCAAGGAAAAGAGAGCTGGGGCACACAGAGCTGAGCACCCCCTACCCCAAAACCCAGTCATGGAGCTACACAGGCTGAGGTGAGCGCACACCTGAGCCCCAGCGCTCCAGGCTCTGCCAGAACATCCTTTCCAACCCTCTCTTTATATTTACAGAAGAGATGTTTGCCCAAATCCAGCTGCCTAGGGGTTGCCACCTTAATCCTGAAATCTATGATTTTCTCTATATATCCATATTCTATGATGACTCCGTATCCCATTTACTTTACATTAACAGTGTGAGCAGCACACCAAGTAAAAAAATAGTTGATGAAAGAATATTATGTCTTACAGCGGTATTTTTTAACACAAGAAAGCATTGTCTTTTTTACACAAGAAAGCACAAAGTCTGTTATTTTAGTGCACAAATTGTATGTGGTACTGGATCTTTTCATTCAGCCTCACTTTCCCAGCAGAAATTCTACCGTATTCTGTCTATATAATATTGGAGCATTTGTTTATAGATAAGGCACTGTATGTCTGGGGTTATGAAGTTATTTTTTCTGAAGGACTTTTATGGGTTTCTCCGTTATGGGAGGTAGAGACACCATAGTTACTGCCAATGCAGATGTGAAGGTCTTACTGACTCAACTCCTTCCCATCGAACCATCTACCTATGAGAACAACCAATCATTTTTCAATCAGAACTTTAGGATATTAAATTTCCCTCACAGGCAGCTTTGCTTTCTGTGTGTTATTAGAAATCAAAATCAAAACCATTATTGAACTGGTCCTAAAAGTTACTGTATCGTTAATTTGATATTACTTTACAATTTATGCTACTTGTTAATGTTAATGCTACTTGGGTTTGCTCCACAAGACTGGTGCTGACACAGTAATTATGGCTATGAATAAATGGATACATAAATCAAGATAAGGTAAGCAAGCAAGCTAGCAAGATATATGTGCCTTGCTATCCTGAGCAATCGATTTAATAATCCATTTTCGCAGGATTAGATTTGCAGCTTCTTACAGCAAATCTTGCTGTCTTGTTTGTGTTACAGAATTTTGTGTAGTCTGTTCACAGCTCAGCCTAACACTAAAATGTTTATATAAAAATATTACTAAAGAAAACACAGATAGAATAAAAAGAAATATCAGATATTGTCAAATGCTTTGAACTAGGCAACAGCTTGTCAGGTTCAAGCAGAAACTTATTGTATGTTGCTAAAGAATTAAAAGGCGTAGCTGCACTGCTGGAGTGCCAGGTGCACTGCAGCAAGAGACAGAAACAGAGACACCTTCAGGGCTCTCCTGCAGTCGGACAAGTCATGGTGAAGAGAACTGGAAACAATTCAAGTTAGGAGGCAGAAATTCCATTTGCTCTTTTTCTCTCCCGATGAACCATTTGCCCCTGCATAATTAACAGTACGTCAGCACACTGCGCCCAAGTGTATCACCAGGAAAACTGTATGATTCTGGTTTTGATCTGATGTTGCAATGCCTCTGTGGTGGTCACTAAACAGCACACATGCTTCCCTGGTTAAGGGTGCGATTTCTCTGCTTAAGTGTAGCCCAAAATACCCGACCCAGGGACCTGCTGCTGGTCTTCACCCCTGGATCTGAATGGTGAGATGCTCTAGGAAGGCCAGGTCTTGCTATTTTTACAGTGCGTTTGTTGTGTTCACCTTGCTTTTCCGTATTACTCCAACCAAAAAAGCTTCACCTAAAGTGTCTCTGGAGTGCTAATAAATACAGATGTTCTGTAACAGTATTGCTACAAAGCACGATGAGATGTGATCTGGCCCATCAGGAGGCTGAGGATGGGCCAGGGCATCCAGCCCCCCGCCAGCTGCAAGCTTCCCTCACCAAGGGGCCTCCCTGCAGCTCTCCCCTGCTACCCTGGGCACCAGCATGGTCTCACTGTGCCACGTAAGGGATGAAAACGCATAGTTTCATATTAATGTCGCTTTATTAGGGCTCAGGGAAGGTGGGTTTAAAAAAAAAACAAAACAGCAAAATTCTAGCTCTTGTGGTTGTGGAGCAAACGTGAAAAACTGAATTAGATGTCCTCTTTAGGCTCGTCTAAACTGAAACCCACAAAGGAAAAAAAAAATATTCCCAGCTTATTTCTGCTTAAAAGCATTATTTTGGAGCGGAAGAAGTCAGGGGAATGAATCTTGGCTCCTGTTTTTTGAACATGAGATGTGCTTTGGGTCCTGGGATATACCCATAGCTTCAGGCTGGCAGTACTGCTAGCGCATAATAAAACTCACCTCCCTCTCTGTAACTTTAAATTTCCTCTTCCCTTTTACGTTTTTTACACATATATATTAAAATACATATTTATTTTAAATACTTTATATATTATATATAAATATATATAATTATATATTTATATATAATTATGTCATTTAACTTGAAAGTTTGAGGATGTAGATATTTGGTTTGCATGAGCAGTATTGCAAGATTCTATATCCAGTTATACAGCTACCAATATCTACGTTGCTATCCAATAAATAGAAGTTTAGTTAATAGTGCCTCCTTACCCAGCAAAGCTATTTATCCATTTCAGTGAGCACACTTAAGGATGATGCTCTATTTCTGACAGCAATAAAAGAGTAAGACTGAGTTAGATTCTCTGGTAGTATCAAAAAATAAATGACAGCTCTATGCTAATGGAAAAAAAATCTTTAATTTGGAATCTAAATTGATATACTTCAATTATATCTTAATTACATTTTAATTACATGGAAAATCCGTGTATGATTGCTCAGAGCTATTATTATTGCTTAGCTAGAGATGGTCTTTAATTACTTGAATTAATATTTAACACATGTTGTATTGGAGGGGGGAAATGCTATAAAAGACTCTACATATTGAAATATTGCTGTGATTTCAAAATCCCCAATACGCTAGAAACACGATTGCAGACACAACAACCGATTAAACTTGAAACTGTCTTGTTTCTTGGCTATTGGGAACTTTAACACTGAAATCCCATCACTGTTATCAGGTAATAGTATCCCAAGTTGTTAATTCAGGATTCATGCCCCCACGTGGTGATCACTGCACTGGTTTTAACTGGAGAAAGTCCCAGAGCACCTGCAACAATGACTCTGAGGCTGTATCCTCTTGCATTCAGGTTAAATTCTGGGCATAAGGAGAGGCACTGAAGTAAATAAAACTGTTTGCATGCTTAAATTTAACTTCTTTTGAAGTATCTGCAGACCTGGAATCTAACGGATACAAAGAGCTTGGGAGGATATATTATGCAAAAAAAGTCAACAGTACTTCTGAAAAGCACACCATTACATGGTCCACTTTTGGCATTTGATATAAAATGTGATAATTCTCAGCTTATTTGCATTGATGAAACATCAAAAATAAAGAGATTTCATTACTTTTTTAAGATGGAAACCTTTTTAAATTATAATTTGAAATGGCTTATTATCTTAAAATACAACTTTATAACAAATCCTTCTCAAAATAAAAAAATCATAGTTACTGCTTCATTCAGCTTTATCATTTAGTGATGTTCTTTTTCATAAAAAAAAATAATGCTGATTTTATTTCTCAAAGGTTTAAAAACGTGACAATGGCAGGAGACATTATTTCTGACTAAAAAGGAAAAATCAGTTAAAAAAATTCTAACTACCTGTAATGAAAATAACTCGGTACTTTGCCTTTTGTCTCATCAAATAAATGCTCAGTTTCTGTCCAAAGCCACTGGTCACACTCTTAACACCTGCCGTTCTCTTCCTGAGGCACACTTTAGCTTTTATGGCACTTATCTTTCACCCCCTTAAATCTGCTGGGGGGCATACAAGTTTTGCAGCCTGCGGAGTATTACCAAGAGCCAAGCAAAATGAAATGGGTTGTTGGCACCACCAGCCCTGCTAGACCCCACTGGCAGGGCCACCTGCAGCTGCTGAGGTGCTGGCCCAGGTGGCCTCCCCTACGCTTGCCCTCCCCACCGCTCCAGCAGTACCTGCGCTGGCAGAGGGCCAGCACGCCCCTGGGAGCCTCTCCATGCACACTCCATTTTCTTTTCCAGTGTTGGCAATCTTATCATTTTGCAATAATACTAGCAGCCCCTCAGCTTTTCTCTCACTCCACAGGAAAGGTTCCTCTGCCTGTGCCCTCGGTAAATAGCAGGTGCTGAGAAAAGCAGCACTGAAGAGCTTAAAGAGGAGGCGAGGAGGGAGGGAAGAAAGGCCTGCCCTCACCGTGATTGAGAGATGGGCTAAATAGCCTGTGAGTAAAATCTCTCTTCTGAAATACTCCTGCTTGCAAGTGACCTGTATAAATAGCAGGCATTCCCAACTGACTGCTTTATTAGCATCTTACCTGCTTGTTGGCTTTCAGCACTGCTCTCAGGGTTGCGATCTGTTCCCGCTTTGTACTCAGGAGCGATTTCAGTTTCAGTATCTCTTCCATTAAGGCCTCCTTGTCTTTATCGATCATAGGCGCCAGCTCCCGAGCTGCAGCACGCTGGCGCGACAGCTGCAGCGACCGATCGACAGCCTTCTGCAAGTGCTTGATTTGGTCCCTTATTATGGCATTGAGGTTATAGATGTTCATGGGCTCTTTACGGATGTCACTGGTATCGGAGACAGGAGAGGAAGGAGGGGCTGTGATGACAGGAGAAATGGTGGGTGTTTTTGTTGGGCTTTGCTCTTTGCCAGGCTCCGTGGCCTCTTTCGTCACCTGTTCGGTTGGGGTCCTGGCTTCTACAGGTGATGCCACCCCCCTTCTGGCGAGCCGCGGGGAAAGGAGGCCTCGAGGGTCATCTGGTCCCTTCAGGCTCCCACTGCGGGTGACTCTGCTTTGCCTGTAATAGTCCAACATAACCCTGTTTGGTGTCTCGTTGTTGCACAGGCAGACGTGATGGTAGAGCTGAGCCAGCTCCTCACTAAACGTCACCAGCTCGTCCTGGGCGGTGTTGAGGGTATTATGGTTTTCATTTGCTATGCTTGTCATCCTTTGCAATTCCTTTTCCATGTGGACCATTTTTTCCTGGCTTTCCTTGGTCGATTTTTCCAGGCTTGTCACCTGCTCATCATAAGTCTGGATTCTGCTCTCATACTTGGCCTTCTCTTCAGTATAATTTTCCACGTACTTATTATATTTCTCCTTTAAGGCTTTGATTTCTGCTTTAAGGTCTATCACCTCCGTAACAGCTACTTTGTATTTACATTCTAGGATCTCCAAACCATTGATGTCCACTTCATAGTCATGTGCTTCTTCACCGGGGTCTCGGCCCTTCTCACAGTCAAGCTCAGCTTTTAGCTCTTTGTTGCTCTGCAGCCCCCTCATGGCATTGACATGCTCCGTGAGCCTGTGGACTCGCTCATGTTGCTCAGTCAAGGCTCCCTTGGTGTGCTCCAGCTGTGTCTGAGACTCCTGAAGGTTGGCCAGGAGAATGGCCTTCTCTCTCTCTACCTGCAACAGAATCAAAGTGAGAAACCCAGGATCTCGTCCTACCTGTGCTGAACACCAAACTCTGCAATCACATTCATCTCCTCCGCTCTGCATACACAACTTGAGGGCTTCCAAGGCATTTTAGCCACATACACCTAAACCATAAAATCAAGTCAGAGAGATGCATGTAACTCTCAGAGGGTTATAAAGTCCCAGCCTCTGTTAAAATTTGCAATATCACCAGGTCATGATTTTACACACTGACCACCAAAGAATTACTTAGGGCCCAAGCACTAAGTGCCTAGTCAGCTAGAGCAATAATACGGGATTTATTAAGACATATGTTCCTTCAACACAGGAACTGCATCACTGTCAACTGTAAGCCATTCCATTGGTACATACAAATTTCTCAATGGAGTCTGAATTTACATTTCCTGTGAATAGCTCCACCAATCCTTCACAATATTTATTTGTATCTTTGGACTGTTGCAAACTCTCATCAAGGTTTGATTACTGAATGCAAACACAGTAAACAAATGGCTGTGTATATTTCCACAGATTAAATAACCCGCTGTGTGGAAATGTAACACAGATCAGAAGAGTGAGCAAATGCCATCCCCAGGACTCCCCATCCCCAGCACTTGACTGTAAGCAAAATCCATCCTTCCAAGGACAAGGCAGAAAAAGCAGTATTTGTGGTATAACTAACTAACAAACCATTGGTTCTGACCTAGTAAGTTCTTTTCTGAATATCCACAGAGAAATGTGGATGTTGAACCGCAGAGGAGGTCATGGAGGACTCCTCTAGAGGTTTTAATGCACAGCATCTTAAAGCAAGTGAACAAGACAAACTTAAAGTTTGATCTGCTCAAGTATTTGCTACTCATGATAACACCCCTGAAAGACTCCTATTTCAAGTTTTAAGTGTAATGCTCCATTTTTTCTGTGCCTTTGTCCTATTCCAAGCTGTGAATTGGGAAGCAGAGTACACTGAGATGGGATCCTTCTTGCTTTCAGGGCTTTTGCAACAGGACCCTGAGCCTACCAGCCTTACTGCTCGTCCCCCTCCATGGCTGCAGGATCTCAGCCTTGTGTTTACACGTGCAGTGAAAATGGCATGCTCCATGTTCCCTTTATGAGTGGCTGAATTACTAATTCTGAGAACGCAAAGCTTTCAGCTCTGAAAAACCCTTTAAGAAAACCCAGACTTTCCTTCCCTATCAGTATCCCCTCAGGTAGTATTTGGAAGAGAGTCAAACTGGCCACCATGCATCTTACTGAAGGAAAAGAAAAGCCTTTTAGGGACTGAGGGGCTATTACTGCCATCTCACAAAATGTTCCAAGCAGCGCTTCAGACTCCTATTTTCTCATAACAAGGCTTTTGAGCAGTGGCTGCTGCTCAGGAGTATTAAGGCACTAAAGCATATGATGATCCCCTGGTTTTACAGACAGACTTTCAAAACACAGCCTCTGGTAGAACCTGCAATCAACTGCAGGCAGAAACTGCAACAATAAAAATAGAAGCCATGTTAAAAACATCTAAAAAAATCAACCTAGTTTTCTTGTGTACAGGGGACTGATGGCTTAAGAATTAAAAAAACAGGGCCAAACCTCATCATTATTTTATGATCTGGGAAGAGCCTGTCTCCTTAGATATAGGGCGCTCCATTTTAGTCTGTGCAGAAGAGGACAGCCAAGTACCACCAGTGTATTGGTACCTTTCTCCAATTGATGCTGTTCCTCCATTGCTGCCTCAGTCTGCCTGCTACCCTGGTAGCTGCTCACTCGCTCTGTCAGCCCATTGTCCTTGAAAAAATCCAAAACAGGGCAACCTTTCCCTTTGCCAAGAGCATCTTCTTAAAAGGTGACTGCTTTACACGGATCTCTCAGTCAGACTGGCCTGGCGAGCCTCAGAGATCCACTCAGCAGAAGCCTCTTCACTAGCTTTCCGCTGCTTTTTCCATTAAGCAATCTGCCCCAAGTCTGCTCTCCCCAGAAGTTTTCAGCTGAACTCTAGTTGTTACCACCTGGTATAAACCAGCTTAGTCTTAAATTACATTACCCTTATCAGATAACGAAGGTATTTATTCCTTCAGGTTGGTAAGGTGAGCTACACGTGTGCATGAAAAATCTGAGTTTTGATTAATTTAAAGGACCATGTCACCTTATGGTGAGAAGTCTTAAGGGTAATCAAACCCCATACATTACACACCAAAGGCGGTTGGCTTTTTAAGGTGTATAGGTCCACTGTATGTTCATACCAAAGTAGGTGATTAACCGTAGATTGCACCAGTATAAGAATAAATATAGAGCTTACAGTCAGAGAGCACCTTTCCTTCAAGAAAACAACTTGGTGTTCAAGAAACACAGTGTTTCAGTGTCCACTTAAATTAATCAGACTGAATTGATACTGCTGGATTACTATCTTAGTTGTCATACTCTATCATGAAGGAAAATTTTAACAGAGTTAATTGGGCTCTCTATGATAATTTCTCTTCTGAATATAAATGTGTTCTGGAAACAAATATTTCTTTCAAATAGAAAGTATACTCTCCAGGGAAAACATGCAACTTAAAAACCCCATATAACAACTTGGATAGTACATAAAATGAAATATGTGGATCTACTAAATTTTACTCATTCTGGTCCAGTAATTATGGATTAAACTAATCCACATCTGTTTGAAGCTGTACATACATGCTCCTATTTCCAAGGGAAAGAAAACCCCAAAGCTCCAACTCAGCCCTGAGCACACCTTCTGCATATTAATGGCTCTGCTGTTTCCAAGTATGGTAGTTACATTTCTTGTTCTAGACAATACAATACTCTCTATTTCCACCCACAGCAAACTTTTGGGAATTGCAGTTATTTTCCAGTCCAATTGGTGGAGGCTTTCTGTTGACATTGAAATCAGTAGTTGCAGTAAGAACTTTTATCATCTTAAACTAAAAATTAAAACAATTCAAAAGTAGCTTTACCTATTTTGTGATGCATCTTCCCCTTCAGAGATTTCAGTTTAAGGAGATTTCCTTCCCAATTTGTTCTATACTTGGCAATTATGGGAAAACAATTTTACCATTGTTATTTATCTCCCCCCCTCGCCCCCCCCCCTTTTTTTTAAATAATATCAGAATATCAGTGAATAATTCCTAATGGAGACTGGAACAAATTAACAGGAAAACTCAGCTCAAGAACCCTGAATCTCATTTGTATCAAATGGTCAGAGAGTACCAGGCAGCTGGAGAACAGGGTCAGAAGCTGGGCTGCATACCTTTTTGGTTTTTTTCTTTTTCTTTTTTTTTTTTTTTTTGTAAGAGAGTTTTAACTAAAGGTTTTGAAATGAGATGTTGGTCTCAGAAATAGGAAAAGCATCACCATGGAAGAGAGAAGTCCTATGCTTTAAAGATGACATACAGAATTCTTTCCACTAGAAAATAAACACGAAGAAAGAGCAGAAAGCTTTGAGCTTTTCAGAGAAAATCTCAGAATACAAGAATTTTCAGCAAGTTACTCAATGGAATTCATTGATGGAAAGGGAACAATTACAGTTAAATCTCGCCTAGGTGTGAGTACAGATCATGGAGCAGCATCAGCATCCTAAAGCTGCAGAAGGAATTATATCTGTCATACCAACTCTTTTAGTGAAGGCTTCTTTTTGAAATTGAGGAGTGAAAAAAATTGCCACGCACATACAAAATGGCAAATCTGAAGTCTGCTTGTCTCAGAGAAGTCTGCTGTCCTATAGACATAAAAATAGTTCCCAAGAGAGGGTCAGCTCCTTCAGCAACTCCAACAGCCTCTTCAGAGAAAACAAGAGGAGTAATTTTCTGCTGGGCAGAAAAGGACCTGGGGTTACTTGGTCAACAGCGAGCTGAGCACTAGCCAGCAGTGTGCCCAGGTGGCCAAAAAGGCCAACAGCATCCTGGCTTGTATCAGAACTAGTGTGGCCAGCAGGACAAGGGAAGTGATCGTCCCCCTGTACTCGGCACTGGTGAGGCCGCACCTGGAACGCTGAGCTGAGTTTTGGGCCCCTCACTGCAAGAGGGATGCTGAGGTGCTGGAGTGTGTCCAGAGACGGGCAACGGAGCTGGTGAAGGGTCTGGAGCACAAGGCTTATGAGGAGCGGCTGAGGGAGCTGGGGTTGTTTAGCACGAAGAGGAGGAGACTCAGCAGGGACCTTATTGCTCTCTACAGCTGCCTGACAGGGGGCTGTAGGCAGGCGGGTGTTGGTCTCTTCTCCCAGATAAGTGACAGGACAAGAGGAAATGGCCTCAAGTTGTGCTGGGGTAACTTTAGGTTTGATATCAGGAAAAATTTCTTCACTGAAACGGATGGTCAAGCACTGGAACAGGCTGCCCAGGGAGATGGCGGAATCACAATCCCTGGAGGTGTTTAAAAAACACATAGATGCAGTGCTTAGGGACACGGTTTAGTGATGGACTTGGCAGTCCTGGGTTAACAGTTGGACTTGATCATCTTAAAGGTCTTTTCCAACTTAAATGATTCTAATTCTATGATTCTAACACATACCAAATGTTGAGATATGGCTGAATGAACACCACATGGCAAAGACACGAAAAGGAGAAAAAAAAATCCAATTTTACTGAAGAATTAGCTTTTGTCAGTTTAACCTGATTAAATCTCCCATCTACAATGAGAAAAATTTTCAGAGGAATTTTCACATTTAATTTGTGTGACCCAAGGTGAGCAGAGGCAAATCAACAGAGAAGATGACCACTTTATAAAAAAACGTACATCAGTGTTTTGCAGTGAGCCTTTTCAGTATCTAAAGAAATCAGGTTTCCAGCTAGGTCCAGTCTTTCTTTTTAAGGCATAAACCTTGTAACAGGATTAGAATGCCAAGCAATGTTATCAACTATTGGCAGGAGGGTGCTGGGGCCCAGCACTGAGACTGAGAAATGGTTATATTTATTGTGTATGGTCCTAAGTTTACAGTTGGTGACTGTCAGAAAGCTGCCTCTTTGTTTAAGAGGTATAAAATAAGTAAGTTTTCAAGTCAGAGATGATAAGAACAGTTGCAGTACTTTCAAGTAGAAGTTTGCTGATTCATCAAGTTCAATATTTAATCTAATAAAATCAAGAAAAAAACAATATTTGATTATTTCCAAGCAACTTTCACTCCAAATTTATATTGCATAAACTTCATTGTAAATATGATTCAAAATTCTTATGCTGTATTTTAAAATGTGAACATTTCAAAGCATTTCTTCTGAAGCTGTGTTTTTTAAATTTGTAACATTGCATTTCTGAATGAAATCAAAAGCTACACTATATATGTGCATGTATTATATACATAAATTTATATGTACATAGACATGCATAATTTTATGCACATATGCATATATGCACAAAATGCACACACTATTCATATTTTAATACTGGAGAAGTCTGACAAATTTTTCACAGAAATAAAATTCTAAATGTTAAGCTTTCCCACTTAAATTATGTATGTCTTACATCAAAGTTATTTGTGCAAAGCACTAGATGTCATCAGTGTTTGCCATGTCACAGCTCAGATCAAAACTTCCCGTGGTGAGCTTGGCAATGAAGTAAATAAAACAATTAACTCTTCAGCAAATATAGGACAGACCATGCAGGGATTTATTTTACTTTAGCAAGCACTGAAAATTGAGTTTACCTTCCAAATCACCTTTTAGGTTTTAAGCAGTAAAGGATTCACCTTTACTTTCTTTAGAAGAGGCACTTTTTGGAAGCCTGCAGCTAGAAAATGCTGGCTGTTTCATTGATGGTGCCGAAAGCTTTCAAAGCTCTTGTGGCAGAGCTGATGCTCAACAGCTTGGGCAGCGGGACCCTTTCTCTGTGTGGCACTGTACCCCTTCTAAGATGATGTCAGCATCGGGGCTGGCAGCTTGACTTTTTATCTGGCTGGCATCCCAGACTCCTATTCTGGTTGTGCCTGGGCTGGGCTTGGATGAATAGAGAACAAACGCTCGCTGTACGGTCCCCAAGGCACCCCCTGCAGCCTGCGCATCCGCCAGGACTGCCAGTGTGGACAAGGGCACTCTGTGACATCTCACACACCACATGCTCTCCCAGTGCACGGTTATTAAGAGGAGCACTCCTCTCCTTTTGTTTTCTCTTGATGGTATGCCAAATCTTGTTCAAACTTAACGGCAAAAACTCCCTCCGACTTGCAAGGCAGAAGGATCAAATCTGTATGTATTTTAACAGGGTTTTGTTTTTTTTTCCAGATTTTGATCAAACTGAAGAGTACTTTATTCTACTTGCAATTTCAGGGACATTTCCCATTATCAAAGCAGCAAAAAAAAGAATCTAACCATCTGCAACCACAGCAACTAGGTCCTTTTCTCCTCTTTGCACTAAACATCTGCTCAGATCACACTGACTTTTTGCAGACATGCTGTTTACTAGGGATATTTCTAGCAAAACCTGGATATGAAGAAACGAAAGCAGAAGTCTGAGAACAGAACATACATGGTCAAGAACGTCACTGAGGGAAATCATTGCAAAAGCTGGCACTAGGGTCTACTGGATCATAGGATCTACATCTAGACACTTCAGGACATCAAATTCAGCTCTTACCTGCATGAGTTGCTGCTTCAGTTTCTGTATTTCTGATATATTGAGCTCACTGAAGAGGTCAGAGACGGGGTGCAGAGATTCTCCTTTCCTACCTGTGGGAGTTCGGTAGTCACTGTTGAGTTTCACAAGAGGCCCATGGATATGTCCGTTCATTTTGTCGTCATTATTGGGCTCACCCCCATCCTCTGCAAACTTCAATCCATCTACTGATATATTAATATGGTTATTATACATACTATCACTGAGGTTGATATACTGCGAGAGTTCCTTCCTCAGATTGTTCTTTTGCTCTCTTTCATTTTTTAAAGTTTCCAGGGCTTCCTCCAGCTGATGCTCAGCAATCTCCTTCAGCCGGATGGCATCTTCTAGCTGACTATTAAGCAACACTGTCTCCTCCTCAAATCGTTTAATCTCATGCTTTAAGCCTTCATATTCAACCTGAATTAGACAAGACAAAGAACATTCATAATACTAAAACTTGAGTCATGAAAACCTGCCATTTATCAGCCTTATTGAAATAGGTGTTACAGAAACTACAGTTTGAAATACCAGGCACTGCCTGCAGCTGCAAAGAACTGACTGCAAAGAAAATGCAAGTGGAGCTTGCTCTGTTAAATACTCCATTGCTCACTTTTTCAGCATGTAAGAGTCAAGAAATACAGAACCTTTTTCTGAGTAACTTACAAGGACAAACAATGTATTTATGTATTTCATGGAAAGAGGGGTGTTTAGTAGCAGATATCCTGGTAACCATAGATTTGTTATGAATTGCCATAAGCAATGTTGGTACGTACAGATCTTATGTTAATATTGTCTGATTTATTAATTGCAAGTATTCTAAAGATGACTTCCTATCCAAATTCTTGCCAGATGTAAAGTCACTCAGGCACAGATTCTCAAGGATCGGTTTCTGAGTAGTTTTCAAAAATACGGATGGAACATACAGAAATGATAGAAGAGCCTCAACTCTCTTCTCTGTCACACAAGGCTCTCCATTATCCAAGCAGCATTTAATTTTAAAAATTAAACAGCAAACTATTCATACAATGAGTTTAAACTCTATGATGCTCCATGTTAAGAGATTTTTAAACTACCAGAAAATGCAGTAAACAGCTCATTCAGCCACACAGTCCTTGATCTGCACGATGAACACACATCCCTATGCTGTTTTGGAGCACACGGCAACTTGTTGCTCCAACAGCGCTCCCTGAAGTGTGTCCCAGCGACCTGGTGCAGCCTCACCAGGCTTGGAGGGACTTGCTCCTTCTCAGAGGGCAGGCTCTCTGCCTCAGACCGAGGTGCAGTGTTTTATCAAAGTATTTACAGGCACTGTGGGCTGAGGAAAACGTTAGCTTCTTCTCTGCTTTAAAGACACCTGCCATGTTTACACAGTCCTCTCTATTGTTCCCAACAAGAAGTAAAGCCTAGGAAAACCCAATCTAGCTCAAAACCAGTTACTCAGCAATATCTAGATGGTGCAGTAGATCCCCACTGCAGAATGCTTTGCCTTGCTGGCCCTCCTCATCTTCCTTTTCACTGCTGGAAAATCCCACAGCAATTGATGTTCATGACCATGCTTGACCAATTCTCCTAGTAAAAATGATCACCCTTTGATTTTTTTTAATTTAATTCTAATCATGTTACTCATATACCTCGTCATGTATCAGGTGAAATAATTCAATAGCTCAGTGAAAAAGAAATACTGAATTTTCATGCTTCCATAAAAATACTTTTTGCAGCTGAGGCCTTTATAATTCAAATGCATCACTATCTGCAATTTTAAGGCATTGTCCAGAATATTTTTTTATTTTATATATGTATAGATATTTAAATAAACTATAATAAGGTTCTTGTGAAAATAGAAATAGCCACCATTCCTATTGGAGTAGAATATTTATCAACCTGTCAAAAGTCTCATACTCAAACCTTTGGAAAGGCAAACTTAAAAACCAAAGCACTAATCTTCAAACCCATAAAATGGAAACATATCAAAAACAAAGTAAGTTCCAAATTCATACTGGGAATTCTTAAGTAGAAAAGGAAAATTCATGAGATTTTCAAATCTACTTTTAGGAACTTTGTATCTTTTCTGACTGGAGGGACAGGTCCATCTGAAAAATTATGTAATCCAATCAAGTAGCTATGTTTGCAACTTAAGGACATGAAAAATAAAAAAAATAAACCCCCCAACCATTTTACAATTTTAAATCCATATGAGAATCAAAGGTCTATATTATCTACCTGGTTACCATCACACAGATTCTTAATTACAAAAGTTGCAAAAAACCCCCCAAAAACCCCAGGCAGTGACAGTTTAGAACTACGACTTGTAATATATAGTTTTGAAAATTAGAGCATTAAAGTATAAAATGCTCTTGAGATTTTATCTTGTATATCAAAGTTATTTTAGGAATCCTAAGTGCATAGATATGTGATGAAAAATGACTGATTATTAAAGCCATTCAAAATATAGCAATGCTTTTCCTCTCCATAGACTGCTGCTGTTTGGTTTCACTAAGAATGAAACATTATGACAAATATAAACACTTGCAAACAGATTTTTCTGCTGGAGGAAACTAGGACAGTCCATAAAGGGTCTTTAATTTACTGATAGTGTGAAAATGTCTCCTATGAGGTTGGTGAGGAAAAAAATCCGTGCCTCAAAGGGGGAATTTGCTGGCTTGGTAAATAACGGATACAAAGATGATCCGCTATAAATTCAATTTCAGGAGTGTGAAAGTCTAGGTATCTTTGTAAATAAGGAAAAAACATAGCCGCTTCTATTACCTGCATATTCCCTGTCACACAGCTCCATCGTTTTAAATGTTTCAATTACATTTGTGCTAGAATCCTAAAATAGTAAAAGATAGCTGAAATGGCACTGCATATTCCTGCAGGAATAAGGCAGATTTGTTACCAGGCTGCCGTTAGAAACAGCGACAGTCCTGGCTATTTGATAGAAACCCTAACTGAACCAGGCAGTAGGTTAGGACGTAAAGCAGGGGCTGCAACGCAGTGCTGTTACTATCTGCTGGCAGCTAAGGAAATGGTGTTTGGAAGTGCAACAATACGCTGATCTGGACAGTGTCTAAAAGGCAAAAAGTGTTACATCATCCAACTCAGATACTTAAATATTGATCATGGTACGTTAACTCATCTGATGTGCAAAGAAATCTCTTTTGTTCTATTTAAAGGACAACTGTGTTCTGGATTGCTTCCTCAGCGGTATGTGTGTCGCACAGCAAAGGGAGCTGCGCTTTTTCTAAGGGGAGAGAACAGACTCCATGACTTCTCACATCTGGATGAAAAGGGCCTCTTGTTTATGGGGGCTCCTTGGGGTGCATTCTGCACTGCAGTGAGAATTGCTGTGGGTTGGTTTGCCATCAGCTGCAAATTGCTGTAATGAGGAAAACAAAGGAAAAACTAGGAACACCTGATATCACCTATTTTTGAATCTTGCTAAACTTGTGGGTTAGCATGGCTGAGAAGAGAGTAGCACCAGTACACGAAAACCTGAGGAGCAGGAAAAAAAACCCGGAGAACAGGGAGAAGATTATTTCCTCTTTTCTCTGCTTCAGAAGAGGAAAGGACATGCAGGAAACCAACCAAGAGGAAAGAGAGGGCTGAACTCTGCCACTGGGCACTGAGTTGAGTCTGCAGGTAGCGAGGACAGGAAAAGCAGGAAGCAAAAAGATGCTATTCTATCTATTTTAATGATTCCTCTGCTTTTACAAAGTTCTGCAGTGAAATATTCCACCAGGATTTCACTAAAGCTGTGGTAAGAGCCTCCACATACATCAAAAAAGTTATTACACTGTTTCAGAGCAAGCATTCAGCAAAAAAACAACCGAAAAAAATGTACAAAGAAACTTCTATCAAAGTGCTCTGCGGGATCACATTATGGGATACTAGAGGAAAAGGTGTCATTTTTCAGCATAATGGCTTGAATCTTTCGTTGCTTACTTGATTCTGCTTCAGTGTGGACACCAGTTTCTGTAAAGTAATGTTTTCTTCTTCAAGCTCAGTGTAGTCCTGTAGAAGTCTCGCCTCTCGAAATTTGTATTCTCTGATTTCATCTTTCATTCGTATCCTCTGTAGTTCCACCATTTCGTTATTCTGATGAAAGAAAAGGCAAGTACATTACCATTCATGCACAGCCACTTTAATGAACACTGCCCTTAGAAAAGACTAAAGAAAAAATTGTCAAATAAAAACGATTTAACAGTGAAAATCAAGACAGCATCACCTTTTTTAAAGTGAGGCCAAGCAGTAATTTCAGGTGTGTGTTGGCAACGCAGAAATGAGAACATCTGATAAGGAAGCTTGATTAAAACAGTTTCAAAATTAGATGCTTACTGAATTGGAAAACCTGGCAAAGCTTTATCATCTCATTAATTTTATTGTTCTACGGTACAACTTGATTTAAATAAAATTACCACCTGCTTTCCACTGAAGGATGCTCTCCACTTTTATACAGAAAAGCAATGAGTAACAGCATCTGTTCTGTAAAGGCATCTGTTACTGAGCAAGACGCACTCACAGGCTGGTATCTGCAGGCATTAGGGAGGCACACAGGTAGGTGGGGGGGACCTGCCAGGCAGATGGCTGTAAGGCACTCCTCAAAAACCTGACAAATGCATTGCTGTGCTGAGCAGGATTACACCCAGGAGTCCTGAGAACACACAAGGTCACCACTTTATTTTTCCCATTAGTGAATACAGCTCCCAGGCAGCCTTATGAGAGAGCTCGCGAGGGATCAGTTTCACCAAAAATTGTTTCCATCACATTCCAGCTCTGAATGAGTTTGACATCAAGGGTCAGGTTATTCTGTGAGGACTCTGCTGGCATAACCCTGATGTAAATTGTGCTATGGGAAGATGGAGTTAACACACAGCTGGAAGAGTACAATGACATGGTGGGTAGGAGCCCTCTCCCCCTCAGCTTTGAAGAGAAGCCCACATTTTCCTGATTAATAGGAACAGGCATATTGGGTCACATCTTCTCCTTGCCTGCCAGAGAAATCTGAGCATTGCCACAGCAGGTGCTGGAGAGAAGCACTACTGCAACCTTAATGATGGGGCAGAGCCCCCTTGCTGCTGGGGTGTCAAAAAGAGCACACCTGAGCAGCAGTGAAGGGTTTCTGTAAAAGATTCCAGTGTGGAGGGAGGGCAGCCACTGGCCTCACACCTACCTGAAAAAAAGTCAAATGTTTAAGAAATCATTACAGCAGAAACTGTAGTCAGGGAGCTCTAAACACATCAATCTGTACAATTCACCTTCTGATATGTAAAGGATAAAACCCCGTGTTGTGATTTGAGGGTAAAAAGAACTTTGCTTAGCACCTAGGTTAAATAAACAATTATAAGCCCCTGGAAAATAACATTGCAAAGCATGTGGAAAAAAACGTTGATGCAAGAGTTACAAAAGCACTTTTTAAAATGAAGCCTTTTTCTTCAAGAAAAATAAAACCCATCACCCTCCCCCTAACAGCTAATTAAGAAGAAATGAAGAAACCACCAAATTTCTTAACTGAAGGCAACTGAAAAGATCCCCGGTGGCAGAAGAGTCACAGAGCACTAGATAAAAGTAACTGCAAATATTCCTGCATCCGTCACTGCCTAATAAACCTCTGAGTGAACTGTAAGACTAGTACTGCAGATGATTTCATGAAGTGAAGGCATTTGATACCTCAGGGCTGCCTTTATACATTTTGTTTCTGCCAGCATGTTCTCAGCTGTGGCAGTGATTTACACTGGCTGGCTGCGGGTATACGTGCAAGTCTGAGGCAGCGTGTGGACAGCACCAAACACACGACTCCGCTGTGTCAAGTATAATTAAGCCGCTCTGCAACTCTCCTGGTGTTTGGAAGATGATTGGCCCAGGGAATGAATAGCAACTGGCTGACATCCATCCAACACTGACAGGAGCCCCGGGAGCACGAGGCTGTGCAGAGCAGCTCTGCCTGCTTGGCTCCTGCCATGGCAGCAGCCGGCCGTTCCCAGCGGCTCAGCCTGCACCTCGCTGGGGTGAGCTCACCGCCACCACCGCCACCACCACCATCACCACGCAGGACAGGCGGCTGCCAAGGGTCAGCTCATGGCCCAAACTGGCTCTGCTGTTCAACACTGCAGATTGAAAGGAAGGCCTCTCCCAAAAAGGCATAAAAAGGAACAAAAAAAGGTGGCCAGAGATGGAGGACCTGAGCAAAAATTTTTACAGAATCCTGATATATTATTTCCCTGATACAGTACAAGGCATGCTGCTTTGAAAAAGCCTCAAAAATTAACTCTGTAAGATCAGAGCACTCCTTTGTCTTTTCTGTTATTGCAAACAGCAGCAGAAAACATGAGCTGTCATCTTGCTTGAATGCACCACCATTTCCTTAAGAAGAGAGAAACCACATTCCTTCACCATTCTCAACTTCTCCTTCTCCTGTATCATCCTGGAGGTATAATCAGAAACATATATAGCTCTCCTCCCCTTCTTACACACAGAGAAACGCTCTCTGCAGAGCTACCTCTATTTGTTATTACTCATGGCATTTGGTCAAGGAAGAAACTACATGAAAAGGGAAAATGCACCAGCCGCAGCATCCCGTCTGCCAGGCCTGCCGCAGGGCTGCCTGCCGTGCTTCCCCCAACCGGGGCCAAGGCCTCCGCTGGAAGCAATCCTACTGCTCTGCCACATGGGCAAAACAAACCCAGCACATCACAGGATACAGTATCACCTTCTCAAAGTAACATAAAGCATGTGTTTGGTCACTGAAAACACCCCGGCATCATCCTCCGTGCTCCCAGATCCCTCCTCCTGTTTGCAAACATCTGCATTGTGCTGGCAAACATCCAGCTGCAAAGCGCTCTGGTGCTGTCACGGCTTCCTACGAGAGGCAGGGCTTCCACGTTACAGGGCAAAAGCCCGGTGTTATCAAGGTTTACGAGTGAGTAGCCACAGGACCTGCTGGAGGGCTGTTCTGTTGTCCTTCATAGGAGATTTCTATGCATTTTGTGGAAGCAAACTAGTCTTCAGCCTATTAAAAATATTCATGCTGAGTTTATTCTTTGTTATTGTCAGTAAGGATATTAGTTGTTTCCACCAAATGATCTAATTAAATGCAGTAACTCCTCACAACTCTCTATTGTTATTCTGAACTATTTTAAATATGTATTTCTTCAGTAGAATATATAGAGTTATAGAGGATAGACCTTAGCTGTACTGACACAGTGGCAGTAACATACAAACTTTTTATTTGGCCATTGCATCAGTCCTCTTGTGAGGTGACTTGGACTTGCATGAAAAATGCATGAGAGGATTTAAAAGCACAAGGCAAAAGGAGTCTGTCATCAGGGCAGTTATCTATACGAGCCACTAGAGGCCAATGTAACCCAAACTGTTAGTAAAAGAATTCGTAATTAAACTTTACTGGTTATCAAGCAGTGAACATTAAATCCCCAGGATAGAGCAATCGAGCCAGACGATTTTACTATGGCACTGCCTCAGGACTTCTTACGTTTCCAGAGAGGATCCCCCTATGAACTTACTGGATCTGTAAAAACCAAATTAATCCAAGAGGTGGAGCTAATGATACACGAGCAATGCTTTAATGGCTGTAAATTATTTTCAGCCCTTGTCACCAGCTGAACATGGTGCAATGGTTTTAATGGTTCGGTGCCAAAGAAGAAGGAAAAAGCCTTTCTGTGAAACTATAGGAAACAACAAAGTCCTTCAGCATTGCATCTCATTATACATGAGCTCTAATTGTGGAAGATGTCAGTCACATAGCACGTCTAATGAACCTACACATAACGGAACAGACCACGAGAAGTTAAAAACCAAAGGATCGGCTGAGATCAAGTCTGTTCAGGTCACCTATTCACTGGTACTTAGATATATTTTTCAGACTTGCCATATATGAATGGTGAAAGACATCTCTAGATTTTACAGGGGCAAGGACCACATCTCTGCAGTACAGCCATCACTTCAATCCTGGCAGGTCTCTGAGCATCACTGGAATACAAATATTAAATAATAAACTTTTGTACTTCTTACCAAAATTAAATGCAATATATATGAATATATTATTAATTTTTGATTCAGCATAGACTTTTAAAATGCTGTAGTCCATATGCTACATACATAGCACACTGTATTAATTGTGTGTGTTGATACATTGTAATGCATTGTGTGATATCAAATAATTGCAAGTGAGAAGGTACTTTAAAATGAAAGAATGGAAATGTCTGATGTTGAAAATTATGAGAAAGAACTATGAAGAAATATATGATTCCTCCAGGGTCATTTTTATGTCAGAACACC
The DNA here is from genome assembly GCF_023638135.1 of Falco biarmicus. Lineage (NCBI taxonomy): Eukaryota > Metazoa > Chordata > Aves > Falconiformes > Falconidae > Falco > Falco biarmicus. Next base: position 66,680,125 of record NC_079292.1, read on the forward strand.
CCCAGTGTTGCCCAAGAAAGATACCTGTTACATTTTTGTCTCCTACAAATATACCGAAGGAAAGCAAACTGGGCAAGGGGTAGTGACCTTAAGCTGACTGTTCTCATCTCTGAGGCAAGAAGTGAGCTCTACTGGCTTTTGATTTCCTGAACTGTGGACCCATAAATGGAACTTCTCGGAAACTGGTGGTATTTTGAAGCCTTCTTTTTAAAGTGAGTGCAGCTCCATTAACTATTTTGGTCCTCCCCCATCCTGGAGTGCATAAAGGACATTTTTATTTCTGTTTTTTGTCTACTGGGGTTTATTCCAACAAAAATTAGGGAACTAGTGTTTGGGCTTTTTCCCTACAGTTTTTGTCATAAGAATTTTCATGAAAAGATTTCAGGTCCTTACTGCAGTGACACATGCTATTTTTCACACTGTAAAGCAGCCTTATAATCAGAAATTAATTATACACGCCAAACTACTCTAAATCAGTACTTATCTGTTGGAATATGCAAGTCATAGCATGATGTTGTGCATAACTTTCTAATTTTCATAACTTGTAAGAGAACAATTGAAAATTTATATATTTCCAATTTAATGGCATTGTATTATAGTTGATGCAGTATGAAATCCCATTTGATCCAATGACAGGTTTTGCAGTAACAGTAAATTGAATGTAATAGAAAGTTTATGCTCAGAATAACATCCAGGATTTCATGTATTTGTTGACAAGTCTCCCTGTAAATTTGTACGTCATGTTTACTTTACTCTGCAGAGGAAAATAAAAGGTGTATTTTTTACGAAGAACAATAATAGGCATATCATAGAAAATACAATTTAACTGGGGTTCAAATTTAATTACAAACATGCTAACTTCACATGAGGAAGCACTACCAGCACAATTTTGGCCAAAATCAGGTTTGGGACTTCCTTCAGGATCATTCCTTCACAAAATTAACCCCACTTGGAAATTATTTTTGCTTCTCTTTAAGTGCATTGTTTGTATCTACTTGGCAACATGCAAATATAAATAAATCCATGAGAAATTAATGAGGAAAGAATAACCCAACCCCAAAGTACCTTTGATTCATTACTTTTAGAATATACAGATATACCCTTAGAAACTTTAAAGCCCAATTATATCTCCCCTTTAGAAGCCTCTAATGTGATTTATGGGTACACATAAACAGTGGAAAATCTCATTCTGCATCATACAGAGAATTCTTCTCACCGGCACGATGTAGCAGGACACCACTGGAAAGCCACCCCTCCTCTCCTTTCTACTGATGGAAGAATCCAGAGAGGAAAATAGTACAAATTAAAGACCCAGAAAGAGATTTGTCACATCAGGGAGGAGGCAGCCAGGGAGAATCAGGTGGTCTGCAGAGATACCCAGCTTGCCCTGGCAGGTCCTGATTTTTCATCCTGAAGGGATAAGGGAAGTTGAGAGAAGAGAGGACGAAAGGGAGAATAGAAGAGCAAGGACTATTTTTATTTACCACCAACTTGTTTTAGGTCTCCAAAGAAGGTCCTCTAGGCTAACCTTAAAGTTTCCCTTTCTCATATGCAGGAATACTCACCTTGAAGTGAAAGAATGACATTTTCCATGCTTCCAGATATATTTAAAACCATAATGGGATTTTGTGGATGACCTAGTGTGACCTCTTCTGACCCTTTAGCAGAATTTGCAGCCCGATCATCCTGATTCATAGATGTAAATGCCTAGCTGAGCAGGGATGGAGCATGTCTTGCAGAACCATTTTTGCTTGCCTTTCAATACACAGATACCTCTATATCCCAAAATAAATAGTCAAATACTCTCTTTCCTCATTGTTAGAGGTCTGCATCCTCCTTTTTAATCTGAATTTATCTGATCTCATCCATCAAAATGCATCATTCAGTAGCATTATTAGAGTTCATGGTATTGTATCTGATCTAAGCAGCCGTATTGGCATACTACCTTCAGAGCATGAATACAGCTTCTATTATCTAAACCCAGAAACTACTGACTTTTGAAATTATGTACGATTCTGACATTCTTTAGCTTTTGATATATCATTCACTGTCTCAAAACCAGAAAAAAAAAGCAGACGTGCTATTGTGCACAAGATATTTTTACAAATACATCTGTAGAACAGCATAAGCAACTATAATCTTTCCCTTCCATGGATTTACTCACAAAATGACAGCACTATGAAAGCCAAGGACAAAAAAAGCCATATATTTGTTAGCTATAGCATATTGAATAGAAGCCAGATCAAGATAATGTATGTTTCAAGTTTCTTCACCAGCAACGGCTTTTAATTAAAGCATTTACAATACATCTAATAATTTAATCCTCTGAAATGCTCAACACATTTAATTGGAATCGCTAACTCTAAAGGAGTAAGGTGAATTTCTATCAAGGGCAATTAAATGCCCCATTTATGTAGTTATCACAGAGTTTTAAACCCATAATATTTAACATTGTAAATCCTGCTACATATAAATCCTTATGAAGTATCTATTTTATTGACTTTCATATATAAAAAGACTGAATTAAGGAATGTTCTGGTGGTTTAAGTATTTAATTTAACTGCTGAATATCTGGTCACATAATATTATAATGACTTCATAAAATGAAATAAACTACAAATCTCGAATCATACATATTCATCTGAAAAATAATGGTTTGATTTGGCTGCATTTATAGCAATTAATTAATTAGTATTAATGTGTTGTATATATTAATATTTAAATTATAATTAATACCAGCACCCTGCAACAAACACTGCTATAATACTCCTAACTAATCCCATCAAAGGAAGGAAAACTTTACCAAACTAAACTGTATTAAAATAGCATGATAGGAAATTGAGACTCCAGGGTTATAGCACAGTTCAGTTACGATCTTTCTCAGTATCTGCAGAATGACGCCATACGTTAACATATGATCACTGCAAATAGAAAAATATCAATTGGCTGGAAAATGTTTTGCCATAAGAAGGACATTGTGGTGGTCATTTTGTTTAAACGTAAAACTCTGCTACTCAACTCTCTCCTGCAGCTCTAGTGGCATTAAAATTTTCTAAGTGGAAGAATTTATTTCTAAATACCACACTGGCTGGGTAGAAGAGAGATGATGACACATCTATGCCTTGGAGCAGGCTGGTAATGACATCTTACAAATGCAGCACTCTCCATGGAGTCTTCCCACAGCCCATTCATGCCTATACTGGGTTTCAAATTTCTCCAGGTACCAATGGACAAAAACAAGTCCACCTAGGAGCCAGCCATAGGCCAAAGGCCAGTCCCACTCCCACTTACAGAATTGTAGAATCATTTAGGTTGGAAAATACCCTTAAGATCATAGAGTCCAACCATAAACCTAACACTGCCAAGTCCACCACTAAACCATGTCCCAAAGCACCATATCTACATGTCTTTTAGACACCTCCAGGGATGAAGACTCAGCCACTTCCCTGGGCAGCCTGTTCCAACGCTTGACCGCCCTTTCAGCGAAGAAATTTTTCCTAATATCCAATCTAAACCTCCCTTGGTGCAACATGGGATCATTTCCTCTTTTCCTATTGCTTGTTACCTGGGAGAAGAGACCAATATCCACCTCACTACAAACTCCTTTTAAGTAGTTGTGATGCCAGAAGTTTAATGTATAACCTTAGTATAATTATTAGATTGTAATCAAGAAGATCTTGTATAGATAAGATTTATGATCTAACTTGAAAGGAACATCTAGCACAAAAGAAAAGATCTGACTGAATCTCATGGAGACATAGCAAGTCTGACAGGAAAACATTGTAAAAGGACTAAGGTGGCCAGGTCATGAAGTATTTAGAAATCAACATCTCAGTAGTTGCAAAAGCAGCCCTCCAACTCAAATAAGATGAAACCACGTATATGCAAAAGAAGGGACTAATGCAAATGAATTCCAGGAAATAATCAAATATGTGTGAGATTTCAGGGAAATGTAATGCATATGTATGAGTATGCAGAATACAAAGGGCGTGGATTCAAAGACAGGGTGAGCACCTTAGGTGGAGATATCCCCAGTGCTCCTGGCACCGTAATAAAGAATGCCTGCTTTCTAAATTTAAAACAAGCCTTAGAAAGTTCATTTGACAGATCTTTTGGTAACAGTTATAGAAAGTGATAAGGTCTCCCCTCAGCCTCCTTTTCTTCAGGCTAAGCAACCCCGGTTCCCTCAGCTGCTCCTCACAAGGCTTGCGCTCCAGAGCCTTCAGCCTCCTCCATGCCTTGTCACTGCTGCCACCTGCCCAGCCCCATTGCTGCAGAGCAGGATGCTCTCCCCGGGGAGCCCTGCGCTCTGGTCACAGTGAAAAGCACAGGGTGGGAGCGTGCAGCCAGGGTGGACAGGGCACTGCCTCCTAATGTCACACTTTAGCTGAATTACGTCACAGTATCCTCACTATTCCTGCTGCACTGAATAGTGCCTGAGTAAGAAACACCGGAGATCGCACTCTCTGGAGCAGGGCTGTTGCCCATTCTACACCACCGATTATCCCACGGCTGACCGGGTGCTATTGTAAAGACACCAAACCCAAATCGCTCTTGTCAAATTATCTTAGGAAAAAAAAAAAAAAAAAAGAGGGGGGCATCCTGGGGCATTTTGGACTGAACAGAAATTTCTTTCCTCCTCAATTACAACCTTTGTTATGAAGGTTGTTGCTTTCTACCCACAATTTAAGAAGCCAAGGCAGTGTGACAATGCCTTAAGGCAGGCTTTTTGATGGAGGAGCCACACAGGCCTTTTCAAGCTCATCAAGAAACTAAGAGCTGGTTTGAAAGCCTAACTGATCATTTGGGAGAGGCATCTGCCAGTTACACACATCTCTTTGAGAGGCCATCTGTCAGGTGCAAAGTGCCAAATTTCCTTCCAGACCCCAGGGGCACCAGCTAACCCACAACAGAGAAGTTGTGCTAGCAGGGTGTGGGGCTGTGATCGGTTTAAGCTCAGCAGTCCCACAGCTGCTGTTCCCATGTCCTGAACCTCCCTTGGGCCAGTGCTGCCTTTCACATCACCAGCCAGATCAGGGCAGCAAGGCACCCCAGAAAACAAACAAACAGTTAGTTTTAATCGTATTTACTCCCTGACACTGCTGACAGGGTGGACACACAGACACTGGCATTAGCAGGAGGCACGGAATTGGAAAACACGCCATTTCTAGTTTGGATATGCTTGCTGCTCAGCAGCAACTGATGATCTATTCCATGTTCCAGATGTGGAAACTCAGCCCCACCAAAGTAAACTGTGAAGTTTATATGTAGCCTCCAGTAGGACTAGGATTTCATTGTATGTACTGAAGTGTTAAGGAGCAGGGAGCAGTAAAAAATCCTGAGGATGGAAAGAAGGAAAGAGAAAAGACACAAAAACACCTAAATAAGGGGGGGGGGTGAGTATGACTATTTTAAGACCCATTGTGTTTGGTTGGCGTGGGAAAATATGTCCCTGTTTACTGACTGCTTGCTTTTGCATTGCTTTCTGCTGTCTTACTCTAATTTTTGCTGTCAGGATAGTTTCAGAGGTCCCTGTGGTAACCCACCTCTGAGTGTGCCAGGCAGTGACCCCATTCTCCCACGTTTCAGGCACAGAGCTAGCTCCTTGTAAGTTTTCCATTTCCCATGGCAACTGCCTCCCTTCCTTAGGACTGGGAGCTATTTTAATTACAGCTGGCTGCTAGCTCAATCCTACCTTCCTTACACTCCTTACACCAGTAATCAAGCCACACTGTCGAGGGATGCACGTGCCGGGCCAGGGCTCTCAGCTCAGCCTCCCCAACCTGCACTGCATTACAATACTATCCAAGCTCTGCTTTTTGCAGTTTGCATGCCAAGCCAATCTTTGGTTTTATAAATACTAGCTAGACACTTCTCCTGCTGTGCTGCATCACTGTCAGGGCTCAGGAAGCAGAGTGTGTTGATGCACAGACCCAGGGCTGGGCAGCAGTACTAATAAATCTGGTCCCTGGGACAGCACGGCTAAATTAGTAGGGGGCTGAGTTCAAATTAATCAGACATGTGATTAATCCTGATCCTCAGCTCACAAAAGATCATAAAAATCATAGGAAAATGGATCTCAAAGGGGACCTCGGACAGCATCTAGTCCATTCATCTTTCCCAGGATAGGAGCAACTACAACTATCATTCCCAGTATCTGTAGCATCTCTTAAATACTTTCAATGACAGAACCCACCACCCTTCCCAGAAACATGGTTCCTGACTTCGCTTTTACCTTTGCCAGCAATCTCTTCTGAATGTCTAATCTGAATTTCACACTGCAGGAAGAAAACAGTATTTCTTCTCCTACCCACAAAAAAAAGGAAAATAAAAGCATCTGTTGTTCTCTGTGGGAGTCTTCCATTTACCCACTGTACCCATCTTCAGCCACCTCTCCTCTACAAACAGAAGAGCATATGAGAAATGTAGTTCCTGCCACAAAGTAAAGTTGTTAAACGTCCCTGCATGACATACAGCAGAAAGTCACCGAGATGGGCAATGACGACAACGGTAACTAGATATTGGGGGAAAAAAAGAATAGGAAACCCCAATTAACACTCTGTATTCGTTCTTGTACCTGATTCCTCACAGTGGATTGGGAGAGGAGAAATACATTGAAAGAAGCAAATAAGAAACCATTAATACTTTTTAAAAAGTAGTGTAAGTACATAGCTAAAGGATACAAAGGTACAAATCTATTTCAAGTAGTCCTCTGCTGCTGCTGCATCCTCTATTGTGCTGTAGAGGAGCTGCAAGAGCTCAGCATCAAGGGAGCTTTGTAAGCCCATGCTCATAACAGAGCTTCCCTCAACAAAATTATTCTTGCAGATTAGAACAGTTGCAGAGGTGTTTTAAAAGCTCTTTGTGAATCTGCACCCACTGCCCTCCCAATAGCAACAGACTAGTTCCAGTTCCCCTTGAAAAACATCAATACAGTGTAAAAGGTTGCTACAAAAGGAGGAGCAAGAAAGCTAAACTTCAGTAATTCTCCTTCTCTTCTTGAAGGACAAAGACGTGGCACATTTAAATAAACACATCTGTGCCACAAAACTCAAACATTACCATGTGGTCAATCCTGTCATTATTGAGGGGAAGTATTTCCTCAAAGTCAGGAGTAATTTCAATAATTAAAATCCATGTAACATTACCCATCTGCTGCAAAAAGAAGCACAGCGTTCTGCAGCTTATTTGACCTTGTGTGCTGCACACCCACACCCCACACCCCCCAACCCCCACACACTTATTCTTCTTGTGGCATGACCAGAAATATCGATTCAGAAACAGGAGTTGATTAATATTGAAAGGATTAAAATGGCTTGATGACTTATTTTTTTTTTCCTCAAAGACTTAGCATTTTTATTTTAGGTAAAATATTTGAGTGACTTAGGTGGCAAATATAGCTGAGAATAAGTACCTCATCTGTCTGTAAACTACATCCTTTAGAACTGAATTTTACATGTAATTTTTATTCATTACAGTGGACATGGTGATTCATGAATACAAATGCCTATGTAGAAGATATGGATAAAGTAAACTGCACTAAAGGTTCCTTGAATTTATTAATATGAACAATAAAATACTTGTCTTCAGCAAGTGTCTAACACTGTAGTACTCTTGACTGTTCTGTATAAATTGGTTTGAAACTTGATTTTGGCTTTTATAATCTGCCCTTTGTTTATTTTAATACAGACTGCAAATTTCACAGATTAACCTTATACATATATATATTACAGTCAACCGTAGTAATTTTTACATTGACAGTTTTCTATCTTGTCCTTAAAAGGCTGAGCAAACAAGATTCTTACTGCCTGGCACACAGGACAGAAATACAAATGTCATACATACCATAAGAACACAGTGCAAGGGCTGACTATTAACACTGTAACTCACAGAGATTATTCAAGCATGTTGCTCATAGCAGCACAGCCTTAGAATTGAATTATTCTTTTTGAAATTGAATAAGCACTGAATATTATTCACCGCCTGCAATGCATCAGAACAGGAAAAATGTCATAAAATGCCATATTTACTCAGGGAGTAAAATATCAGTAAAGTTATGGGATTGCTCAAATTTGGATATTAAAATTATGTTTACATCTCTTTTTTTCTGTTCTGTTGCACTCCCTTTTAAACCCACTGCTGTTTTCCTTTCACCCCGTTTGTTTCCACTGGACTTGCATCCAGATAATGACGTGTGTTGGGTCTGATAACAGGAGCCTTGTGCTGAAATGGATTACTGACTTATTAGTAAGATATGGTTAAAAGAACTAAACTGGGAACACGCACAAAGAACTTAAACCAGCCCTTTGGTGACCTAAAGATAATATTCATTAAAGTATTGATTATTTTCTACAAACACATTGTGGCATGAGGATGACAGCATGTTACAGCAAATACTGAGGGATTGCAGTGATTGTTAGAGCACACAGAGCACACATGAGCAAAAGGGACATACACGGCAGCTCTTGGAGCTGGGCTGCAAAGTCCCCAGCTCAGCAAGAGAGGGAAGCAGTTTCTTTGTCCTTGCAGAAGCTGGGCTCAAGGAATGTGATAAACTAAGAACTGCCTTTGTCTAGATTTATGGAAATCTAGAAAAACATGCCCATGTGAGAAGTAGAGGGGAAAACATTTTATTTCAAAGACATTGAGGGAAAATTACTTTGGGGGCAATTAGAGAAAACTGGGACCTAATGGAAGCATAGTATTACAGAAAGCTTTTTGTGGTGGTTTAACCCCAGCCGGCAACCAAGCCCCACATGGCCACTCACTCACTGCCCCCACAGTGGGAGGGGAGAGAGAATTGGAAAAGTGAAAGTGAGAAAACTTGTGGGTTGAGGTAAAGACAGTTTAATAGGTAAAGCAAAAGCTGTGCATGCAAGCAAACCAAAGCAAGGAGTTAATTCACGACTTCCCATGGGCAGGCATGTGTTCAGCCATCGCCAGAAAAGCAGGGGTTCATCACGCATAATGGTTACTTGGGAAGACAAACACCATAATGCTGAATGTCTCCCCCTCCTTCTTCTTCCCCCAGTTTATGTGCTGAGTATGACGTCATACGGAATGGAATATCCCCTTGGCTAGTTCAGGTCAGCCGTCCTGGCTGTGTCCCCTCCCAGTTTCCCCTGCCCTCCAGCCCCTCCTTGACTTAGTACAAACATCACCCAGCAACAACTAAAGCCATCAGTGCGTTATCAACATTGTCCTCACACCAAACCCAAAACACAGCACTGCACCAGCTACTAAGAAGAAAATTAACTCTAACCCAGCTGAAACCAGGACACATTTTTAGGGTAAAATACAGTTATCGCTTCCAGGATGGTTGACATGCATTAAACCTTCTTTACCACAGCTCCTTAAGCATGACACACCCTTGCCATCTTAGCACATACTGATAGGAGTAATGGAGGGTGGAGCAAAGACACCCTGGCCAGGCTCTGTTGTACTCCCTGCAGGATTGGGAACTTGATGGTACCACACAGCTGATAAGATGAGAAGATGCCTGCTGCTGGGCCAACAATTTTGGCAAAATTGCTTCCCTTGGATGAGATAATCTCATTGTAATACTAATGCTCCATCCCAAAGTTACCTGCCTCCAAGGTACTACCACACCTCACTGGGTATGCAATACCAACCAGTAACAAAAATATGTATGACTTCAGTCACTCAAGGTCCACCTAAAGGTAAAGAAAACGAACTGGGTTTAGACTGAAATAAGTCAGAAAAGGGGGAATTGTTGTCCAAACTACAAAATTATCAAACTCTAGTTTAGTGTTTAACTATAAGTTAAACATTTCTGTGCACAAAGTTTAGGTCAAGCTGACCCATCCTCTAAAGCCGTTAAATTTGATGAATGAAAGGACTTCTAATCAAGGGTCTTGTCTTTCCTGGGAAACGGACAGGCTGAGCCAATACAAAGGGTTCAAGTAAAGTCCCCCCCTCTTTAACATGACAGACACGTTCACCAAAGCTTTATCTAGCTCACTATCACTGTTTCCAAATTCCAAACTCATCCTTCGCTCAAGACTTCAAGCCTGCCAGTGGCAGCTGGGGTGCCAGACTGGCCACCATGCCTGGCCCTGGCAGCCGTGGTTGCCCGGGGCAGATGCAGGCAGCGTTACAGCCTCCCCATCTTGCTCTCTGCAGCGATAGCCCCCGAGGCACAAGGGCACACACTCGTTGGAATGCTGGACTGTAAATCTCCAGATACTGATAAGAAACTTCCATGGCAGTGAAGGATTGCAGTCCAAAGGCTTAATTGCTCCCTCTGCTTTCTAACCTCCCAGCAGGCCACTGCTGATTGATAGCTTATGCCTCCTTTGGGTTTTTTCTGACTGATTTTTAATATAAAATATAAGAAAACATTAGAGGATGGCTTCAAATTTATTACAGTGTTCTTAAATTTCCTCTGAGTTTTTAAAATAATCAACCAAGATCTTGATGTAACATTATTACTAATGAAATCAAATACCAGTTTTGGCAAATAACTATTTAAATGCAAGTTTTTCAGTTCTTACTCTGTTGTATGCCCAATGGCTTGATACAGCACAACTGAATTCAGTTTTGATACAGCACAACTGAATTCAGCTGTACACTGCAAAAAAAGTGCAGCAGAATAATCAATCTAGTAAAATGACAGCCATCCTCAGGGAGGAAAAACAACATCACGCTTGAACTAGGTCAGAATTCAGACAAGCAACTGGAATAAGATGAGATTTATGAAGTCCTCCTCATTAATTGATCAATATATTCCACGTCATACCTACAGAGTCATGGACTATTCCCAGGTTTTTCATCACTGAAATATTGCTACAAGTTTCTACAGGGGAGACTACCCAGGCTGCTAACGATTTCTTGGGCTCTTAATTATTATGCTGAGGTTGAGTTTACCCAGCATCTCAACCAGAGAATCAACTTCCTGATCTTGTGTGCCTACACACAAACACAAATGCGGGACATGGGATAAGCATCACACCTACACACCTGTACCGTGCTCTCTGTGCACTGTAATGCACAACATTGCCAAATACAAGGACAGAATGAGAAAAATCCCCCAAACAGAACTTCTGGTGTAATCACAAATTTTGGCAAGGCATTACCCCTGTTAGAGACTGCACGCTTATTTAATAGCCTCTACCTTTGATCACATGGAAATTTCTGTGGCACAAGTAATTTTTCTTCAGTTTGTACAGAGCACAAGTAGCTCTTGTGAGAGACTGAAACCACAAGCAAAAAAAAAAAAAAAAATAGCCTTGCAGGCACGTGCATCTGTCCTATGCCCCATCCTCAATTGATGGAGCCTTCTTACGGTCAAGTGGCCAAAATGGAGCCTTCTTATGGTCAAGTGGCCAAACTGCCCTAGTATGTGATCCCAATGTATGAAATTAAAGTGCCACCCATTTTCATGTTCCAGAGTGTGGCAGGCATTACTCTGCAGCAGTTTGGTGTCTGCTGTGGGAGCGGTGTAGCTGCAGCAAGCACAGGGAAGAAAGCTGAGCTGCTTTAGGAAAAGAACATTCCTATTACAAGTCAGAAACATTAATAGTATTAGAGATACTAAGTCAAAATCCCTGGGTTTCCATAAAGTAGGATTTCTTTCTATGTGCAATTCAAAGCCTCAAGTTTAAGTTAAAAATCGATTTCTGGCCTTGGTCCTGAGAAACTAGGAACTATTGCTTTCCCTGTGGACATTTCCAGTTATCATCACTAAAGGGGAAGCTTTTGGAGACAGCTCTCACATAGCAACAAAAGGATGAGTGAGACTACATTCTCTGAATCCTAAATGTTTTTCCCCCACACTTCTGAGCCCCTCAGAGATCATGTTAGTTGAATTACAGGAGCATCTACACAGAATTCAGATGTACTCTTGGTTATTACCCTAGCACACTACGGTGTCAAAACTGCTTCTTCTAATAGGGCCTTTTTTTGCTTGCTTTCACAAATAAATGTAGCATAAAGTCTAAAGATTTTTCTCAGTCAGTCTTATTAAGGGACTGAAGTTGCTTTAGCACTGTTCTGACAGGCCACTGTTTGACCCTGACTGAGCTGCAGTTTTATAACTGCTTTACTCAGTAAACTACATACATAAGGGCAGGCATTCCAGTTTCCTAACAAAGGAGACAGATTTCAAGCAAAACTAAACATTCTTGTACCGAATAGAATTTTATTTTCCTTCTTCTCATTCCCTTGGGGAAGTGTTTGGGTGACCCAGAGAGCACCCACTGAATCTTTTCCAACCATTTTACTCAAATGTAAACACCGTACTGAAAGCTTTTCCTGTCCTGACTTGTCCTAAACTCAGCCATAAAAACATCACACCCTGCCTAGCACTACCAACAATTACATTTTTTCTCTCCTCTACCATTTGTTGTCCTTTTTTTCCCTCTTGAAGATTATGAGGATGTTTTTTTCTTCTGCCCCTCCAACCCTTACTTCTTATTCCCTGTTTCTTCAACAAGAGGTATGAGGATACTGAATTTGCAACAAATACTAATTTCTCTCAAATATCTGTCATTTGGGTTAAACAGGGATTAATGAAAGACAACCAATGTGTAACAGCTAAATTCAAAGTGGTAAGAAAATAAGACTGCTAATCTTACAGGCTGCTCTTTGCCAGATTTCATCTACAAAGTGCGTTAGTACCCCAGTGATGACAGATGTTTTAAGCTGCACTTATTTATTTGCTAAAAAAGAAGAAAGTATCATACCTCAATGACAAAAATCATAAACAGAAGTGAACAGCAGCAGCCTAGGCCACTCTGCCCCTCTGTCCTCAAGACAGCAGACTGGTCTCTAATAATGTTTTCTCCTGAAGCTTTATGAACCTGAGGATAACTTCTGGGAATCAAAGTATTATTTTTTTAATCAAAATTTTCTCCAATGTTCCCCCTTCATTTTAAGACCATATCCTCATATTCATGGGAAAAACTTAGTTAAGAAAAACAAAACCAAATCAACAAAACCAAGCCAACTCATTTTGAAAAAGAAAGCCCAGCTGTCAGTAAAATAGTTGTGATATTCTTGGCTCTCATCTTGGCAGAAGGAGAGGCTGGGGAACCACTGTGGACACAAATTTTTGTCTCCACAGTGCAGACCCCCCTAGGTGAAAATGCATATTTTAACATATATTAGCTAGCGCGTGTTATGTAGCCCATATTAAAAGCATACAATGGAGAAAGTCAGTCATAATACCCTTGCATGTTACACGGCTGAGTTCAGCCTCATCAGGTGTTACCAATGTAACATGTTAGCATGAGGATTTTAACACTGATCAGCTAATACCTGCAGAAGTGTGTGTGTGGGGGAAGTCTTTTCTTTCTTTTGTGTTTGACAAGACCCTAAATGTTTGCTTGAAATGAAGGGTAGTAAGTCAAGGTTAGTCAGAGCTCGACTAATCACACCTAAACCTTATTTTTCTCCTACAGCAGAACTACCGTCACACATTTTACTTAGGTGCGACAGACTGCGATAAGAGATATCCCATGCCACAAGCTCTAGCATCAGCCCTTTCTCTTCTACAGAAATCTTAACTGTGATCCAAATCCAGCTATTCAGGGGAAGGGTACGAGTAGGAAACTTTAAAACACTGTCAATCTGGTGAGCTTTGAATAGGATCCCCCACCTCTGGCACATGTGGGACTGGAAGGGATAGGTAAGACAGCAGCTGACTGCAAAGCATACACCAGCCCATGGCACAGCTGTTTTCTTGCAGCAGACCTGAGGTCAAGCACCAGCTCTCTGCCAGGCTCTGAGCAAAGACCAAAGGCTCTTCTTCTCCCAGCCCTGGGAAACGGCTCGGAGATGGAGCTCCTTCTGACTGTACCATGTATTTCATCACACCAGAACTGGTGCTGGTTGTGCATTGTGCTGATAAGGACAGTCAAGGCTCCGGATAAAGCTCAGTCAGGCTTTTTGGAAACACTGAAATGCCACAGTACTTGTTTCAGACAGGAACTCTTCTTTGTTTTCAAAGGTGAAAGGGGATTGCTTTATATAAGGCAGTCTCCATTAATATGGGCTTTCATGGGAGAACAAAAGCAAATGATGCGATTTTTCCTGCTTAGAATCTCAATTAGAAACTTGGATTTAGCACCAGTACAAAGCTTTGAGAGTAACTCGGGAATGGAAGAGAAGAGTTGATGCAGAAGACAGGATTTCTGAAAGTGAAAAAAACCCTTTTTTTGAAAGAGAAAGCCAGTTGTTAATACCCTATAATTTAATAGCAAAGCAAAAAGGATGGTAGGTTCTTTAAATAATCCATCAGGAAAATTGCAGAATGTTGCTAGTATTATATCTGTTTAAACACACAAAACAGATGTGAAAGACAGCTGCTACGTGACGGAGTCTGGGTATTCTTTTGCAGGATATAAAGAACTCAATAGATTCACACTAGCATTGTTAAAAGCTCTTGAATATCGAGGGCACTGGAAAAAATATTACAATATTTGAACCTTGGGTAGGGAAAACAGTTTCAGTTAGTATTGTGGGTATGGGAATCCCAGGAATTTCTGAGCTTTAGGATGCAACACAAACTTCGTCCATCATCTCACATAGTTCACTAAGTGTCAATCACCAAATGTCAGAGGCACCACCAAATGCAAGAAGGCATCCAGTTATGAGAAACTGGGACCTCAGCCTCTGTGCCTCAGCTCCCCCATTAGGGGAAAAAACCTTCATCTAATTATAGGAAATTTGTACAAATTACATACCTTAAGAAATTAGACCACCATTAAAACACAGTGCAAAAAACCTGATTACCAGGTAGAACAATACATGCATTTATATAGAAGAGGTAAAAATTTGTAAAACATGTCTTGGTTTTAAAAAAACAAAAAAAAGTCTTATTGCAAACAAAATTTCAATTTCTTTCCATAGTATTTTATCTCTCATATGACTAAAACTAATGTGTGCTCTAAGAACAGACTGGTTAAATTATCCCACCAAATAGGCAAGGAGCTGAACAGATGGCAGCACCACTGAGGTAGCAACAGGAATCACTAGTCCTCACTTATCCAGATGAACTTTATCATTTCCGTAACATTAGAAAATTACTCACCTATGAAATACAAAGTTCTGAGGATGGGGCAGAAAACTTCCTTTTTTTCCCCTGGAATAGAAGATTATGGACTGTCTAGACACCAGCATGATAATGTTAGAAGTTCTAAAAGGAAATCACATACAGACATACCCCATTTCTGCTAATTTGTAGGCTTTTTAAAGACCACTGATTTGACAGACAACATTTAATTTAGAATGTATGTGAACTACATGCAGTCTGCTGGTAGCTACCTCGGGTTATTTTGTTTCTCTTGTAGGAAGCGGGGATTTTGGATAAGATTACCTTGAACTGCACATACACCTTTATGTTGCCCATAAAGAAGGCTGGTTTAAGAGGAAAATTAGTGTGCTCAGCCAAAACATGCATGACAGCACTTACAGGGAGCCAATCCCTTACAGACAGAAGGCAAACCATGGTTGGTTTGGGGCACTTTTGAATTTATACAGTCGTATGAAACACACAGGAAAAAAATACCTAGGTTTTAGAGAGAAACAAAGCTTCTTTTTTCCTGCTTATTTATCCCATCCTGCCATATGTTCCAAAACAAAGGAGAAAGGTCTTAATTACAGGAGTTACTGGGGTACTTTCTTGCCTACAGAGCACAGCAGAGCCTTTTCAGAAAAAGAATTGGTTTTATCACGATTTTTGTTAACAGTTGGAGTGCACAAATGAGTTTAAGTGTAGCAATGCACACTGAGACCAAGAAAATTCACTCAGTTGTACTGAAGGGAAGAGAGCAGTGTGGAGTCTGTGTGTAGGGTTTGTCTGGGGTTTTTTCATTTGACTTCGCATGCCAGTATGCAAATAGTTAAACAGCAATATTCAGCAATTTTTAGCAGCAAGTTTGCAAACAATGAGGCAAATACATACTAGATACAGTCCAGCTGAAGTCAACAGTGATGCATCAGGAATCAACTTTGGTCAAGGTCTATAAACATGCTATGCAGACAAACAGGTCTTTGATGCCACTTGATATCTAGATGAGACCAGTTCCAGAAAAAAAAAAAAACCAAAACAACACACACCAGAAAACAAAAAGGGCAAGGGAAAGAAAGAAAGAAATGGAAGAAAGAACGGGAAAAAAAGCACTCAACAAAGGTCTCAGAAACTTGTTCTTCGCATAAGCAACTGAAAAGAGAAAGTAAAACTAAGGCCACAGACTGAAGCAGAGTTTTTAAAGTCTGGTCTTGCGCCAAGAAAGATGCTTCTTGTAGCCAGCTGTCTGTACCTTACAGACAGAAAGACTCCCAGGGTAACTCTTGCAGTGTAAGGAAGTTGGAAAAGTTCTCTGTGCTACAGAGCTTTATTCCAATGCAAATCTTGCATTCAGTTTTTCACAGTAAGTATGAGGTTTAATGTCCTTGAATAAGGGCAAGTGCAGAAAGCTGAGGGATGCTGACTTTTCCATGATGGCACAGTGCTGGAGGATATAATCCCTGCATCCCCTGAATCTTGTACAGGCTTTCTTAACCTCATTGAAGATGCACTACATGCCCGAGTTTCCCTTCAGGCTATAGTTACACTGAGGACAGCTGAAATGCATGTGCCTGGCCTGGATAAGGCACAAAATTATTAAAAGTGTAAGGCTACAAAATACACTGGAAGTCAATAAAGCACTGGTAAGAAAGGGATACAGTCCTCCTGGGAGGTGATGCACGGAAATCATGTTTGAGTACACAAGAGAAGACGTATCTGCAGTTTTCCCTTTACTCAGAACAGCAGCAAGTGAGATCTGCAAGAGCCATTTCCAGTCTGAAATAAAACCTGGTGGTATCAGCTCTGTGTGTTTTTTTCCTTATTAGCTCTTCTTAAAACACAAACACCAGTTCTGCTTACCTTACACAGCAGTGATCGTGGCAAACAAAAGCCTACCAACACGTCAATCCAGAGGCAAGCACACTTGTACAAGTCTCATATACAACCTCTTAATGTTCATTATCTTAACCAGGGAAAATGCTCTATTAGTGCTTTGGTTGTTCTTTCATATCCATGCCCCCTCATAACTCAACTGCTGTCCTACTTATCTGCTCCCAGAAAAGCCACACTGGAGCCACAGGAAATCCATCCGTCTCCTCTGGGAGAAAAATCCTCTTCAAATAAGCCCGGAGTGCTATCACTAGCTGCCAGCCTGCTACCTGGCAGCAGGGGAAACCTCCACCAGGACCGCATTTATTGCAGTCGGTGCCCTCTGAAGGCCCAGCCGTGCACAGGGGAGCTCAGCACTCACCCAGACGCATCTCCATCACCATTTTTAAACCTCCAAGTACAGCTACATCTTAAATCCGACTGGGTTTAAGAGAAGGGGTAGGATGTGATTTGGATGCATGACAACTATCTGGAACAAATAATTTGTTTTAAAGGAAGTCTGAGGCCTCTTTGGAAAAAAAAAATAAGTACATAAATATAGAAAAACACTCACCTTAGGTAAACTGTCTCTGCTATTAAAAGAATTTGTCTTTACCTATTTTGCATAACAGAAGTTTTTTTAAATAAATTATGTTTTTATTTTTCAGTGAAGCATTTCACTCCAAGATATGTTAAAATGTGAGGCACCGGTACTGCGTGAACTTGCAGTTCAGCTGGCCAACTGCAAGGACATGGTGCCACCAACACCCCAGCAGAAGCTGCAGCACAGTTGGGGAAAGGGGGGCCAGGGGGGTGAAGGGTGTGAGAGAGAGAAAGAGAGAGAGAGAGAGAGAGACTGACTTCATGTAACAGGTGCACTTTGCTGAAGAGCCAAACTAGTGCTTCGGTGCTTGTTTTTATTTTCTAAAAGAAAAGTAGTGAAAATTCTAGAAAAACACTAAATAAACAAATTTTAAAAAATATCTTCTGAAGAACATGAAAGTTGTTCCCAAAACAAGTGAAAGCAAAACATCTACTTCATATATAATCAATCTCAGGCCAAATTATTTTTCCCCACCCTTGGTTGAGCAATAATAGGCTATCAAGGCCGTGCAATAAAACCCCACACTATAAAGTGAAAATTACAGCAAGAAAAAAACCTGAATCTAACTGGAGAACAGCATAGCTGAAAACACAGGTTCCATCTGTATATTCATGACAGAAAGCAGCAATAAGTCACATTTAGAAGTTAACCCAAATCATGCTAAAATAATGAAAGTTTCTAATGGAGTACAGACAGGAGACGAAAAGCAGAAAGCCAGAGGAGAAGACGACACATGGCTCCATACCCCAACAGCCCCTGAGTTATGTGCTTCAGTGGAGGAAGTGACATGTGTGTATTTTACTTTGCTGTTGTTTTCACAACCCATTTTACCACACCATTGAATGACACCATTATAGGGCCTGAACTGTGTTTCAGCTGCATCACCAGCTTTAAAAATAACTTGACCTTCTAGACCTGGGATGGAAATGATGCTTAAAGCTGCCTCCGCTACTTCAAGGCACAACTAAGACGGGGAGTTTCTTTGCAGAGTGCAGCATAAAAAACCACAACTGCTAAACAAAGCAAAACCTGTGGGTTTAGATTTCAGTAATAAGACAAGCTTTGATATTTCAAACATTGCAAGATGGTATATCTCATATCAAATTGTTGTGGTGGGACAGGAAAGAAATAGTCATGGCTAAATTTCCTTAACTCACAGCATCTAATAAAGAATAAACCATCCTATTCTGTTTTTAATGTCCTGGGCTTGCTTACAACCCCTGGGGAAAAGGTCAGTGCAATATGATATGAAAAAAACAATGATAATCCAGTTTTTGCATGTGATTCTTGATGGAAAGAAATATTCTCTCTCCAATTCACTCTAAGTTATTGCGATGATTTTTAATGAAATCACAACAGAGCAGGAAAACTCCAATAAATTTGCTACCTTTGGAAGCAAGGAGCTTTCCAGTTTTAGTCAAAGAACAAAATTTTTGCCAAGTATCCTGCCTTTATATATATGATCATGACTCTCTACCTTGAGGCACAAAATTACAGAGGCTGTAGCACTGGTTATTCTGACTATGCAAAGAATCAGTGTCTCCAACATTTCTGAGCTCAGCTAAGAACTGTAGGACTGTAGACTGTGTCAGGGGAACTTCAGAGTTTCAGTTTGTAACGTGCATTTATTGGGTCTGAAAAGGAAATACAGTTCCCCAAAGTAAATAGGTATCAAAGAATGATTAATCTACATAAATGTTTCTGAATCTGAGCTGGTAGTTGATTCACCTTGCCCTTCTGATTGCTGCAGTGAGAAGCTAGGTAACAGTATTCATTCAATTCCTGAAAACTGGTCCTTAGCTCATGCAGGCAATTCACAGCCTGAATTCAGCAGGAGGCAAGTGATGTTGCTGCCCTGTGTCAGAGCTGATCACACAAGAAGGGTTTATTACTATTGAATAACATGCTAAGAGGAGAAGGATTTCTTAAACAGAAACATGAGCAGGGTTGTACTTTTCTTATTTTAAGTTTCCAGACCCATGTGCTCTAAAAATTTTTCATTTTTCAAACTTCAGAACATGCACTGCCTTCTTTCCCTTGAAGACATTAAAACAATTTCAAGTGGACTAACAATACAGTAGTATTTTTAAAGTCTATTAGCAATTTAAGGTTCCATTTAATTTATAGCCTATAAAGCCATTTATTTTAAAACAGAGTTATGGCTCTGGTATGTAACTCCACTTTGTAACAGATATGGTGAAAAAAAATTTTGTAGTCAGGTTAGGAGAAGGAGTAATTCATAACTTTTAGAGGGCAGGAAAAATGATAACAGAAACTCATAACTGGCTTTCAATGGATAAAACCACAAAACAATGCAAAAATTTAATACATGAAAGCTGTTCAGGGACTGACTTTAAATCACCACTGACATTTATAGAGCATGGGCAAATGAAGTTGTATAAAAACCAGCTTTATCTCCTAGCCTCCAAACCAAGAATATTTTGATGATGACTCAAAGATCTGCAATAAAATGAATGTCAAAACCACACTAATCTCATAAATCTACATCTATAGCTATTTCTTACCTGCTTAATAACATACTGCCCAGTAAAATGCTTATGAGAATTGCTGCCAAAACAGGATGAGCGTCAGTGCTGCAAAGCGCCTATGAACATGTCTGAAAGTATCATCAGTAAGCCTATCCGTAGGCTTTCTTGGGTACCTTTTATGCTGCTGCTTCAAAACATGCTTAGATGTCTTTGTGAATTGGAACTTCTTTTCTGACATCTTGCAAAGGGGTCTGCAGATTCAGTCCTTCATTGCATTTGAAGTCTTGAACAACAAACCAAGGCCATCCTTCTCCTCCCAGATTTTCCAAGCAAGCCAAGGCAGAGTGAGCTTATGAAACCTTGTTACTGGCTTGACACAGGCCAAAATATTTAATTTCTCTCTCTAATATATTCCTAATTACTTGACAACCAAGCCCTTGTCTATACCTATTCTTCAGATTTTTTTACTTTTCCTTCCCTGCTTTTCTTATTCATCCTGAGCTCTCTGCATGCCTCATTTGAGAGAGGCAGATAGTCACTGCACATAGAATACCACTTGAGAGAAGTTGTTTGGAAAAGAATCACTTTCCTTTTCTCCATATTGACCAGAATTTTGCTCTTGCCATGTTAATCACCTACAGCTACTAAGCACAGAACCAGAACCTGGTATCTTCTCACTGCTGTTGTGTTGCCACTTCCCTTGGGAAATGAGACAGGAGGAAATATGAGCAACAAATGTAAACCACCCTCTATCATTAGCCAAAACTCACAGTATCGCATCTGTGAACAGCATTGCCTTTGCATCCCATTTTCGTGACTAGGTATGAAGGGCTGATAGGAAGTGGCCCAATTTTAATCCACTTGACTCCGAAGCTGACACTGTAATGCCACAGCCATTCTTCACATATATTTCACAGCCAGCATCAGAAAAGCCATCCTGACCATTTAACTGAAGTGAAAATCAAGTATCTATGATGATGACTTCAAGGCATATTCAGCTGAAAGAGCCAACATACTGTGCTTCAGAAGGGAAGGAAAGGCTACACAGACAGAATGAGTGAGCAGCGAAGACAAAAATGGCATTCATATCTAGTCCTACCTATTTGATAGGGTTTTGGGAACAATAACGTCACAGAAGCAGACAAGCTCTGATTATGTATGAGCATCTGCACGTACACATCTAAAACATTTGCCAGCAAAAGTGCATTTCTTTCAATCCTGAGGCTTAAAAGTGGATTTGACCATTACAATGAAAGGGTGATAACACTGTCTGACCTCTTCCTGACTTGCTGCCCTCCTCCTGGATGCTGACTGGCACCGACTGTTGAGAAAAACTAAAAATAACCAGCTTGTTTCATGTATTGTACTAAGGGCAAAGGGAGAAAAAGAGGTGGCATATTTGAGTTTCTTGCTGTTCACCCTCCTGTCATCTTCCTTTTCTATTTTTCCCCCTGAGATAAAAGTTTGTTGCAGAAAGCACAATTAGCATGGATGATGGGAGCCAAGAACTTATTAACGCTTTCATACCAGTGCCAAACTGGTAATGAGTTTGACGTTTTGAGGCAGAAGGGGGAATTGAACTGGAGAACATACTCCACAGAGGACTATGCTTAAGGTTGGCATCACATTGCCACACAGAGCAGACATCAGTTTTGTAAGATGTAGGCTGAATGAATCCAAGTGAGAAGATACCAACATAGAGAACACAGAAATATAAACCCCAAAGATGGTTGCTTTTCTCATCGCTTTCAGGGTTTCATGGGTTTTGTTTCTATGCGGCTTCTTTCTTTTTATTTGTTTGGTGGGGTTTTTTGCCAAGGAAATTTTTACTACCTGCTGACTATCCACGTATTAGACATGTCATGGTCAGTCTCACTCTGACTACACCTCACAAATAATCCACTTCTGGGGCCAGGTCACCAGCAACAACACAAGCTCTGTGCCCTGGTAGCTAAGACACATTCCCGGGAAAAGGTAAATCCTATTTCCCAAAACTACCTAGTAAATTGTAGGAGAAGCCCTTACAAATAAGACAGTACTGAAAAGGACAAGAAAAAATACACTGAAAATAAATGTGGCTTTTGAACAAATGAGAGCAGATGCAGAAGCTCAGGTACCCTGGCTGGTAATTACTGTCCACCTGTGATCGGCACGCATGACTTTCTCTCAGGGTCCAAGTACTAATCACAGTATCATAAGAGATCATTAGGTTTTTCAGATTTGTTTGGTGAATTTCATCTCTGAATCAATTACTTCAGTCCTGCACTGCTTAATCACAAGCAACATCGAAGAAAGTTCAGGAAGAAGCAGGTTAGGAAAACAGGCCATAATGCATCCATATGTAGAGAACAGGAGAAAGTCAGCAAGAGAAGGTAAAGTCAGGCAGACCTACAACGCGTGCAGGGACTCCCAGGAGAAGAGAAATACGGCTGCACCGCCTGTGCACTGAGCACTGGGAATACATCAAGATTACTGTTCTCTAAGCCTGAGTCCTGAAGGCATAAAACATTCAGCAATTGCCACATTCTAACACTGAATGGCTGATAAGAACAGCATCAGTCTCTCAGAGAAACTTGTAACTTTTTTTTTTCTTTTTGAAATTAGAGACTGCTCAGGATATTTTAAAAAATCAGAGAGAATTAACTGGAACAGGGACAACAAACTTACTTTCATTTGTGGAATATTCTTAAACAGTGGTGCATGTCACTGAAACTTATGCTTTATTTGTTTATGTACTGAGAACTTCCAGAAAAAAATTTCTCCTCCTTGTTGTGTCTTTATCTGGAAGAGTGCTTAAGCTTTTGGACTTAAGCTTCAGAAAGTCTGGCATCCAGGGTTTTCTTCCTTCCTCACTTAATCCCAAGCAAATGAATGAAGTCACGAGGTACAAATCAACACAGCTCCTGGGCTCTTGCTCCTAAGAGTCCAGATCACATTGCAAGGATTCTTTAAAAACTGGCAACACAGCTAATCCTGCCACTGCCAAAAACTGTACTACTCCACACCACTTGAATAGACAAAAGCCCAAGTTATTCTTAACCAGCAAATTAATACTGAAAAGGGTGAGTCAGCACAAGCAGTTCTTAAAAGGGCTTCCTCTTCTAGAAAGAGAAGCATGCCAGCAAAGTTATGCATTTTAAAAAAGTAGAGGCTGCACAAACCCAACATTTTCTCAAGTTCTGAGAGCTGCTAGCCCAGCCTCCAAGCAGCCACTCAGAGGTGCATGGTACCTGAGAAACAGGGATGTAACATGACTATGCTTTCCCTGGCATCCCCTCCTAGCCGCCTGCATCAGGAGGCTGAGGAACTTTCTGAGCTGGGCCCTGCCTGGGTCTGGATCTTCAAGTACAAGCAGCACTGATGGCCCCATCCTCCGTGAAATTCACCTCACTCTTCTTTAAACCCAGGTATACCTCTGGGCTCCACAGCTGTCCTCTCAGCACATTCTCACGTGATACCTTGCACAGAGGGGTACATAAAGGGCTTTGAAACACTAGCTCGGCACAAATAAGGGGTCATTATTTCACAGATCTTATGTAAGAACAAGCACTGCCAGATCCGATTTGATTAATTACTGCCCAGAGATTACAAAGTGCAGCTGAAAGGGCACCCTCTTCATGTTCTATTTGAGGCCCTGCAAAGGACCCTTTCTAAAAGAAGGAGCTGGGAATTTGAGTATTTAACAAGGTGGCACACTGTATGCAACGGTCCCTTCATTACGCTCCATTATCCCACCTGGCCTTTTTTTGACCTCCCTACTGTCCATTGTTTGGCCGTTATTCACAGCAGAGCTAAACGCCTGAACCTTGCCAAAGAAAACTGTGTCATGCATGTGTCAGATCACAAGTTTGCATCCTAAGTCACTGTCCCCGGCTCATTAACAGGAAACATAACCAATCAAAGCTGCTTTGGCTAGCTTGCAGGTATATTTGAGGGCAGGAACAGCAAAACAAGGAGCTGAAGATTACACTGAAGAAAAAGTGCCACAACAAAATGTATTTATCCTGCATTCTTGACATCCCTATTCAATTCCAGTTAGTGCTTATGAGGAGTATGAGCTTGGAAAAACAATGATTTTATGAGCAGCTATAGAATTATAGCAATTTAGGGTTATAAACCATACTTCAGGAAATAAAAGAGTAAATCTTACCATGGCCACCTCTGGTTTCACTTGCAGGAGGGAACAATTTGTTGGCCAATGCATGAAACAAGAACCAGAAGAAAGCGTTTGGTGGTAACTAAGTAATAGATCAAGTTGAATGGCAGATTTATAATTAAATCTTTATCTGTTAATAAGGGTACTCAGAAGCAGTCTACAGGGGACAGGTCTTGCTGCCCATACACAAAGCTCTTGCTTTGACAGACAATATCAGGCTACCAGTATATCTATCCCTTTCACAGCATGAGGAGAGATTTGGTAGGATTGCTTTATTTTTCTGTCTCCAAGACAAAGAAAGCCATTTTGTTTCTTTTCAGAAAGAAAGTTCTGCAAACAGGGGAAAGTAAATACACAGAGCAGAGAAAACCATTTAACAAGCACCAGCATCTAACTCTACAAAATAACACCCTCACAAAACCACTGTAAAAAAACATGGAAATTGGTAATGGAAACAAAAACATGGAAAAAAACATGGAAATGGAAGTGTCAGCAAACACCCACTGATAACAACCTGCAGCGTTCTGTACCTTTCAGACTGCCTCATGCCGCAAAGCCAGGCTTTACGCTTCAGTGTGGCCTGCTGCTATTTCTTCCCATTGCAGCCCACGGCAGCCGCAGCCACCAGACCCATCTGTCCACTGCCTTCGCTCCTGCTAGGAGACATTCTACAGGGGACCTTGCGGTGGTGTGTGCCCCCCACCCCATCCTGACCTAACAATGAATGGCTGTATTTCAGCTCAAAGTGGATCTGGGGGCTCGACTTGAGCAGCACATCTATCTCATAAAACAGATAATGGATGTGATCTAACAAGCAGACAGACTGAGTGGTGCCCCGGGGGAGGCAGGGGCTCGTGGCCTGGTGTTGCTTCAGTGAAGGTCAGGAAGGTCCCCACATGACCCTAACCATGAATCTGTATCATAAATCTGGCTGTAGCAAATTCTGTAGCAGGGCCCAGCTGACCTTCCAGAACTAATACCTTGTTAAGGGCCAATCAGCACACAATAATTGACTTAGTCCCACCTCACCATGAGTATAAAATCCAACATTTTAGATATTTTTTATTATTATCATTATTTTTTTTACAATGAGAACTCTAACTGCTGGATGGGTTAACAAGCCTGTACCTCTCTCCTCCTCAAGCAGGGATGCCTCTTCGGTAAGACTTGTGTCTCTGGCTACACTGGATGTTACCCAGGATAGTCTTGTTAACAAAAGCGCTGAACCCTTAACTCAAGCTCGATTTTTCCAGTAAGTCCATTTATCAACAGCAATTCCGAACTTGTTATATCCATTGCCTTAATAAATCATCTATTTTTTTCAACTTTGTGAAATTGTTTCAGTGAAAGTCCTTAAACTGGGCTCTGACAGGCAAACATTGACTCTGATGAGTGGCTGTACATATAATCAATCCTTTAGAGTTAAAACCATTGACCAAGCCTGAGACTAGAACTGGAACTAGGCACACCTAGACTTCTCTCTGAGAAGTTTAGGAAGCAAGGGGATCCTTTCTGAACCTCGTGACTCAATGGGAGGGCTTCCCCCCCTGCCCCCAGCCACTCATTAGACTTTTATCATGACAGATCTCTTTTATAGGAACTACACCTTGCTTCACATCAGTCTGAAGTGAGCAGTTGTAAGCACTTGTAAAAGAAATAGTCACATTACTATGAACACAGTATGGATGGAAACTGTGTAAGTGTCAGGAATCAAAAACAGAACAAGGGTTAAAGGAGCAGCTTTGCAGTGATAGTGAAGGGCACCACTTGCAGTCAATCCAGTGGCCTTCACTTATAAACACACACTGTTGATTTTCCAGAGCCTGTGTGAAGAGGACAGTAATTCAGAGCAGGGACAGGGTCACTCTCCACCCTGTTCAGCCTAAAGTCCCCAGAGGTCCTGCAGCTCTCTCCAGTCTAGATAGAACACAGACAAGTGAGCAGCTTCCCAGGAAAAACACTGTTAACCGTTAACCTGCTTTTAAAGAGGTCCAGGTAAGACACAAGTATATACGGGAGTTTGGCTTGAAGCAGATCAGCAACATCTAACAAGTTTCCCATGTTACAGAACATTATGCTATTATATGATAATTAGGATTAGGGTCAATCTGAAAACCTTTCCTGAAAGCAAAAGGAAGCAATACATTTCTAGCAAACTTTTCAGCCTCTCAAGACAAAAAACCCCCACCCATTAGCACTACCAGCAAAATAGGGGAAAAAAATTTGAGAGGGTGGCTAGACAACCAGGAAGCTGGAAAACCTCCCTTCGGCAAGCTTTTCTAAAAACAGGAGGGAGAGAAGAAAAATACCTCCCAGTGGGCAAAGTAACAAATTTATATTCTAAGCCTAATTTAGAGCCGGTTCTAGCCAGTTGAAGGAAATTTCTAAAACAAAGGAATGTAAATATAGACAGTTAGACTGACGATGCTAATACTGCTATAAATTGTGATGAGAGAACCCTCCTGACAGGAGGAACAGTTCTGCTCTCTCTCTATCATGCCTTTGTTTCTAAGGCAGCTCTGACCCCCACAGTCATCTCACTGGGCTGCTGTGGCATCATTTTCCTACAGCTTCTTTTCAAAAAGCAGCGCTTGCAGGAAGGTACAGTAAGATGAAATCAGTATTACCAATGGCTGCTCTGAATACTTCACCATATCTCCTTACTCATTTTCCCTCTAGAAATGAAGCCATTGGTGCAAGTACCAGCATAATATTAGTGAGAAGATAAATACATTTATAATGCAGGCTTTATTTAATTAGCATAAATGCCCAAATAAACTTTTATTCTTCAGTAGATTGAGTGGGACGTCTGTTGATGCAGCCAGTGGAAAGCACAGAACACCACCACGAGGGAACAGGCAAGATCATGGAAGGATGCTGCACGCTTTGTTGCAGTCAATACTGCAGTTGCTCAAATCACTTCACTGTCTAGGATAATTGTCAAAGCACAATCACAGGTTCCCTATTCTATGCATGAAGGAAATTAGACAACTACGAGGGAAAGCAAGTTAGTAACACTGAAGAGGGTCCACTACTCTCCAAGAGAACTTTGTCACTGTGCCCAGGCCACTAAAAGGTGCTTCCTGCAGTACACGGTTCGTAGCAGTGATTCTTCTCCCAGACTTACCTTTTCCATGTTTCTTCAACACAGAGTTGGAGAAAACTGCTTCCTCATTTGGTAACCTGGAGCTGCCTCCCCAAAGAGCTCAGTAGCCTAGCCACTAGCCATGAGAGATCCAGGCAAAAGACCATGCTCTCTCTGAGGGATGGAGGCATTTTTTTCTGAGGGCTGTCACCTCACAGAGGAGAGACTGGGGTTCTGGTCTCTGCCCCAATTAATATTTAAGTATTTCTTATTAAACATTAATTGAAAGAGGGACTAGAGCTAGTTCCCTATTCCCAGCTGAGTGGCTTAGCCTTTAGGCTACAGCCATTCTTACAAGCATGCTCACTCTCGCCCTTCCTGACCCACAAAATTCTACCTATCCCTCAAAGTGAGCAGCTTCATCTGAAGGGATGAAGTGACTGCCAACTGACTGCTAGGGCACTTTCTTCAGAGGGAGAAATGGATTCATGACCCCTCAGGCAGAGAAGAAATTGGAGCCCCAAACCTTGCTACAATCACAGAACCAGAGAGTGGAAGGACATCACTAGGTGATGAGGTCAGCTAGGCAAACATCTCTCCTTGGAGGATCCTGGTACCTACAGCAGTGCTCAATATCCAGCAACAGTGTAGTAACAGACCTCAGCCCAAGCCAGAGGTGTTCCAGAATGTGTCTGTAAACAGACATTTTTACACGGGCAGAAAGTTTTACAGGTGCTAACTTAGGCATATAACAGCTGTAGGAGCTCCCAGGAGTAGGTGACAACTGAATGTATTAAGGATCTCAGGTTTAGACCTAACTACATGCTACATTAAACATGAAGCACTATGTACCCAAATCCTGTCACAGTCTAACCCCAGAGCAACAAAACAAGAACGTGAAACTGGCGTCTGTGCTGGTTAAGCCATGACAGGGCATTAACTAGTTCCAATTTAAACATTTTAGGATTTACCCTTATCCTAAATCTTCACATTGAATAATTATGATTTTTAAATAGGAAACAGCCATAGGAATTTTTTGAAGGTATATTTAGTATAGAAATACCAGTTCTTAATATTCTTTTTTTAGATAAAAGTCAACTTGAACACAATGCCTGTAAATTTTTCCCATTTCTCATGTATTTTCAGAATGCAGATGTGGCCACTTCGCATGAGGTTACATTTCTGAAATGGCCATAGCTAGCAAAAAAACTTCTAATTATTTACCCAGCACAAGTGCTCACACTTTGCATCATACATATGTTCCCCTCAAAAAACGTCCAAGCTATCACACCCATATATTTCCTGATTAGTGCAAAGTACAAGATCTTTGTACTGCTGAAATGAATAAAAATTTAGCTATTGATTTCAAGGGCAGCAGGGCTGCACAACTTCAAATCAGATTATATTTTTTTCCCTTGGTTTCAGCACATAATGCCTCACCAACCAGTATTTTTTCTGCCCTCATCCCTGCTTTTGCCCTCCAGAAGCCCAGGTGCATGCTGTTGCCATGGCCCATTAACAATCCCATCATATAAACCTCCCTGTTCATCTGTTATCTCCCAGACTGCAGGTACGCAGGTGCCGATTTCATTCTGCAATCCCAGCAGCTGCTGCAGTGACATTTAGTAGCATTGGCTAGCATAGGTTTTAACCCTTTGCATCCTGACTTAAGTCGTTCTTTCTCCTTTTCACTAGTCTTGTTTGGAATAAAGAGCTCACCCATCACCTGCCAGCCTCTTCAGATACAAAAGCATTCATCTACCCACCTCACACAACTAATCCTAATCTCATAACACCTACAAAACTCAAACTGTACTTTCATCTTTCATCTCCATTTTCTACAGTTTCACCTGCTTCCCTTCTTTGCTTCATGTTCTTTCCCCTCCAGCTGCCATCTGTTTTGAGTCAGATGCCCAGCCCCAAGACATCCAGCCTCCTCCTGAAGGAGGGGTACGATCTCATCACAAGAACTTTCTGCTCCAGCTTCTGAGCTGGGTCATCTGTGCTTGCTTAACCACTTCTGTCAGTTGTCAACCTCTCAAGCCAGTGATTTCATGTTCTTTATCCATCTATAAAGTGCTTACAGTTACCATAAGAAAAGACTTTTCAGTGGCACAAACGGAACAACCAGTCACCCATCTGCCAGTTGTAAGTAAACAGTGAAAAAAACAAACACCAGAGAATTAGAATATTATGGAAGATTGTATTTTTTAAATATGTTTTAGAAAGAGTATTTCTTTAGCATTTATAACAAAGGCAGGCAATTCATACGTGGTTGGAAAAAGTTAAATGAGCTAGTAACCATACTGATCTCTCCACACAGAGAGGCCATATACCACAAAATGTGTGCTGCATAACATACAGATTTTGTAAATCTGGTCTCTGACTGCTAAAAAAAAGATATCTGTGGCCTCAGTTTTAAGACCAGTGTATTTTTCGTTCAGATTACAGCAGTTTTAAAAATCACCAAATAACCTTCTATATCCCTGTATGAGGTGGGAGAAAAGAATAAAAAAAGAGCTTCCTACTTTCCAAAAATGTGTATTTTATTTAGTTAGTGATAGTTAATAACATCCCTATCCAAAACTCTAGGGATTTTTATTACATCAAAAATAATGCTGCTGATGTTTTACTCTTTTGATTATTTTAACATGAATCCAGGTGGCCATCTGTGTACAGATATTCCTGGTTCATCCTTCAGCATCAGGGTGAAACAAATACTCAAGTTCTTCAAAAACATGTCTTTTTCTAGTGATGAGCACTGAAATCTCTTTGTTTGCTTTCCTAGACTGAGGCATAATCTCCAGAGACCTGAGCCTTTTATAGCAAGAGGGATCCAATTCAACCTGCCCTGCAGATATCAGCTGTGACTGTATGACAGGTACTTGCAAAAAGGCATGAATTTTTAAACTTTGGGGCTATAGAATACCTGAGATCCCTAAAAGTCATCAGTATTCATGCGCATGTATTCTGATGGTTCACAAAATGCTCATACACATTCATATGACTATGGATTTCTGTGCAAATTCAGAAAGCAAAATGTATTTGGAAGAGAGCTCCCATTATAGACTAGAGAATGGAGAAGCACCAGCTGTGTTATTTAGGGTTACAGTACCAACAGGGGTCACTTTGTGAAACCTTAGCTATCAGTCTTCAGTATCATAAGGGACTGTGTGTCTGGATAAAGTACCATAAATTTCTTTCACCTATGCAAAAATGCTATTTCCAGAACCATACTGCAGTTTTATATTAAGTCTAAAGGTGAAAGGAGTGATTTTTTTTTTTTTTTTACTTAGTTCATAAGATGTCTTAGTTATGTTTAAAAAACAACAGTAAAGCATATTATCTTGCAGGAGTGGGAGGGGGTGGGCAGGGAGGGGAAGAGACAAGATACAGCCAGGTAACTTACATTCAGAATCTACATCACTCTGTACAGTTGCTCACATGAAAACCATCCTTGTTTCTTCCTTTTTTCTCTAACTAGATTTTCAAATATACTGCTTAAAGAGACAAATTACATTCTCACTGTATTTTTCAGTGAGATCTACCTGTGGCAGCTTCTAACAATTGTCTTTACCCCAAAATGTACCAGACATTTCATTTTTCCCCCCACCTTAATGATTGTCAAGATTCACAGTAAGCTATGCCTGCATTTTCCTATTAGCAGCACCCAGAACCAAGCAAAGTTCATAAACACTTACAGTAGAAGGACATCTCACTTCTGCAGGCACTTGGACATGGCAGCCATGGGATTTGTGTGTTTGGACCAAGGTATACTGAGCTGGGTACAAGGGTCAGACTTTTTGAGCTCAAGGTGAAAAATCAGTGTAATTCAGTGTGACAAGATACGCAAGAGCCCGAGGTAGGTGTCAATTACCTCTACCTCTTATTATACTCAGGTAATTAATCATAATAGTGTGTGGTGTAAGCTTGGTAATGAACTGCCTGCACTAATCCCATTTATGTTTAAATAGTAGTTCCACAAAATAAAAGTTCAACATAGCCATGGACTTTATACCCAGGGTCCACCATCATCTTAATAATAACAATCAGTTTACTAGCCTTATTTTTATTGAAGTAAAATCCTTTCATTGCACTTTTAACTACTAGGGCTTGTTTCTATTTAGTATTACAATAGGAAATAATTGCAGCTGGTCTTACACTAGGGGTTACTATTATCTTCAAAGAAATGAGGACAATCAATATTGTAGGGAGGACAGGTACTGAAACTGCCTCCTGAATAACTTACAGATCAATAATCATGACAGACAGTGGAAGGGAGATTTGCATTTGAAGGAATCCCAAGGAGACCCCAGAGGAAAGAATCTAGTACCAAGACAAAAACGTGTATTTTCTAACCTGGTTGTTCATTTGTGACTGAACCCCAGGTCATCAGGACCTGCAGGCTTTAACCAAAGATTTTAAAAGAAAGATTTTAGGATGAATATATATAAACTTGGGAGTTTGGGGGTCTTTTTTTTTTTTAACCATCACAACAGCAGTTATAATCACATATCTGAATTGGAACTTGTGAGTAAATAGCATCAATTTACTTCTTACTGCAACCTGATTTGTATTATGGGCAAGTCCAGTGCAACCATTAAATAAGAATGTTCAGTGGGAGTAAAGGGCCCAGTTCCAGGGAGACCATGTCCCCAGGGGTTTCTGTAGGTTAAAAGGATGCCATTCCACTCAGCTGCAGAAAACATAATATTCTTTGTTAATTTGCTAAAGTCACGCAAAAGAATCACTTTCCAAGATCACCTCTTCCCACAGCTGGACAGTAGGGAAGGAGGGAAGACGGGTTATTTCCAAGCGCTGCCTTACTGAATATAGTTGCTCTGCTTAGAAAACTGAATCCATGGAAATTTGTAGGAGAAGACTGGTATGAACAAGGTATGAATGTATGTGTGAAAGCACTAGAAGAAATAGCAGAAGGATAAAAGACAAATGTGCATTGAAGGCACCTCGATGAACAGGCCATCAAGATCATAGTAGACCCATGTGCAACTTCTCAGACTCCCAGACTGCAAAAACAGCCAACACCCAGGGAAGGATACTAGAGAGCAATGAATAGATCAGCAGTGTCACACAGGGACACACAGGAGCAGGATGAGCAGAAAAGACAGAAGTTTTTGATAACCATCATCTCCTTAGGGACAAAAAAGGCACGTCTGAAATGAACACACAGTCACAAATCTATGAGAAACCCAGGACAGGTGATGAGAACTTGATAGTCGGTATTCCTTACCCTCCATTTCACTGTAATTAATGCTGGCCAGTGTGGTGGGACACACACATCTTCAGGAGTCTAAGGTGTTTGTGTCTAAGAGTCTAAGAAAGCGAGCAAGAAAAAATTTGCTAGCAAAGCTGAAGGGAAGTGTCACCTTCCTTTTATGTATGGTCTTGTGTTGAGCCTTGCTACATCACTTGTGCAAACTAACCAACAATATAGAAAGAATAAACTAGAAAAATTATATCAGTTGTCAACTAATTGGGATATAGAAACAATAGTAAAAAACCTTCTGTCTAAAACTCCAGATTTCATGGGAAAAAAAGACAAGTTCTTAAATATTACTAAATTCTCCACTTAAATTAATCAATAACCACTGTGTCCCGTATTTCCAGCAACTACATTTGGCTTCTTTACTATGGCCCATTTTCTAAATACGAGCATGCGTATGAATTTTGCTTTAGAGTAGAAGAAAACTGGTGAAAGCTTCATCAAATTCTTGCTAATCCAGAATACCTGAGAAATCATGTGAATGTTGAGAAAGAGAAGAGTTGCATGAATATCTGAAGTGTGCAGAAAATGTGCTTATGTAAAATCCACTTATACATAGGTGTTATAAAATACAATGCAAAATGCTGAGTGCTTCAGAAATTATAGCTTCCTGAATTAGGTCTTATTATATTTGTAGGGGGTTTTATTGTTGTTCAACAATAATCTTTAAAGTTATATTTTTTTCCTTTCTAAATTGCAGCCCTTTCAGGTCAGGTGGATTCTCGGATGATCACAGACTGGTAGGTGAGCATTTTTACTTCTTGTAGTATTTTCATGACTCAGAACCATGCCATCCATGATACTCCAAGAAAATTCAGCCCTTTGCTCCCAGCACACCCCCATTTACCTCTTTCAAGTCTTGAACAATAGCCGTGAGTCTCTCATTCTCTGCCTGAACATTGGTGACCACCGCTCGGCTCTGCTTCAGCTCATTCTGCATCTCCAAAATCTTCCCAAGGTAATAAGCTTCTTTTGATGCAGATTCCTGCAGGAGGGTCTCTTCACGTGTTTCACCATCTTCAGCCACTTTGCGGTGAATCGAGAAGGATTGTCCAAATGCCTGCAAGAGGAAAACAGTGCACAGTATAAAACTACTGAAGCCCTAGAAAAATTATCAACAATAATGAGCAGCTGCATAGCCAGCGGGAATGAAATAGATCTGTGAGTCCCAAATTTTGACCCAATAAATACTGCCTTAACAGCTGAGGGCCACCATCTCATTTAGCTGAAATGAAGCATCTTGAAGCTGTTCTCATTTGCAGTATGGATTTATGGCCCCTATCCAGGCGACCTCCACTGAGATCAAGATGGTGTTCTGCTAACTAGCCATTAATTAGCACCAGTATTTAACTCTCCTGCAGGAGGCCGGTTGATAAATCGTCAATTCCTTTCTTCTTTAGTTCTACAAAATAAACGTGTGGTTTGTTTTGTTTTAAAGAGCATAAATAGCTGACAAATCATTCCAAATTGCCTTCTATTTGCAACAATCTTTTATTACAGGAGCTGATGTTATGGTATGGAAAAAAGCTCCCATAACTTGAGAAAAAGATAAATGAGCCAAGTACAAGCAGTGACCACCTACAGTGCTGGTAAGCTAAACAGAGTTTGACAGCCCCTTCATTTCGTTTGTACTCAGTGTTTTCTGCTTCTGCTGAAAAGAAACAGTATTTATGTAATTCAATAAGTTTCTAAATATATAGGCAAATTTCCAGTGATTCTCTTCCTCTTGTTACTAGCTTGGAGTGGTCAGTTTAGTAAGGCAGTATTTCTCAGTGGCAATTTCTGGTGTTATTTTGGACAGCTGTGAAGCAACCTGGAAGAAAGCAAAGTACAAGGCATGACAGTAGAAGTAAAGAAGGTATCATTTAGCTGTGAAAGACAGAGAAAAGCCTGCAATAATTTAATTACCTAAAAATAGTAACACAAAATAACACATAAATAAGAAGAGTAATAAAATATACAAAGTAAGATAAAAGCAAAGCTTGTTTTGCTTTTTTGGTGGGTTTTTTTTTAGTATTATTATTATTATTCCCTTTAAAACCAGACATTTGGTTGAAAATGACATGTTCTAATTCTGGAAAAAAGCCAAAAGAAGGCCTTTAATGTTAAGAATATTTAGCCTAACACAGGCAAAAGCTCTCTCATATATCTTAATTCAAAGAAAGTGTTTGAGAGACCATGATTTTTAATTTTTTTCCCCCCCAACATAGGAGAGAAAGATGTAAGTTGTGGTAATATATGTTCTTTCAGTGGGTTATCCTCCTCAAAATCCTAATCTCTGCGCAGTTCTGTGAAACCAAAGTAGAGTATACATTTGTACCCACTGTAAGCAGAGGCCTACTTTGCCTTCTCATCGGTAAGAGCTACTTGCCAAATGAAATCCATTGTTTTACTGCCACTATTTATAGCCTTTCAGAACACATTCGAAGTTTTTCTGGCATTAGAACTGAAGCAGTCCCTTAGAAACTTCAAAGCAAAACCCTGTTCAAAAACTTTTTAGCTTTTAAGTCTACTTCACTTAGAGAATCCTGTGAACTCAGCATTAAAGGATTCTAAAAATATTCAATAATGTATTAACCCAGCTGTCTTCTTAAAAGATCTCAAGTTACTGAAATAGCAAGCATCAGCAACTTGCCAAATAGGATTTTCCAAATAACAAGAAATTCAATGTAATGAAACTGTTAAGCACCGATTCAGTCACTATATCTATCAATCTAAGACAACTGTTTCAGGAACACTGCTAATAAATACTATTTTACTCTCCATACTTATATCCAATGGCTCACTCTTCCTAAATTGAGACTGAGCAAAAAGTGCCAGTCTATTAAAGACCCTACAAGACAAATGTAAACACTGCATATCCGGGGGGGGGGGGGGGGGGGGGGGGGGGGGGGGGGGGGGGGCAAATCAGAACACAATGGAACAGCAGGTCAGACTGACAGGGCCGAAGAAGCTCATGAAGACATGGGAGCTGGAGCGCTCTCTGCTAGAGAGCAATAGTTCAAGTGCTATGGGTAAATACCTGCACACAGTGTCAGTGCCCTTCCAGGTGCATAATGTATTTTTCTCACACGTACTTTGAAGGTGCATTTTGGCATGCGTGATGTTTGAGAACAGCCAAGAACATAAAATTTGGGGAGGGTACATAGTATAACAGAAAGTTACTGTATACTTAACATTTCCCTGTAACTATAACTACAGAAAACGTCAGAGAAAATAATTTAAAAGTTTTTTCCTATGAAACCAAATTTGAACGTTATTGCATTCAATTCAAACCTTATTCAATTTCTTTCTTAAACTACTATCAATACATTAAAAATCAAAGGAAGAAAAGAAAGGAAGCATAGTTCTCTTTCTATATTGATGGAAATTATGCAGATCCATGAAATAAGGAGAGGAACACAAGAAATCTTTTAATTAAAAAGCAAGCCCAAAAGTCCTATATTTCATGGTCTGTATAGAACACCAAAAAGCTTAAACCTTCAAGACACACTCACTTAAGGCCTTCTATGAGATGAATCACTTTTAAATTAAGCTATATATTAATATTTTTCAGCTGGTAGCCAAATATTTGTTCTATTTTGATATTATGTTTTAATAATTTGCTTAATATGTTTACTTATTTATAAAACCTTATAACCTTGCTATGATATATTATTTTTTCCATTAACTGTGCTCACTGATTTCACTGAAGCAATCCCTACAGTAGCAAAAGTTAGACCCTGAAAAACTTTCCAGGTCAACTAACTGTAACAGGTGAAACCATTATCTTCCAACCTTTACCGGATTCCAGGCCTGGACGTGACAATATGCCTCACACCACTGCTTCACACAAACACCACGCTCAGCCAACAGCATGAATGGGCTGCAGCCTGGGAGAGCTGGAACAGCCCACTTCAACCTTCACAATTACCTCCTGAACGTGTTGGACAGTAAAGAGTCAAAAGGTCCCCAGGAGCTGAGAAATCCTTAATAGTGAAAGCCAGCAATGGATGAGATACAAACTGGAGGAGCATTTGGCACAGAGGCATTCCCATGTGAGACCTGGATGCAGTTGGCATTGGGTATGCAAGGAAAAAGCAGATGAAGCTCAAAACATGAGAAGGCGGCAACCTGGATCACAAACCAAAGAAAGTTCACTTGCATTTGGGTCAAATGTTGGATACAAACTGGTTTGCTGAACATATCTTAGGGTATTGTAGATGGGAAAATACCAGCCTGCTGTGGAAGTCTGATGGGGCAAATAGCTTTCCTTTGACACTGTGTGACACCAAGGGAGAGGAAGAAGTACCATGCAAATGCAGAGCAGATGTTCTGTGTTCACCATTGAAGAGGGTACTGATATTGTGGTCAGATACTTATACTGGAGATACATAGTTTGGCTCCTGGACA
The DNA here is from genome assembly GCF_023638135.1 of Falco biarmicus. NCBI lineage: Eukaryota > Metazoa > Chordata > Aves > Falconiformes > Falconidae > Falco > Falco biarmicus. The sequence continues at coordinate 66,717,035 of NC_079292.1, forward strand.
GATGCTGTTGCTGCTTAGAAGTACTGTCACCTGTATTAGTACCAAACCAGCTTCTCCCCAAACCACAGGTGATGCCAGGATGGCAAAAGCAGAGCTAGGCTTCTCCCATGCTATTCCATCTTTTCAACTAGATTAGGACAAGAACCTCAACATGGAGTTCTCTGACCTAGCCATGAAGAAGTAACTGCAGAAGCAAAGCACTGTGGCTGTAACTGCAAGAAGAGCAGCCAATTCATTCACTTGTGTTGCTTCTATGATAGTATTTTGGATGGGTGCCGTAGCATGTCTTGCAGATGTATTAGTTACCACATTTCTTTTCAGTATGGTGCTGCCTTGCTTGGTATGGCTACTCATTATAAAAACCTAGAAATCACTGCTGGTCCCTTGGCACCTCTTAGTTTCAGCAATCACACTGAAGAACTTTTCTGACAAAGCACATCATCTTCCCAGTTCAAGTTGGGACTCAGAGGGGGCTATATAGCCCTTTATGGCTTCTACTGCCTTGAAAAAAAACCCTCCTAGGCTATGCACAATATCTTACATCAGCTACAAAGACTGAGATACATTTACTGTTTTGACGAAGACTGTCCTAACCGCAACCAGTCTGAATTTCACTGTATCCTAGTCCCATCACTTCTCTCAAGACTTTGCTTGAAAGGATGCTCTTGACTGAGTTAGGAGATTCTTCTTTTGTAAATTTGTCATAAAGGCTGAGCAACAAGATGCCATTATATGTTGTATATATTCTAAGACCTGAGAATTGTATAACAGTACCAAGACGTTTTAAGTGTGTCTTAGAATTCAGACTTTGAGAATGATAAAATAATGATGAGTACCTGTTTGAGCACATGATAAAGGATGGCAACAGTGGGCACACGAGGTCAGTCTGATTATGGAGAAAGGCATAACTTTTGAGGAAAAGGCCATTTGCCACTCAAAGAACCCCAGATAGAAATTCCAGTGTCAGAAGCAAACCAGTATGAAAGAAATAATGCAGTTAATACAAGAGGCACGGATTTGTAAAAAAGCAATAGATAAACATGACTGTTCCAAGCAACATATGCAAGAATATTTATATGACAAATATATATAAACAGCAATAGCAAGCTAATGTGCAAGTAACATGAAATGATGTCTGTAAAATTAAAATTGTATTTAGCACTTAAAAGAAAAAAGGGAAAAAGAGAAGCTAAATGTCTGATTTAGGTGTGGAAAGCGGCACATATGCAAAAGAACAACTGAAAACACAAGTAGGTGATGAAGGATACTATTTCTATGTTTGAGTCTTATTGTTACTATACCACCTCCTGGGGCAGGAATTCTCCAGCATTAACATAGAAATCCAGTCTTCTAGTCTGTGATGATTAATAGGCAATAAAAAATTACCTGACTGCTATCAGGATGAGCAGGCAGCCTACCTTTATGGCTTTGACACTTAATGTAGTTTTTCCGATGCATAATGCAACAGCACTGAACCTGTTGAAATTATTATCTATTGCAGCTGCTAACTTGCTGCAAAGCAAAATGTATTATGTATTAGTTACCTCCACATACCTACAAAATCAGGGAAACCAGTTTGGGATTATCCAAGAGGGTAGTATATTTCCCAGGCAATTGTCAGTATGGCACCAGAGACAAAAATCTGTGCTAGAGATGCATAACTGGAGTTAATGCCAGGGACAGATTTTATTTTGTGGCATAGCTTGAATGCCCACTGATCACCAAGTATTCCCTCAGCCACTTGCAGATCTGTCTCTCTCAGATAAGAGGTGGGGGTTTGTTTTTTTTAAAGCTTACTACTTTAATTTCCGCCCCCCCTCCCCCCCCCCCCCTTTCACGATTCATTAACCAAGGCTCAGGATTCTCTGACATTTTTCTGCTAAGGAGGAATCAGTGGCAGGCACAGGTCTGTGAATAAATCCCCTGTAGGCAAGCCTGAGCAGTTGAGTGGGCCCTAGCCCTTCCCTCAACACCAGCTGGTACAAAACTCTCCCCTTCCCCTACAATGTGATGTGGCTCCAATTAGACACATTGTTTGCTTAGCTTGCCTCCAGTCTTTCACACCCTGCTTACCTGAATGCTTTTGAAATCAACCTGCACATAGCATTTTCTTTGCTAGTAAATCCAAGCCAGCATTCAGCCTAACTCCGAGTCTCTCTCTCCATGGCCTTCCTTACAGATCCAGGGTTTGGTTCTCATCACTCGGCTGTTTGCCATTCCCTGCTCCCTCACACTTGGAGCACACAGATTGTCCAGGGTCTTGGACAAAGACTGTATTTTATTCTTGAAGCACACAGGAGGTACCACCAAGCCTAAACTCAACTGGTGTTTCCTGGCAGCGTTGCAGTGCAACAGCAAACAAAACACCCTTGCAGAAGTGACTGGTAGGGTCCAATTATATCTGTTTTTTTACAAAGTGGGAAAGTTTTATGCCTCTAAAATTAATTTATAATTTAGACTAAATCTTTATGTAGTTGACATGATCTCCTGATGTTCATTAAAGACAGCAGAGAGACGTCAATAGATTTCCTTTTGGAACCCAGTACTGAAGTGATTGAAGTCTTCAAATGTGAATAATAGGCACATTGCAACCAAAATACAGACAAATGCATGCTTAATGATGACAGAAGAAAAAAAAATAATAGGTAACATGTGGATAGTGCATGCAAGAAGGACAGTCCGTACAGGGAAGCAGACTGAAAACTCAAAACCAGATTAAGAACACAGCCTGAATCAGCATGGGCACACCAGCAAGAAAACAAGACCATGAACTTCTGGGTTGACAGGGTAGCTGAAAACAGCTTGTGGTTTTACAGCTACAGAAATGTCCCATTTGTCTGAGTCCTCCTGTGTTTGTGAAAGCAGGATGCTGAACTCTCCTACAGAGAGGCAAATGATAAAAGATGCTCAGTCCCATCACCAATTCCTTTTTCAGCTCAGACAGCAAACAAGGTTCCTAGACTTAACCAGTTCCCCAGTCAAAAGGTATATGAGATAACGGATCAAAATTCTGTTGTACCCAAGCAACTGTCTAAACACTGGTCATTTCATAATTTCCAGACTCAAGATGATCAGTTTTATGCTCCATGCCACACAACATGAATAGGATTTTGTGTTTGTGTGTCTTTGGGGTTTTTTTTCTTTTTTTAATGTAACAACATGCGTTTTACTTCATATGCCCCATCCTGGAGAAAAAAAACTCTTTAATGTTTTGAACGCTGTTTGAAGCAAGCTGACAAACTGGGGTTTCCTTTTTTCTTAAATGATGGAAGTTGAACTTTAAAGAACAGTTGTTTTCAATTCATGCTTTGCTACCAACACTTGATATGGCCTTAAATAAATTGTTCCTCAACTTCACATTTGAAAAAATTTAGAGGACAGTAACTGCTACACAGTGGAAAGGACTGTTAACGATACACCCATTCATGATCTGAGACACAATACACTATAGTCATGAGCACAGTACAGGTAGGCAACTATGATAAATCCATAAATCTTACCTGAAGAAGCTATTTTATTACCTCCAAAGGCAAAAAGCATTTATTTCCAAATATCAGCTTAATCAACTCAATTAAATAATAATGTAAATGCTGCTACAATGGTCGTCATGTTAAGTTAATATCTGCATGAAGGATTTAACTTGCAAAAAAACCTTACAAGCCAACATGCTGGAGGTTTTATCCATGCCAGAAATACTGAGGAGATCAGATACATGGAAAACATAAGTAATACCACCACTGTTTATAGATGCAGAACAGTTGAACAAACGTCAACAATTCAGTATTTTCCCCAGGGAAGCTTTGGATAAAGGTGTGCACAGTGTGGACATCTTCTGTTTGTTCTCAGAAGATCTCTACAGTGTCTACAGGTCTGTTGAAATTCATATATCAGATGCTAATCAGCAAAACCTTCAGAAAGTATTGGGGGAAACAAGCATTTACATTCAACTCAGCTACAGGCACTGCCGTGCTTCTGCAGTCCCAGTGCATGCTGTGCTGATTTCAATCAATATGCCACAGCATCAGGCCTTAGGCAACCATGCTGCTTTTTTATAATTAAGGAACAAAAATATTCCTAAATGTGATAGTTAGGAAATATTTAAAGAGCAAAAGAAGAAAGCACAACTATGAAAATGAACGTTCTATAATAACCTCCATTGTTCATCAGCAATCCAGTAAAAGGGAGAGCGAACAAGAATTTCCATTTAATTGCCTTTAACAGCACTCTAGATGAGGATTTAAATTCCCCATCCTGAGCATTCCCTCCAGGCACAGAAAACACTAGAAAGGGGAAGCCTGTAACAAAGAGCACCACTTATCTACAACACAACTAATTAGGCTCGTGCTGGTAATTTTAAAGCAGCTTTGTTCAAAATTAATATGGCCAATAATTAAATTATTTCTATAAACAAAATAATTCACACATTATTAATGAAACATAAGGTGGCTTAAAAAATTTGCGTTGATGTCTATATTGGTGCTTGTATGAGTTTGCACTATTGTCAGGCCAACCTCCAGCTATTACAAAATTCTAATTAAAGCCAAAAGAAGCACTAGCGGAACAAAAATGGAAGACTCAAAGATTGATTTTTTTTTTTTTTTAATCAAAATATGTCTAAGTACAAGATGGATCATGTCTTCCTTGAAGGCTGTGTTACCTTTGCAGTAAACAGCAAAATCCCATGTTTAACTGAAACATGATAGTTTATTCTTTTTTCCTTTTTTTTTTCCACTTTTCTGACTGATTCTTTTTTCTGTTTGTCTAGCTATGAAATGGCAGAGAGAACTTCAATTCCTTCTCCTGTGCCTGCTTGAATAAAGCTGCAAAGAATGTGTGCCAAAATCCAGTTCTTTAAAAAGTTGTTAGCTTGCCAGGGCATTCTATTTTTTTTTTCTATTTTCAGATATTTCTATTCTAATTTCAGATTAGCTCCCCGTATATAAACTCACATTCCATAGCAAGACCACGATTATAGCACATTTTAGGAGTGGTCTAAGCAAAGTCATGTTGAACAATGCAAACAACCCATGAAGTACACCAACTGCCTTTTATATTGCTGCTACTACTTTTGCTTCAAGTTTCAATCAGTATTGCGTAGGGAAAGATTATTTGCAGCTGCAAAAGCACAACAAAGGTAAGGAAGCAAAGAATCTTATCACAGCAAGTTAGGACTATCCCAGAGCAGCATATAAGGAAGCAGAGGCTGCACGCCCAGAATGGCTCTTCTAGAAGAGAAGGGAGGAAATAAGGAGTAGGGACACAACCATGTCCTAGATACAGATGCACACCAATCAGTGAAGCTGGATGGAGCAAGGAAAGGAAAAGCTGCTCCTTAGAAGATAATGCTCTTTGCACCTTAAAGTAAAAAAACCAGCAGAGAAATCTTGTATCAGTGTCTGCTGCAGATGCAAGGAGTGTGTCTCGATACAGATTAAAAAAATGAATGGAAAACTGTAATTTTATTGTCATAATATTAAGTTTGTGCCAACTTTCAAGTACGTTCATACAACTTCAAAAAAAATATTGTTATTTTCCCACACCATCCCTGAAGAACAAAGCTACTTATACACCTGTAGGTTACCCGCTTACTGAATCACCCGAAAGCTTTAAACTAGCTGTGCCTCGCTTTAGGAGAGATTTTGACGTTTGGTCTCAAATTTAGAAGGAAATAGTATTCCTCTGCTGCAAACAACTTAGATGTATTTACGTATATCATGGAAGCAACAGAACATCTCTATTTTATTTAGATAAACTTTTAATGTTTTGTACTATTTTCATTCCATTAAAAAAAGGAGGGATCTAAACCTATGTATTCCATGGTAAGTGGCAGTGTCTTTGCCAAGCAGCAAAATGAAAGATTTTCTTCTCTAAGAACAGGAAACTCCTCCTCTTGAATGAGAAAACAAATACTACAGGTACAATCTTGTCTTCAAAGGGCTGTAAAATGTCACCCTTGGGCAGAAGTTGTTATGCTCAGAATACTTTGTCATACAAACAAAAGAACTAAAAGCTAAAGTTTAGGGCATTTCTGCTCTTCACATTTTCAGAGAAGGAAAAAAAAAAAACTATCTCCTTTGAGGTATTATTTGGATCCACAGGAAAGTCTCAAATAATTAAAGCAGCAGTATCTTATCCTTGAACGGATATTTAGAGACAAGCACAAAGCCTTGCTCTACCCTTCTTTGTGTTTCTCAAGCTTTTTCAAAATACGCCCTTATGGCTTGTCTTCCTCAATGAGTCACAGCTAGATGGGGTCCCCAAATGCAGGGGAAGAAGAGAACTCGCTACTGTCAGCATGCTCAGAGGCAAAACACCAACACCCCAATCCTCATAATGCTACTTTTCCCAACAAATTTCAATCCTCTCTGAACCTTTTCATGAACCTCTCAAGAGACAGGTTTCTATAGTTTTTGTAAATGAAACTGGCATAGAGAGGGGGTTTATTTGTCTCTCAAAAAGCAGCCATCTCTTTTGGTGCCTTTCCCCTCTCCTCAACAGGCTGAGCATAACAGCTCCATTTGGAAAATACTGAACTGGCTGTGACTAGTTCTTTATTATCCTGCTGGTAATGACCCAAGCATACCACCCGGCAGAGCTAACTGCATTCAGATGGGCTTTCCAGGAGATCTACTCCCAGCACGCACAGTGGTTCATGCTACAGGGCCATCCAGCAGCAGGCTGCTCAGGGAAGTAAGAGCCAAAGCTGACCAAAGAGCTGCAGAAGGCTCTGGCACTCCTGAGTGATCAACTAGTAAGTTAAAAGCACACTGTTAAATGCAAAGCAACACATAGGAATAGGAGCGGACCTAACTCTACAGGCATGGCAACGGGCCCTATTTAAGGCTCATTGTCAATAGCCCTGCAAAACAAGCAGCCCAGGAGCAGCAGTGGTCAGGAAGGCAAAGAGAATTTCATTGCTGGGGGTGCCTGAAAGGTTTCCTAGAGAAGAAACCTCTATATGTCTACAACTGACCTCAGCTGGAGCGAGAACTGACTTTTGGATTAATCCCAATGTTCACTGATGCTTGGAGCCTGAGGCTTCTCATGCTGAAGTACATGCTTTACTACCTGGATTAAGGTAGGTCAAAGGCTAAGATGTTTGGGGATCTGGAGCACATGGCATACAAGGAGAGGCTGAAGGAACGGGGTTTGTTCAGCACAAGTGGGAAAGGTTAAGGAAAGGGAGACCTACTCGCATTTTTCTGTTGTCTGGAGAGGGATAGAAAAGACAGAGCCCAACCCTTCTCAGAGGTGCACAGAGAAAGGGCAGGAGGCGAGAGTCACAACCTGAAACAGAGGAAAGTCCCACAAGACAAAGGGGAATTCATGCCGATAGTAGCACAGCACCAAAAGAAGTGCCCAGAGTGGCTGCGTGTTCTCCATCCTTGGAGAATTTCAAAACTCGTCTGGAACAAGACCCTGAGCAACACCTGACCGAGCTTTAAGCAGGGGATAGACAAGGTCATCTTCAGGAACACCTTCCAAACTAAACCACACTTCTCATGGACCGAGCAGTTGAAAGAGCTATGACTCATGGTTGGCCATTTTCTTAGGTATCTTCAACACCAGTCTAAAACTGAAGACAACCAAAAGCAAGATCGTTATGGTTTTACCGTAATAAACAAATCTGATTATTTAAATGACACATAGACACAGGAAATGTCAACACCAGGAGAGCTGATTTCAAGTCATAAAAATCAGTCCCCAAGGGGCTCAGTCTGAGCCAAAGTCATAGTAACTAGACAAGAGGTAACTCAGGTTTGTCGCAGCCAGGGCAGTAAAAGATCTTCTAAACTGCTAAAATCCACAAACAACTATACTTACAGAATACATGTTCCTTGTATACCCCGCTAAAGTAGTCATGCTTATTAGGTTTACAGTCTTAATTTGTCTGTCATCACTTATATTTCTGTTCTCTGCAGTTCTTTATGTGAATTGTCAGCACAGCAGTTCTGCCTACTGCCTAGGTGGTTAATAAGAACAGACTTCCTCCTTGTGACCACACATGACAACGTCACCATGGCACGTGGCATCCAGGGTTGGGCTTAGCATGAGTAGCTTGGACAAACAGAGTGCAAGGAAAGAGCTCTGCATTCCAGTCCCTAGAGCTGAAGTATTTAAGTTTTGGGGAGGCAGGTGGGGCACAGATTAGCTTTTAGAAAAATAATTTGTAAACCAATGGTTTAAAAGGAAAAAGAAAGACGATTCAGAGACTTCTGCTGCTCTGGGCATTTATAAAGCTTTCTAAAAATTTAAGTTGGAAAAATCTCTAAATAAAAGCATGCCCTTCAGAAGAAGAGGCCAAAATTACAGACCTCTCATTTATTTTCAAAGGAAGGTTTAATTAGAGTGTTTCTAGCCACAGATTTACCATGGGGAACTTTATGCTTCCATTAGCGTTGATCAATGCAGCATACACTGCTGTTTCATACAATGCTATTGCAGCTGGATGCTTACTGCAAGTGTTAGATAATCTCATGCCTCCAGAGCAAGTGAGATTTTAAGGCATATGGTGGTAGTGATAATCACGTTACAGTAACAACAGCTTGCCTACTTAATACAAAAAAAAGTAAGACTTGAAGAATGGGATTGCCATAAATTGCCCCCACTGTAATCCTTAGGGAGCTTTAATTCATTTTGTACAGGCTAAGAAAAAAAATGCCCAAAACACCCAACAAAAAAACCTGCTCATTTATTCAACCAAAGACAGTGACAAAAGGAGTTTGGTGTATGCTGCTGACCAGCAGATCAGCTAATGAGAAGGGGGACTTGTCTGACATATGAGGATGTGTGAAAAGGTAGAAGGCCTGGCGCTCCCAAGTACTACTGAATTCACACCAAACACGTCTGTCTTAAGCCAACCTGATGATAAATGGAAGGTGGCAGACCATGCCCCGTGCTGAGCAGGGCTCCAGATTGATCAGGGTCCCACATGTCACCCCAACATAAGCAAAAAGCAACAGTGCAAACAAGATTTAACTTTATAAGCAAGAAATTTGCAATCTAAGCCATTTGTTCAGGCACAGCTCTTCCAGTGCTCTTCCCTAAGGACTCAGCTGTCCCTAGCACTGCTTGCCTTCTACTGCATGAAAACAGAAGAGGAAGGCAACTGCAGTGAGGATGGGATTTGAAAGCCACATGCAAACCAATGAAATCAGGAATCCGCAAGCAACAGCCAGGGTTGCGGGCATGTTTATAGGATGGGCCCGTCTTGCCTCAATAAGAATCTTAAGTAGTTCTCAGCCTTGTTCTCTGACGGTGTTAAATACATAACACTTGCCGGATTATGAAAACTCCTATTTTTGAAGTTGTTTCCCAGTAAGCAAAGAATAACAAGTTTAAGAGGATAATATGCTTTTGCTTTGTCAGCAGCTTTGTCTCAGGGTGACCCATCTTCCAGACTGTAAAATAATTGCATAAGCATATGCAAATTAAACACCCATGACTTATCTAGTTCTACTGAGAAAATAACCAGAGTTTTCATTGGCTTCAGTGAAGCCCAGATTTTACCCCTGGGTATTTATTTCTGGACAACATACTGCATTTTGGCTCCTGATTCACTTTATTTGCTCATGTGGAAATGCAAGCAAATTGCAAAGAGTTTGCTTTGCAAAAAAATTGCAAAAAACAACTAACTTGAAAATCAGCAAAACCTGTCAATATCAGCTCTTTCAGAAGTGGTCCTGTTTTCACAGATGCTTTCAAACTACTTCACCATCATCATCAAAATCTTCCCTTTGGAGTTTTCCTTCTCACAACAGCAGTTTTCATGGAACGGAAAGTCTTCTTTTCTCCCTTGACACCTGCCCACGGGAGCGATGCCTGTGCTGCCACAGAGCAGAGGGTCAGCGACACAGACAGGAGAACACCCCAGTCAGCAGCCAGCGAGGGAGTGCTTAGCTAGCAAGCTAAATCTGTCACAGCACCGGATGGCAGAGCTTTCCTTTTCTTTTCCAGAAAGGAAGCTTTCACACGTCTCTGAACTTGATACTTAGCAAACTGTAAAGGAATGTATTCCAATGAGTCAGATGGCCATTTGCACAGTTGAAATGTCAGAATGCAAATATCAATGCCTTCCACAAATGATTAAGATGAATGATTTCCTACTCTTCTGAAGAGATTTAAAACAAAAGTTAAAATCGGTATGAATGAAGTACAAAAGAAGATACGTGTTTGTGTGTGCTCACGTGGACACCATAAGAAAAAGCAGAATAGGGGTTAAAGGGAAAGTTAGCAGTTACTTGCTACAGAGTGCCACATACCATAGAATCATAGAACCATTTTGGTTGGAAAAGACCTTTGATAGCAAGTCTGACGTTAACCCAGAACTGCCAAATCCATTGCTAAACCATGTCCCTAAGCACTGCATCTATGCCCCCCTTTTTTTTCCCTTTTTTAAAAAAAAAAAAAAAAAAACGCTGCCAGGGATGGTGATTCCACCACCTACCTGGTGTAACTTCAGGCTGTTTCCTCTTGTCCTGTTGCTTGTTATCTAGGAGAAGAGACCCACAGCCACCTGCCTACAACTTTTACATTTCATGTAAAAAGAAAAGGCTGATCACATTGACCTAAACATAAGATGTCAAGATAATGAACAACAGGACTGGAGCCATAATATATCCATAAGGAAAAAGAGAACTGTGAAATTCAGGATTTTTGTGGAAGAATGAAACAAAACATGAGGCACAATATCAAAACCATCACCCACTGCTAATGCATACAATCAAAAACCAGTCTGTCATTGCCAGTCAATAAAACTTAAAACACATGAAGAGCATCTGATAACCCCTGTCCCACGTCACACAAATGGTCCTGACACAACTACTTGTGCATACATACATGTCTCAGTTCCTGAAAGTATGTGCATATGAGAGCATGAGGGAATGAAATCTATAACAGAATGAGCGCAGATGGGTAGATGTCAGGTATCTTAGTGACTCTGTAAAATGAGTATTACCTACCCCTTCCATAAGGTCTCCAGAAGCGCTAAGAATTTGCCTTGCTTTGGAGATGGTTTTTTGTTTGTTTGTTTTTTAAAGTATACCTCTCCAACATTAACAACTCATTACAATATCTCTTCATATTACCGGAGCTACACTGGCATCACTGGGCAAATGAATCTAAAACAGCTGGAATTTTCCTAAAGGCATACATTGCAAAACCCAAGCTTCTATTCATCCTTCAATGTCCTAGTGGTGCAGCTGGAAGACTGTGGTACAAAGAGTCTGTGACCAACACCCTTGCTCCCTTCTCACACGTGCAGGTGTGCTCTGGGTAGCCTGTGATACCAACCAGCCCTGACAGAGTAGCCACAACCACTTCTCCAGCACATGCTTCCATATCACAGATACCACGTGACTGCTGTACACAATAGTATAATTAATCTGTGTACACATGATCAATGCATAGATAATCAATGTTTATATATACACGACATATACTCACTTCTAAGTATATGTATAGAGCATTGTCGTGTCCTTGAAATATTATGTGCACCTGTACAAGAACTATAATTTTATTGCTATAAGACAGCATAGTATATTAGCCAGGGGACTTTTCAAACATCTGTCTTCCAGACTTGACTGCTATCAGTGATTGACAGAAAAGTATTGTGATCAAGACCCTACAGGAGTACCAGGTGGACAGAAAAGGCTGGTGACACTCACCATGGATGGAAACGATGATGTGTGCTGTGGGCCACCCAAGGCTCATCCAATGCCACAGCAGGTGAGGTCCCAGCATCCAGAGGGATGCAAGATTGCTATCACTCTCTCTATAATTTCCATCCTTTACTGAATACTTTAATTAACCAGCTTCAAGCATTGGGTGCCTTTCTTACCAAGATTCCAAAGGGACCAGGACCTCCTCAGTGCAAAACAAGTTGTCATAAGCAGTTTCCATTTATTGTCACCCTCTCATACTCTGTGCTACGAAACATTTCCATTACTAGAAGAGCATTCCTAATCTACATTTGATTATTCATTAGGTTAAAAAAAAAATACTTTCACAACATGATATCTGACAGATACGATGAAGCTGCCTATAGGGATGCTGGTTTTCCATTCATTGCTTTACAGACAAGGAACCTTTGGAGAGCATCAGACAAATCCACATCAGGAAGATACATCAGTTAATTGAAATATTTAAACATTAGAAGGGGACAGAGAGATCCCCATTGAGTCCCACTTGGAGGGAACTCCTGAGGGGGTTGACGGTTTCTTTTTTTTTTTTTTTTTTTTTTTGAGCCTGCATACCCACCAGACCTCTGACCTGCAGCACATCTAGGAGTGCATTTGTAGGAAACACACCAACAGAAAGAGATACACAAAGTGAAAAAGATAGTGTCATCAAACAACATAATTCTTTCGCAGTGAATTCATAGATATTCCTTTGTGCCAAAACATAGTTATAGCTACCTTCACTGTTGGGAATCTGCAAGCCAGCCTTTTAAAGGCAGCGGTGACCCCATATAAAGTCTATGCAGATGATGTTTAAGCCAGACTTCACCACTTTCAAGTCTCTGCGTACCTAAAGAGGGACATCACAGAACAAACAAAAGCCACCTCACCCAAATGACCCTAGGAAACTGGAAGGACGTGTGCTTCTCAACATACTTTTGAAAATCTTTTAAGTACAGTTGTGTGTATAGCAACACTGACACCCTCTATGCAGCTGTGCAGTGCCCCATTAACCAGGGTCCCTAGGAAGGCAGAGAAGACAATTCCCACAGGGCTCAGGACCATCAGCCAGGACAGGATGTGGGCAGTAGTGAACCAGAATGAACGAGCCCTGCCAGACCTGGCCTGACCACTGCAGTTCCAGCCAGACTACTCTGCATTACATTTCTCAGCACTTCAGGTTTCCCACAGGCTTGCTAGTTAAACAACGGCCGGGTTCCAAAGCTCCAGGAAACATGGTCTTGCACCCAAGTTGAGTGATGCCCCCAGATGGCACAGTAAAGCCAAAAAGGTCTGCAAGAGCCAGCAGGATTTTCTTCACCCAACCCAACACTGGTCAAGCCAACCCAGGCTACCCCTGTAGAAAGCTCATCAGTCATCTCCATACCGCGTTGTCCCACAGCACTGGTTTCTGAGCTGGCCTTGCGTGGCAGGAGTCCCTTTTGCACAAAAGGCCATCTGAGTCTGTGAATCCAAGGCACCTCCAAGAGTTTCTCAGGCATTGGTTTCCCTTTACAGGATGAACTGCAAACTTGCAAAAACTGCTAACACATCACTGGGAAGTGTGACAAGATTTCATAAAGCATGGCTTGGAAGGAAATATCAGGGAAAGGAGAACGGAATTAAGTATTTTTAGTAAGTTTTAGTATTGTGCTACTATACATCTCTTCCCCAATGCAAATTAGAAAAGGCTGGCAATACACAGAACCCACAGATTTATAATGCTGTATCTTTTAAAAGAAATCGATTAGGAGAGAGTTCAAAGTAAAAAAAAAAAAAGATCAGCTTACCTCATTGTGACTCTGCTGTTTATTACACAAATAACACCAAGACACTGTATTGTGTATTTATGTGCACAGACACCTAATTGCACACCAGTGGTGATGATTTCAGAACACTCCAGGAAATGGAGATGGATTTTTTTATTTAAAATGCTGTCCAAAACCCTTAGGCTGCTTTGGAAATAGCAGCTCATAGGTTTTTTTTCAGGGCTACTCAATCCATTTTTGCTAACACGCTCTGAGCAATTTTATGAAGGTCTGTTCAGCAGGGGCAGCACCGCAGCTCAGCTGGGCCAGCCATGTGTGGCACGGCATCCTGCAGCTGAGAAACACAGGCACGTGCTGGAACTGTGCCCAGAGAGATCACAGGAACAGTAATAAAGTGAGAGGAATCAAGTAACAGGAACCTCATCATAGTCATACCTAGCCTAAGGTCCGCTGCTTATATTGTCCTGATTAAATACAGCTGCCAATGACAGAAGTAATAAAGGTAAAGAAAAAAACCATAAATAATGTAGTATAAGAGAAAATATTTGAATTATTGTCTTTAAAATTTCTTCCAAACATTACCCAGCACGTTTTAATTTATCACTTTGAAATTCACATGGATATTATGTAAGACTCAACACAAACCAGGTTTATTGAGCTGTGTTGAAAAAAGACATCACATGGAAGAAGTAAAAAATGTTAAAATGTTTAAAATATTTGACTTCTTGGAAATACAGCAAACAATTGAGATAGCTCTGCTATCATAGCAGTATATTTATCAGGAGGCTAGTCCCAATGGGTCAAAAGGTTAAATGTCTGAGCCACTGGGAGAATTACAGGAGGCAGGAAACTATTTCATTAGATCCCAAGATAACCATGCTTCATTGCTGACCCTGGCAATACAGCACAGAATACAAATAATATTAGAATGACAGCACACAGCAACCCTTGGTGACAAAGAATAGGTATGTTTGGAAATAAAAGCAGAGACTTTGGTATTTCACTGAAGTTAAAAGCTGTAGAAGAAAGTCTGGGGTTTTGTCAAGGTCGGGGTAAGATGACAAAGTATTTTCTGTAGAAGAATCAAGCCATTTATTGAAAGCCCTGATGGCCTAGGCTTCTCAGGACAAAAAGCACTGAAAGTAAGCACAGAAAAAGCAGCCAGATTTCATCTTGTGATACCATCATAAGATGTGCTACTATTCAGACTGAGATTATGTGCTCAGCATAGAGTGAGGGTTTCTGTCTTGCATTACCCAGGAAATTAGACCAGATTGTTTTAACAACCACTAAAAACTGGACGGTTCTTACTCGCAACTTGTGTAGCTGGAGACATTTCCAACATAAAAATCTTATAAATGGTGGTTTAAAGAATCAAGTCACCAATATTTGAGTGAGCGGAGGTTAGCATGGGGGGATCGGAGGTTAGCATGGGGGATCGCTCCACCAAAGTCATGCACCCCAAGGGAACCTTTCAGCCCCCTCTTTATACAAGCCACTCGTGTCTATTCATTAACTTTCCGGGAACTCATTAACATATCTCACACCTGGACAATAGCACATTCCCATTCAAGGACCTAGTACATCTTCAAGTTAACATTAACATATCTTGTGCCTGGACACCTAGCACACTCCCATTCAAGGATTTAGTGTATCTTCGAGTTAAAATATTAACATATCTTGTGCCTGGACAATTAGCACACTCCCATTCAAGGACCTAGTATATCTTCAAGTTAACAACATGAACATATCTCATGCCTGGACAACTAGCACACTCCCTATTTCACCCATTCAAGGATTTAGTGCATCCTCAAGTCAACAATAAGGGTCTCCTCAGATAAACATGAGCACACAGTTCTTTAAATAAATCATATATGGCCCATTATTCAATGGCAGCATGGAGAAGCGCATGTCTAATGAAAAACTTTTCATCGAAGACTCATTTATTAGCTACCTTGTAGAGGAGTCACCTACAACAGGCATCCTGATTTTAGGAACACTGAACTCTTGCTGTTGAAGTGGTACGTACCTGGAAACACATTACCCACCTGGTATCTCTAAGCAGAAGCAGCACTGCACATGAGCTACCAGCTTGTTTCAGCAGGGATCTGGCCAAGCCTCTTCCAAGGGACTGAGGACATCACTCAGGTCCTGTCACTGGCCACCTCCTTTGTCCATCACACCTCTGGAGGAAACCCAGACCTGCTTCCTGTGGCCTCTTTTCAACTGCATTGTTACTACCACTATGTTAAAGAGGGAATGACAGGAAAAACAAAGAACCAAAGGGGAACACATTTCTGCTTTGATAAAAGCAACTGCTTCTAAACCACTTCCAATCCATTTCAATTGCAAGGAGACTCATCTACTCTGCCTAACAAAAAGATGTCGTTTACCTCATTTATTTCAAGGGTAGAAAATACCATGAAACAAGAACTATTTAATCAAAAGGGAAAGATATTTAAGATGGACAAGTCCAAATGAGAAACACCATGAATAATTTAAGAAGTGATAGCAAGAGAAGAAATCACTAGCAAGAACAGCAGTTTCTTCAATGTTAAAATAGAAGTCACTGTATTATAATTTGAAAAGGACAAAAATACCGGTAGCATAGCAGTATTTAGACAGAAGTTAATAACAAGTTATTAGGAAAAATCTGTCTATATATATACACACACACTTTTAATATTGCCATGTAGCATGCATTTTCAAGGGAACCTGAGAAATTTGAGAACTCCAAAGAGCAAAGGAATATAACATAATAAGTAAATGAATAAAATTACCTGACTAAAAACCTGTTTGCTTACATCAATCATGAAGAACCCAACAGACACCATGAGGACTTTGTTAATAGCTGGATTTCCTTGTCTTCTATGGTCTTTTAACCAAATAAAGTTAATTATTCCAACAATTAAGTTAATTTTGTGAAATAAAGATCACCTTTATCTTCAGATGAGGTGTCTCATTAAGTTTTGCCACACTAAGTTCCTGCACTGTGATGGGTGGTCTACAAATAAACAAGCCGATGAAAACAGACATCTCTAAGAAACAAAACAAAACAACTCATCCAGCCTGATGGCACATTTAGACTGCTCATAAGAGACTGCAAGAAGCAGCACTTCATTGCTCTTTTCCACGGAGTCCACAGAATTGTTCCTGATCTTATCAGTATACATGGAAGTACATAAACTGGGTTTGCTTAGCCTTGAGAAAAGAAGGCTTAGGGGACACCTTACCACCATGTTCCAGTATTTAAAGGGTGGCTACAGAGAAGATGATGACTCCATTTTTACAAGGAGTCACATGGAAAAGACAGGGATAACGGGTACAAGTTACTCCTACAAAGATTCTGATGGGACACAAGAGGAAAATTTTTCAGAATGAGACCATTCAGCCATTGGAATAATCTCTCCATGGAAGTGGTGGATTTCCCAGCACTGGACACTCAATATCTGGCTGGACGGGGCACTGGGACATCTTGTCTAGACTGTGCTTTTGCCAAGAAAGGTTGGACCAGATGATCTTTGATGTCCAACCTGGTATTCTATGGTTTGCTGAAGTATTGTCCTATCACCATTAAAAGGAAAATGCATTTCAAATATTTGATCTTAAGTTTGCTGTTTATGCATGGCTGGTCTGGTCACCTCCTTCTGAAGACTAGTTGTAAATCTTGGATGAAACAACTGATGGAGAATGTGGACAGTCTAAAGAAATTAAGGATTGCCAAAAGCCTGGGGGGAGGAGAAAAAACACCATCTCACTATCAGTCCACAGCAGCATCAACAGCCTAAGCAGCTAATGGAAAGGAAGTTGTTTAGCTTTCAGTGCTTTGCTGTAAGGTAGTTTCAAATGTCTCAGTCTACATGATTGAGAGCCACAGAATTACACAAGGGCTCTTGATCTGACCAGTAACTCAGGAAATACCCAGAAACAATGGATTGAAAGGATCTCCATCCGTTGTCATCGCAAAACCAGAGCAAAACAAATTCTTAGAAGCACAGGGCTCTCTGGAGGTCCTAATCCACGGACAGAAGATATATTTTTAATGGCAGTTAGGAAATGCAGAACTTTTTTTTTTTTTCCCCTTGAGATCATAAAAGTAAAGATGAAGTAGGGAACTGAGTTAGGAGCACCTGAACAGCATTAGAGCCTTTGGACACTGTGCTATATGCTAAAAATAGCCAAAAATAGGAACTGAAAAATAAGATTAAAAAGACTGAAAATAGCATTAAAACCAAAAATCCTGAAGCCCTAGAGCAGGAGCTAGAAGTTGCAACAGTAGATAGAGGAATACAAAGACAAGAAATGCAGTGCAATAGCAGAAAGGTTGTGAAGAATCTTAACAAGAGTTAAGAGATGTCCAGGAAAGGGCGGCTTCAGCAGAAAAAGGGGTAGCCATCTTTTTTAAAGAGGGGACACAAGAAAGAAATAGAAAAAAATTAAATGAAGTGCAGGCTGCCATTCAAATTGTGCTGGAGGTGAAGGAAGATCAGAACACTGCTGATCACACACTAGGTGATAAGCAAATGCCAGCTTCAGAAAGTTAGCAGGGAAAACAGGTGCAGCAACAGCCACAAGAGTTGGGGGAAATTCAAACAACTGGAGCAAAAACATCTAGTGCAACTCACTTGTTGCAGGGCTTTGAGTGTTCTACAGAACATAGTACATGCTCTCCCTGCATTCTATTAGAAAAGAAATAAACCAAATGCAAAAATTTTGAAAGAGCACATTATTAAACACAGAGAGCCAGGGATCAAAGCAAAGCAGGAATAAGCAAATTATTACTGAAATGAAATTAGATGCCAATCAAGTTAGAACCGTACCAAATTATATTAGGTGTTTAAGCAGGGAGATGTGACTGATTTGCAATGGAATAGTAAAATATAGATCAAAACGAAATTGTTCAAGCAACCAGAAAAGTAGATGACAGGGTTGTGCTCAATTCAGAAGTGCAAGATAACCCAATAACTAAAAATGAGCTAATAAGATGGAGTATTCTTTCAGTGCTTTAAAGGCTTTGCTATATTATCAAGACTGCCTTAATGTTATATATCCCTCAGATGTCTCATTTTCTTACTGTTCTTAACAAAGCAGCAGCTACTGGGAGCTGCAGCTGCATTTGTGCTCAAGAGCAAAAGGGAACACAATTATAATGAAGATAGCTTCAAAGTAACAGTATATGAAGGCTGAAGTCACCTCTCAGAGGTGATTATTGCCCCACCAGATAGCTGCTAGCTTGGGTGACCTTGCAGATAACTCCTGAGAGATCAAAACATTTTACAGAAAGACTGCAAGATAAACTTCTGCATGCTTTTTTAATGAGGATGAAGAAGAGACTATTTAAGTGGTACTCTATTACACTGAGGGCCTGAAGTGTCAAGCAAAATTCATGGATGAAGAGGAATCAGAAATAAAAAGATGTAGATATCTTATAACTTGCATTAAAAGACTGACCATGCCTTTAAAGGATACAAGGAACAGAAACACTGGGTAACATCAGGGAGTAATTAGAGGGGTGGGGAGAAGACACAGCTGAGATAAGAAACTACTGCTTTAGTGAAGGGCTCAGGGAAAACTATGAAGGACATGAAGTACCGAAGACTACAGTTACAGCAAGAAAACCTTTATGATCAGATTAGGGTAGCAGTAATTGTTATTTTGGGAGGGCAGGAAAACTATAAATAAATCCCAACCAGAACCACCCCTGTTTGTTAACTGGCTCCAGGACTAGAGTAAGAGTATTTAACAGGCTTGAGAACCAAAGGGAATCAGAGGGACTATGTAAACAGGAGATGCAGTTCATCAGTGCATCTGAAGGGCCTGATGTCACAGCTGCTAAGGGCAAAAAAAGAAAAGGTAACTAGCAAGGGAAAGGACCGCTCTGTGCTCAAGTGAAGTCTGACTCAAAGAAGCACAGCAAGCCATACTAGACAGCTTATTTTTAAGGGAGAATAATTCGGTGCTGATTTAGTAAGACATGCCTTTGAATGAGGTTAGTGAGAACTGGATTTCTATAGTTCACCCATACTGGGCAATAGTAGTGCCCAGCCCAAAAGAAAAACAAATGTGGGAATGTCCAAGTGAAGTACTTATTACTGGTCCAGCCCCAAACCCACAGTGCCGGTACAGGTACCTAGCAGAAGCTGAAGATGGATTGCAGTTTATTAGGGATAGTTTAGATCAGCAGGCGGCCCTGCGTTATGCACAGATCTCCAGGCTGGTCAGTGCTGCAGCAGGCAGTACACCAAATCCTAAAATACACAAAATAGCACCAAACCCAACAGAACGAGCTCTAAACCTTTCAGCTCCACAAACAGCTCCAATTGCAGCTAAAGCATGACAGAAGCTGGAAAGACAAAACTGTGTTCAGCAGTACATTTAGCAAATTTAGTAGACTAGCACTGCTATAAATTCCCTTTGATGTGCCAAGGGAAGCAGTACTGTCTTATTAACATGCTGCAGGCTTTCCTGTGCACCTGCTCTTTGTCCACCCAGCATGCTACAATTATACTCACACAGATAACTAAGCAATACCCACCCAGTTAGTAATATTCAGAGGTGGCTGAAAACCCAGAAAAAGAAACCAAGACATCATACCTTGACCCCCGACAGAAGAAGGAGAGCTGTTTCTAGACTGCCCATACAAGACCAAACCACCATTTGATCTCCCCTTTTCATAAGAACTGCATATGTGGTCGGTACTCTGATAGCCCGGTCCGTATTGCTATGTATGCATGTACTGTCCTGTTACCCCTGAAAGGGACATTCATTTCTACTACTGGGACTGTATTTGTCTGGTCAGTCTGTTCACCTGGCCTTTGAACACTGGTGGTAAAGTGGATGCAATCACTGCATTAGTCAAACATAGGTTCTTGGGCTCAACAGAAAAATGACTATGAAATTTCATAGCCTGTAGTTAATAGCAAATTAATATAGTTAATGTAACAGTCTCTTCTGACCTTCAGATTTATTCTTCTTTTAGTAGTCTTGGCCTTCTTAAAACATATCTTAAAGTGGCTCATTATCCTTTCTATTTTCACAAATTGAACACTGAAGACCCTACACTGGTAACTACTGAATTGACTCCAGTTAACTAAAAGCAGTGGTTTAATACTGTAATTATACTGACGCTGTCAGTGTCCTCAAAAGCCTATCTCTTAACTGAGACACTAACATAACGCATAAGCAAAGAATACTTCTTGAGTATAAATTAGATATCATCAATGGGTTTCACAGAAGAAAATTAAAAAATAGACAGGAGTCACTAGTTAGGCAAAAAAGGAACTATATTGTAAACTCAGGAAAACTTTCTATGTAACCACACTCTTTTCACGTTACCCCTCTGTATGATCAGTCCACCTCTCCACTACTTGGCTAAGTTAATTATTCATAACTAATAAAGATTATTTTTCCTCCTAGATAGCTAGAACTTACAGATACCACTTCACTATGAATAAGTAATAACATACTGACAGGAATCTTCTATTCATCTGGTCAGGAGGATGGTGGAGATAGATCACTGTTCATTTTATACACCAAGCAGATATCACAATGATCGTGGCTTTAAACATCACCTCATCATTTTCATAATGTTTTCCAATATCAAAGTGAAGACACTAGCCAATATTTTTCAAAGAGTATTGAGTATCTATGTCTATAAATCTCAAAAAGCCTTTGAATCTTAGAAGGCAGGAGGTCAGTGCTTTCTAAATACCAAGTCCCTTGTAACCTAGTTTCAAACTGGGCACTCATAGGTAATTTATTACTGTTGTTATTTTGAAAGCTTTCTGGAAAGATAGATTCTAGTTAGTATTTCTCCCCAAAAGTTTAGCAGAAAGCCTTCTCTAGATCTAGGACATTTCATATTTTTAAATCAGAAAAATATATTAACCTTTCAGTTTGCAGAGTAAAGGATCTAGGATCCAATAAAGAGAAAGAATCAAAATCCCTTCCTTTCATACACTCATCCGGGCAATCCAAGGCTGTGTAAGTACTTTCTTATTTCTCAGAATAGGAGATACTATTTATCATACTTTGTTTTTGTTGTTCAAATTACCAAATTCGATTTGACAGTGTTACTGTCTTCAACCTAGTTGCTTTAATGTTCTATGGAACTTCTGTTGAGGGCAGTCCCAAAACCAAAGTTTTCATTCTGTTTTAAAATAGACATATGCTATAAGCATCATTAACAGCAATGGCAGGAAATTACAAATGTTTACACTTTAAAAGAACAGGTATACGCTCTTTATAAGCAAGATGGCCAAAACATTTAGCTTAAAAAAAAAAGCCAGAAACTACATTGCCTTTCTCTCTGACTAAAAAAAAATAAATTACATCATAAAGTAGTTTGCGTGTATACAAATCATCAGCTGATGCTGCAATTTTGTATTTTTACTGACCTGTCAGAATGCTTCAGAAAATCCATATAAATATTTTAAGGTAAATCACGTAGCAGGAAGGACAGAAATGCTACCCCAATTCTCTCTTGAAACAATTGTGGTCCAAGTAAACAAAATCATAACAGTAAAATTACACAACCAATTTTAATGCTGCTGAAATAGCCTCCTGATTTGCAGAAGACATCCACATTTTTCACCCAAAGTACTGTGGATGTCAACTGTGACTATTACTTAAACCACAAGGGTTAGTGCTTTTCTGTACGCCGAATTTAAATTGGCAAATCCCTACTATAGAGAACAGTTTTGAGATAAACTAATTAGATTTTGAGCTGTTAAAACACTGACAGTGAGTGATGGCCTGGCTGCTTGCCTTAGTATTTCTGCTGAACCAGAAAGAAACCCTTACGTTAATAACAGGGCATTACTAGAAGCGTTTTAAGATAAGACACTACCTGTAATAAGGAGCAGGCATTAGTGCAATCTGAAAGTACTTTACAGAGGCCCCTGAAAGATCAGCAGATGACAGTGCGCTAAAAGCCATCATAGGTGACATTCAAGCTGAGGTTTATTGTGAAGGACAGCGTTGAAGTTACAAGGCTTCCCAAAAACTCCTACATAACTTGTATAAGTATTCATTCAAGCACAACCAGTGACTGGTGCCAAAATAGAGATCCAAAACAAACATGAGCTTGAAATGGGTCAAAAAACCCCTGATGCTATTTCTGCTTTTGCATTGTGGTCCCACCTACTTTCACATAACTATTACTAGGTCTTTAAGGCAGAAATTTTATAAGGAAGACCCAATCAGCTTCCCTAAAATATAGTTAAACACATGTACAAGAAGCTACATGCTCCATGTAGGCTTTTTTGCTATTGATTTGTTTTATGGCAGTTCTCCACTTAGTGGAGCTTTCATCACTGACCTTTGGGCATTATTCTGTAAAGTAACATACTGACTTTTTTCCACTAAGTTTCTCCAGTATTAGCTTGCTTTATTTTCATTTCAAGTGGTTCACTCAGTAGGAGCAGCCACAAGGAAAGCAGAATGGGGGAAAAAAAATATTTTATACTTGAATACTATATCACAAGCCTTCGCTATATTTTCAGTAGTCAAAAAAAATAGAGCCTATACAAATCTCACTAGTTTAATAACCAGATAATTCTGCTGCAACATATATATATATACACACATGCACACACAGAGCACATTTACAGAAGCAGAAACTAAGGCAAAAAGAAGGTTAATGCCAAAAGCCCGAATCCATTAACAGGACAGAGTTTTAGAGCTGCCACTATAGACCTCCCTTGCTTTCTTCACTAGGATTGTAGATAAATGATTTCTTTTAAAAACAGGCTACTTGTCTAAGCATATACATTTTGACAATTGGTTTCTATCTTTTCATAGCCAAGGATCAACAACAGTGGCCCAAATTCCTTCCCAGCTTGTGTGTCCATGGCAAGGGAACCCAGATCTCCTGGTCCCATGGAAATGATCCAGTTGTATTGGTTGTAATATCAGGCAGCAGGGAGGACAAGGAAGAGGGAAATGCTATGGGAGATGGGATAGGAGAGAAGAAATAAAGAACTTCAGTACTGTAAGACAGAAATCTTCCCAGATCCTTAACCTACCCACTGGTGTGACATCTACTCTGAGCAAGACTAAACTCAGTTTTGGGATACACAGGATACGTGGTGCTGTAAGAACCTCAAATAAGCTTTGACTTAAGAAAAGTTTCACTGAATTTATAAAGGCATTTTTGCATTTGCATTCCCCATTTTCTCACTAAGAGTGTACCTAACATCCATTTTGTGAGAGGAGCAAATTGCTTACCCAGGATCCCCAGACTGTTACACTGCAATAGCAATTAATCTACCAACATGACAGAGACAGCAGCATATTTGTGCATCTTAACACCCTGATCAATTTTATTGAACAAAGCTGCTGTCCATTCAAAAACTGCATCTGTAAGAAAACATCCTGAACTGCTTCTGTTAAATAAGTTCAACCAATGCAGAGTACGTCAGAACCCTCTTTAGCATAAATTTCTCATAATTTTTGAAGTGGAATAAGGAGAGAAGCTCAAACATTTAAAGCCACATTCCTTCATCCACAAAAGCATTCTCACCTCTTCAGGAAGATGGGGAGCTAGATAGCTTCTTTTAAGTACCTGGGATACTGTCAGAGACAGCTAAAAGGAAATTTGGTTTCAATGCTGGTTAGGTTTTGACTTCCATTTCAGCCTACTGAAAGTAACTGAAGAATCACATTTCTGAAAACATACAAGGAGAAAAATAAACAGAAAACCACTCAGTAATTCTAAGTGCATTTCTAACAACTGCTGACTAATTTTCAGCTTTCAATTACAAAATGCCACTAACTCCCTGCATGTCATGGACTTCATATGTAGCTCAAACCTACACCTGGAATCTCACAGCACACACTGTAAAATGAAAAGCTCCTACTAAGATGAACATTCCCTTACGTTAAAACTTCATTTGATATCTGGGTCAACTGAAAAATTGTCACACAGAAAGAACATATGCCCACAGTGTCAGCATGGTGGGCAACTAAGCCTGCAGTCTGTCCTTCTGATACTAAAAATAAGAAAATTTAAAAAAAAAAAATATCTGCCAGAAAAATCTTTCAGAAATGCTTTCTATTTACTGTCCCTTCTTCTTTCCTTTCTAGGAGCCAATTAGAGACCCATCAATTATATTTCCAAGCTGCTTTGTGATAAGTGTACTTTTACACCCAATTACTCCACTTACTTTATCAGCTGGAAAACATCTAATTTCCTTTTGCAGGTACCCTTTGGTTTTATTGACAATATCTTCTGTAAAGGTATAGGACTGAATTCATCTTTCCTGACTGAACAAGCTGTTTTCCATCACCTATCTTTTTCTATGTATTGCTTCAGAAAGTCTGTCCTACTATTCCATGGAGTTTTCATGCCTGCACAGCCTGTATTTTCATAGCATCAAACTGACAGCATCAAATTCTGCAGAGTCTGGGGATTATTTTTTTTTTTGGTAACAGCATAAAAAGTTGCTTTATGACAATGGTAAAGAATGCTTTTCAATATATCTAAATACTAATATATTTTGATATGTATGTATATGGGGTAATTATAAAGTAGAGGAAAATTTACTGCAATGGGGATGCAAACACATTTGGGCAATTAGATCTTGTATACTGTTGAGCTGGGGGAGGAAGATGGGGGAAGGACTGCTTACAAGAACTCCCCTCTCTGCTTGGCTTTTGTCCAGTTTAACAGTCTGTGATACAAAGTAGCCCAACAAAATATTAAAGATTATTTTCCATGCATATACTAAGGATGGATTTATTTTAATTTATTTTGAAAAAAAAATTAATCATACGGCTTATCTACAGAACAACCACACTCAGAAGTTGTACCCTGTACATTTCACGCTAATTTTATAGTTGGTGCTGCTCGCTTCTATAGTTGATTTGCTTCACTATTTTAAAGAATACATTTTCTATTAAAGAAAAAAGAAAAGCTACCACAGAGATGAAGTGTTTCCCCTCCCACTCACTCCCACACAAAATTTATTCATTCAGCAGTCCCGGAAATTCAACAGGGAATTACCAGCCTGCTGTTCAGCAACACAGACCAGCTCCAGGGAAACAAAATTAAAAAAAAAAAAAAAAAAAATAGCAGCTGTGAATTGTAGCTGCCATCAACACCGAATCTAACTGAATGCTCTTTCTGTTAATCTGCAGGAAAGAAGTCAAGTCAGAAAGAATATTATTTTATTTACCAATAAATGCTATAGAAATAAGATGGCAAAGATAACCTTATACTTCAGTGAATGAGATTGTTCAATAAAAGGAGCGCTGCACAGCTTAAGAAATTAAACCGATTGTCCTAAATCAAACAGGCTACAAGTAACTACTTCTCATGTCTTTGTGTGGTTAGCCCTGCTACCGGGGAGGAAAGCCAGCCTGTGCTATCTGTTAGCCCCCAGCTTCCCAGCTGATGCCTTGACCACGGATGAATTAAGTAGCACATGAATAGATGAGAGGGTGCTAGCTCAGCTGCTCAGGTCTCAAGCGAGAAAAATCAGTGTTTATAGAAAGAACAAGTCACTGAACTGAAAGCAGCTTAATAAGATGCCTCCTCAGGTGGCTGCAGGAGGCCCATGGTCCGAGGAACGATTGACCTATCACACTGGGAAAAGCTACAGCCACCAAGAACATCCTCCAAGCTGCATGAAGTGCTACCCACAAATAAAAACCTTGCACATGACATGGATGTGATCAAAGTATAGAGTCTGCTAAGAAGTCTGGTCAAAAATGTTTGGTTTTCTGGTTTGGTTTGTGGTTTTTGTTTGTTTGTGGGTTTGGGGGTTTTATTTTTTGTATTATCCCAAAGACAGATCCTCAGAAGGCATGTCATGACTGGCACAAAAGCCTTTCTTATAGCTCAAAGAGGCAGAATGCACTTGCCTCAGCCACTGCCAGCAGGATGGGGTCAACAGGAACATCAGTCTGACAGCACATAACAGAGTCAGAAATCAAACCCTGTCCAGCACCATACAGGTGCACCCAGCTAGTCATGAACGAGCTAGCTCATGCACTAGCATCAGTGTGACCGTGCTGGCATGGTGCACAGCTTGGGTCAGTCGCAATCAAGAGCTCACTATGAATTAGCTGCCTGGTGGAGTGCCACTCAGTGTACTACGCTGCTTCCAGGATGCATGGCAGTCTTTCAGTCAATGTGAATCTTTCTACATGCCACTTTCTTGTGCAGATGTACCTACAGTTCCCCATGGACAACCTCTTCCAACTGATGTGGGAAAAGAAGTCACCTTCAATGAAGTTCAAAAGCATGTCCATCATCCATGTACTTAAGAGCTAAGGGCACGTAACATGGTACAAAGAGAGATTGCTTATGAAAACAGCTGTTTTCACCATGCTGCTGCAGTCACCATCTTAAATCATTACATGATCATAGAAAAGTCTCCCAGAGACCCGATGTGGATTCAGAAAGGCTGATGTACAAATGATTCGGTTTTCACCAAAAGACAACCTCAAGGAAAGCAATATGAACAAAATCCAGACCTTTGTTCAGTCTCTAGGGATCTCGTGAAAGCTTTTGCTCCATTTGGACCTTATTAAGCAAAGCAGGTTGCCCTGAAAAACTCAGCTAACAAGTCAGTTCTGGCAAGGTACAACCACCAGTCACTGCAGATGGGTACACCTGAAGACACTTTCATTAATCCTGCTAAAGAAAACAGGGATATAACTTACTTTCAGCTTTGCTTGTTATATCGTTCCCCGTCATACTCACAGATGTTTCCAGGTTCTTGGGTAGTTTGAGTGAATGATTCAGCAAAGTGTACAATTTTTGCTGTCTAAAACCCACACTCTTACAGGGTTCAGGGTAAGGACTGCATGGGATATGGTCTGCAAGATGCCTAACTTTATAAAAGGCATCTTTTGTATTTTTTACAAAAGGCATACTTACATCTGCCCATCTGAAGTAATTGGTGCTACAGAGCAGTTGAAAGTAATGGCAAAGAAAGAAAAAAGAATTTCTAATGGCGTTTCAAACAAATCTTTTCCAACTAGTTGCAGAAAGGCAAGACAGAAGGTGAGAATTAAGCCAGGCAGTTGTTGTTCCTATATGAGAAAATATTCCTGGCAAAAAAATGGATTTCATAATCAAATGAACTTCATATAATACAAGAAAATAGAACATCTGCTCATGTTCGAAATATCTTCATTGCTTATTCAAAACTGTTTTTATAACCCCTATATATTACTGTCTTGGAATAGAAGATTTATCCATAGGGCTTGGAGATTTCTGAGAATCAATCTAGGTAAGTGATGTTCTGCCTTCATCTTATTCCAGATCCCTCGAAGAACTTTGCTGTAAAGTGAATTTAAATCTACTGACATTAAGACTACATTTAGGTTAGTTACTCATTCAGTCCTTAAGAGAAGTAATTTCAAAGCTGCAAAGCAGCACTAGATCATGCACTGAACACCACTCACAAGCTCTCATTTAAGCAGCTGGATTACATGAAACATTAATATGCAATTTCTTTAAAAGTTACTGGGCTCCACAGATTTTACCTTGCTGTTTTCCTTTAGGTCACAAAGTAAGTTTGACTATGAACAGTTTTTAAGATCAGGTGACACTATTTAAAGTATGATTAATACTTTTCCGAAGGTGCGGTCTACTGGCAGGGGGGAATACTACCACCACCCAAAAAAACCCCACCAACCGACTACTAACACAAACAAAACCCACCCACCCATCAGATAATTTTCCATTAAAGATGTTCCTTTTCTACTACAGAAATAGCTACTCCTCCCCACTGTATAGACATGATATGCAGATAAAATTTTTCATGGATACAGACACCTCATTTCAAAAGCAAGTCAGATGTAGCAATTACTATACTCACTTATATAAATACATTGATCAAAGTCTTTAGGGGGAGCTGGACTCATCCCGTGGCTTAGGCCTACATTAATCACAGGCTAGGTCATACACACTTTCATAAATCTTGACTGGTAACTCTGCTTATGCTTTAAATTTCCACAATGAAACAGCTGCTCAAGTCCCTAATGGCTCAAGACGTAGGAATAAGTATGTAGATGATAATCTTGCTTCTTCAGGACACTTTTTTGCCTATTAGAAAACCAACATCTTCCTTTTCATCTCCCACCCACCCCTTGTTTTTTGGTTGGTTTGTTGTGGGTTTTTTTCCAAATATACCTAATGTTTCTGTGAAACATGATTATTATCTTAATCTGGACCTGGAGAATGACTGAAGCATCTCATACTCAAGGACTAAACTGGATTTTTGAAGTTTCAGCCCTAACACACTCAAATGAAAGATTGAGACATCTCTGCAGATGTTTTAAGATGCAGATTTGCTCTCCTAACTTAAAAGAAACACAGACTTAATGGTCATATGAAGTTCTGGTGATTTACTCTTTATTCAGCATAGAAGATGAATGTAAACATCCAAAAACTAGTTACCAAGCTCCTTGTGCTGATACATTTAAAGGACAAATATATTGATGACAGTAAGGGAGACATTTCACACTAAAAGGCATGAAAATCTGAGGTGGGTTCACTTCGAGTCATGAAAAAGAGTAAAAGCAGTGTGAAAGAGTCTCAACATTAGTAAAGGAAGAACAGCAGCGCTGCAAACCCTGTTTTAGGAGACTGAATGGCAACCAGATTGATCTAGTAATTTTTTAAGTGGATTTTCAATAAAGATGCAAAAGAGGTCTCAAAGATGCAAAAGAGATGTCAATCCAGCAAAGCACTTAAGCACGTGATAACCTTAGCATGTAAATAGGCCTCCAGGTTTCTATGGCACTAATAAAGGCGTTGTTTCATTGGATAAGAACAGAACTGATTTTCTCCTTGCAGCTACTCAGGTAATTATTTCAGGCTGAATAAGGTCTGGGCTATTCACAGACAGATTCACTATTACCTGAAAGAATGACCAGTGAGATATACCAACGAATATATTATCCTGGGTGTATTTCGCAATCCTAAAATTGAAGATTTCTCATTTATTAAATTTTCAGGGAAACTTTCATAAACTTTAATATGTGATATAAGTAATACAATAAGTATCATCTATAAATGACCTCTCCAAAGTCATTAAACATGAGGTTATGTAATGCAAATCTGCATACTTTTATTATATTTAGTCTCCCCTTGATAGTATTTTGGAAGGATCAGATAACTGTTTAACTTCTTTGAAAACAGTCAATCTTCAACTACCTTTTAGAGACAGTAATATACCATAATGAATATTTCACAGAACAAATGGGTTCTTGGTCTGTTTCCCCCAATGAGGCTTAGTGTTCAGTTTAATACAGAAAGATTAATGCACACCAGCTTTTTAACAAAACTCCATGCTATTAATAAAGCAGGGAGAATAAATACTCTTCCAAGTGGGCAGCTGTGCCCATTGAAATGGGAATCTGAATCAAAAGTCTACCCCCACTCCACAAATTTATTTCTCACAAACACTGGAATCTATCCCAGCCAGCCACATATCCATTACCAAGGCTGATTTTTCCATACTTTTCTACCGAACTCACCCCTCTAAAGATATGCTGAATCACTGGCATCACACAGCAACATATTCACAGTGCACATGTGCCAGATAACCTCAGCAGGTTTTTGTGGTTCTGCATCTGCAATGCTTGTTAGAATTAAGCTTAATAACATCAGTGAAATGCTAGATGATCTTATAAGATTACAGTATCTTTTTTTGGCTAATTGAGTTTTATATTCCATCTGCATAACGGTCCAGCTCAATTGAAAGAAAAACTTAAAGTATGTAAACACAAAAATTCAAAACAAATCAACTTGTTTTGCTTCAGCAGCAAGTTTAGGAAACATATAATCCTGAGCAAAACAAAACAATCACTCAGTTTTCTACACAGTCTGTCCTACTGTGCCATCATAGCCAAAGCCAAGTACTATTTCAAGTCCTCATTCTTCCAAGCAGTCCTGAAAAGCTATCCTCATGCAGTCCTCTTCCACAAACTACCTAAGAGTAGATAAGCAAGATGGAATTAAGAGTGAATAGAGAGACACCCACAACAGAGCATCCCTCTTGCCTGAGAGGTTGCATTCAGACACGTTAGGCAGGCTGGTTACAGCCCTGCTGGCAAAAGCGCCCCAAATCAGGGCTGGGGGCTGGCAGAGCATGGTGGGTCCCCACGCTTTCCGCCACAGCGTACTCACAACTAGGTATTGCTTCGGTCTGCGATACATGATCCTTGGCTGTCATCATCCTTCTATCTTTTACTGTTGATCCAGGAAGATAACTTCTAGAGCATCTTTTTTTCCTGAAGAGAGTTGTTTTTTAACCAAGATCTATACAGCTTTCCTCTTCAGACACACAAAAGGTTACTTTGACCTCTATAATTTGCTCTCAATAGCTAAGAGAAGAGCTTAGGAGTTCCTCTTTGGCTTCTTCCAAGGAAACCAAACCAAATAAAGATACTTTCATAAGGTAGATTAATAAAGCAAAGAATTACTTGGAAGCACTGTATTTGACAGAAACAATTCCAACCATACTGTCTTTAAAAAGAAAAACACTTGATATGTGTATTACATCGTTACTGAGCAGATAGAGAATAAATCCCTAGAATAAAAGTTGCATCAACATGGCTACGAATATTTTGTATTTCAAATGTAATCCAAGCTTGTTTATCTCAGTGAAGCTTCCCATTTCCTGTATATACCCCAAGCGACAATTTCACTTCTCCTGTAATAAGATACAGGAGCTCCTCATTTTGGTACAATCATCTACTTACCACTCATACAGGCCAAACTACAGCAGATTCAAAGTAAGCAATGTGGAAAATGTAATAGCTCTGTAAATCAATAAGGGTGTTAAAAGTGCAGAGAGGAGGGGAAGGACAGCCACTGCCTGGAGATCACAGTCCAAGGATTCTTTCTGCTGTACCTCTCAGTTATCCAACACCTACCTGTGATGAGAGCTTTTTTTCCCCCCAAGTTGATTTATTCCACTGCAGTTTCTCTGGTGTTAAGAGCTAAATTGCAGAACTTGAGGCTACAAGATAGAATTGCGTGAGAAATATTTGCATAGATTTTACTAATACATATTCAGCAGAATCAGAGAAAGCCTTTGGTCAGCTGGCAGGATGTATCTCTCAGCTTACATACTTTTGGCACATGTCTACATTTCCCCTTCTCCTTCCTTTGTTAAAAATGCAGCAAAATAAGCAAGTGAAAGCAAAATCCTGCTAATTCCTTCAGGACAGAATTAATGTGGCCTGATCCGAAAAGCTTTCTCTTCAGAAACCACTTAATGAATCATTGTCCCTTAGTATTTCCAGGAGGCATGTGCAGATTACTTTGCATCTTTAATTCAGGAGTCTAGAGCAAGTAACAGGAGAGTTGCAGTTGCTGCCTACGCATGTAGTTCCACCCATTTAGAAGTAACATGCTCTCCAAGAGCATCCTATTATATTTCAAATATTCTCGTACGCTTCACCATTCCAATTCACCAAAATCAGATGAATCTATTTAAAATGTTTTATTCAGCTATTATTAACAAATCTAATATTCATGTAGCATTCCTGCTATGGCTTGTGGAAAGGAATAGAAGTCTATACTAAGATTATTTTTAACCCACTTTTTGCATTCTGACCTAAGGTTACAGTCAGTCAGCTCCAGCAAAGGCACTGGGCTGGCCCCAGGACCGACCACAACTAAATACCGTAGGATGGCTTTCTTGAGGCAACATGCAAGCAGCCGAGATCATTCCTTTTCCTGGTAGGAACAAAACAGAAGTTGGGGTTTTTTTTGGAAGGTGGGAGGGGGGCAGAAGTTAACTTCAAAGTGAAGAAGGCTAATTTTTATATTAATATTTTATGCATTTTTATGGAACTAAAAATATTCTGTACTTGATCTACATCTGTATTAACAGTCTGTTTGAAAAGCAAAAGAAACATATAGTAAGATGTAGTAACATGAGACGATAAAATAAAAAAAAGAAAATACTTCGTTCTGCTCGTGGAAATACCATGCATGATCTATACTCAGTATGGCCCCTGTTGATCACAAGGAACAGAGATTTCTTTTTATCACAGTTACTTCATAATGACAGAACTTAATTACACCTATGAAGAAAAGCAGCAAAGTGCCCTCTGCCTTGTCAGCTTTTTTCTGTGACAAGTCTGAGCACTACACGAAAATAAGGATGGAAAAATTCCCATGAAAAGGTTTTGATTAGAGCACACACAACCCTGTTACCAGATGTAGGCATAAACTCTACTTAAGGTTATTTAAGGGCATAAGTGGAAGACTTAAGAAGCCCGTCAGGAAAAGTACAGAGACACAAGATAAGGAACTCCTAGGCAGTGCTTTTGTCTGGAAGATGAGGAGATAAGGCACTGAATAATGAGCCTTTTCCATTGCCTAGGTTTTGATGGTTAGATTGCTACAGTTGTTGCTCAGTTATATATTGAACACACACGTCCAACAAGCCCACAGACATCAAACGAGGGAAGCAGTGCAGTAAAGGTTATATAGAACATGTGAAGAGCCTTGGGTTAGCCTGAACTAGCACAAGACTGAGCACACAAGGAAGAAACCCTGCAGCCTCTGTCCAAGGGACAGATCTGCAGCGGCTGGTGGAAGGGCTGATCAACAGGGGATTCACTTCTCTAATTACAATGCTGATGGGTTAATTGCACACATTGTCTTGAATAACTTCTGCCTTACATATTGGGCTGCAACCTCTGTCTTGAAGTTGAAACACTATCCTTGAACACTTAAACTTGGAGTAACGTAGATGAAGAGATAAAACAATGCTAGGGCTTTCTTGTACAAAAATCCTTCCTGAGTTGCTATTTCAGTTTATGGATGAGGAGCTGCATATTCTTTTCTCCCCTCTTCTGCCACATGCTTCAGGGGCTCAGGGCAATGGAATATATCTGAAGGTACTCCTAGCCTGGTGCTTTCTTAAAATGATCTTTTCCACTGTGATATTAATGCCTTTCCAGTCTGTTTGTTGAAGATAAAGCCCTTTCTCTTACATTTTATGTCTGTTAATTTATCTGACAGAAATGCATGAAATTATACTAGCTGCAACTCTGAAGACTTTGTTTTCCTCCCAGAGAATGAAAGTTGTATTTCCTTTTCATCCTTAAGGTCTTCTTAGAACTGTTATTTCCAGTGTATACCTCAACTGCGGCATTCTTTCAAAGTAAAGGCTTTAGTGTAAAGTGCATGATTTTTCCATATTGCAATAAATCTGATTTTATCAGCTCTGTTTAGGAGAAATAGTCAGAGCACATGAATCATATTAGATGGATAACTCCCAGCATGACTGGAGTTTTCAGTAAACATAGCAAATGACATACTAATAAAGCAGATGAGAGACTTGGCACTCAGAGGGTGGTTTTTTTTAAGTCACTTCTCCCAAATTCTTACTGTACTGGCACTCCTTTTCTCAACAGCTTATAAAAATCAGACTAAGGAAAGTCAAAATGCCTTGCCAAGGACTGCTCAATGACATGGGCAGGCTTCCACCTGGCTCTTTGCTGATCCCTCACATAACAAGGTTAATTAGTTACAAACACTATCATCATCTCGAAGCCCAGCCTAAAATTCTGCCATTTCATTATTTAGGAGTGTTTTGGTTTTATTTCTTGAGCAACAGTCCTCTGCACCATTTTCTACACCCAAATACCAGACAACCTCACCTTCATAATGAATGCAACTTTGCAATATCACTAAAGACAAAATGCCAATCCAATTTGAGTTCCTAAGACTCTACAGTGATGGCTTCTGACAAGGTAATCCAGGCACGGCGTGTTTTCAAGACATTAGATCTGAGGTGGCAGTCCTGGGTAACACTAGCTTTGCTGCTCCAAGCATCCCTGGATAGAAGGACATAAGCATCCCTTGGGTCCTTATAGTCATACGCTACTCAGGGCTTTCCTCACCGTTACCCTTCCTGAAGCTGCCAATATTTCTTGTTTACGCTGTTGGCAAATCTGTATTTAGTTTGTGCCTGCGTTTGAACCTTGCCCGGCAAGCTTACCAGTCCTCAGGACTTCTCTTGTCGCAAGGACACCTCAAGTACTTCTGCTGTTTCAGCTATTGCTCCCCACAGTAGTCTCAGCCCTGACACTTTGTCCTTTCCTTTATACAAGTATCCGTGACAGAACTCAGGCAAAAGTAATTTTGATTTAAAAAGGCAGAAGAGATGAAAACCAGCTCTTTGTGCTTGCTCCAGTCTGCTTCAGCCTGATAGTGGGATTTTAACGATAATCTGTTTGTTTCTCTTTAGATCAAGAGATTCATTTTTTCCCCTTCAAGGTGGTGAAAATGTTTCCTCTTTCTTTTAACCATTGGGAAAACACTACTAAAATTTGAAATGGAGGCTGAGCTGTGGAACTTGCCTATTCACGTTAAAAATATTTTTAACCAGTCACAAATTGTACAGTTTAGATGGTATTCAGACATGCAACAGTATCTGTGTACACATATACACACTGAAAACCAAATCTCAGACATACAGAATAAGGTATACTCCATAATACCACTGAAGCCACTGAACACACTAATTTCACTTAAATCTGCAGCACGTCATGTATCACCACCACTTGCATATACCCTAATCAAGAGACTGTGGATGCCAGCAGGAACCCCCTGATTGACTTCAGAGGATCTCGACTCAGGCCTCAGTGTTGTTCCCACTTGCAAACATTCCTGCCTGCTGGCCCTAGCCAGCAAGTGAGTCCAAAATGGAGCTCTGATTGATTTAAAATATATATATATCTATTCAGAATACGCTGAAAACTCATCTCTCTAGTGGAATTTTGTTTAAAGAATAACCACCTGCAAAATCTGTATTCATCTACAGCTATATTCTGTATTTTCCAGCTTCCCTTGAAAGAATAATTTCCATCTGTTTTAACAATGTTTGAGATCAAAAACCGGTTTAATCATCTTTTCAGCACAAAAACATTGCCACATACCTAAGAAAAAATAAAAGAAGTCAAATTTGCATTTTAAGCCTAAAATAACTGTGAAACCACTAAAGACAGTAAGGCTGGCTTTTCCCCAGTCACATCATCTGAAGCTGTCTGGGCAGGTACAGCCAGTGAGGGATGGGAGGGTGCTGGGTTACTCAAGTCCAGCCTCACATTCCCATAGCCTTACAGTAGAGAGAGGAATGCAGATAGTATGTGTTTTTTTAAAAAAAATGTTTCCTTACTTGACCATCTCAAACTTACTTAAAAGCATAGGACACCATTGTTATTGGATGTCCCAAAAGACTAGACCCTTCCAAACTTGATATAAATCCAAGCAATTCTACCGTATATCTTCATGTAGAAGGAACAACTTCCAACTGAGTTTTATTATTTACCATTGCAGCTTTAAATCAAGGACTGCTGCTGCTTAGAAGGGAGTTAAGGGCATGCATTGAGCTTACTAATTAAACAGTTAATTGCCAAGAATGATGACAATGAACTTGACCACAGAGGAAAGAAAAGGAAAACAACGATAAACGTTTTAAAGGTTGTAATTGCAGGAAGAACAGCTCCTCATGTTTAACTGAGGATATCAGATTTGAAGTAGCAATGGAGTATCTTCATGAAGCTGAAACAACAAGTGGACCTTACACAACTACATGGTAAAGCACAGTAATTATACCACAGATGGCAGAGAAACAAGTAGTCATATCTCACCAACAAGACTTACACAGATACTTAGTCAAATTTCTCATTCTACCTCACCCACTAACTGTGTGATTATACCTTCCCATCTTCCTACAGGGCTCAAAATAGTTAAGACACCTGGATGTATCATAAACAGTTTCTGATATGTCAAGGTACTGATTTCATCATGACTTGCTTCTTGCATACACTTATCAAAATCAATTGCCAATAAAAGTCAAGAAGATGAAAAAAGTTAAGAAGGTGTAAATAAGATTGTTTATGAGATTCATTCACCATTTGCTTTAGTAGATGCAGGACCAGCCCGTTTCAAGGGATCTCTTTCTTCATTACATTGAGCCAGTTACAGACATAGTACTAAAAAAAAGCCGACCAATTCTTCTTGTATGATTTGCAGTACCATCTAGAAGAATGCAGACATTCATAGTACATCTTCCCAATACATATTGGAATAGTAAGCCCAGATCTCCAGTAGTTCTGCCATTTGCTTCTCCTCATCCTCCAGCATGTTACTTTTTTGCTGATAAAAGAAAACCAGCAATAGAATTATTAGATCAGTGTTGTATTTCCTACAGAATTTCTGTTCTGTACTATTTCAACAAAGAAAGTGGTAGCAAGTCTGCTAAAAGCTAGACTACTCAGTTATAGATTCCCTGACTCAGCCAAACTGTAGGGCAAGCCACTAAGGGACACTTCTCCCCAAAATTTATATTGGCCCTTCCCCCTGCAACTGTTCTTGAGACCTGTACAGTGCCCATAACACACATTATATCCCCCCCTGCTCTTCCAAAGGAGAAATGGAGTCCCGTGACGCCTGTATTTGAGTCCACATAAGGGGAATAAAGCAGGAAAACGTGAAGCAGAAACAAGTGTGGAAAATGGGTCCTCAATCAGAGTGTCAGCCTGCCCTGCACCCCTGATTAGACAGGGGAGGAGAGCTAAATATATGTTCTCCTCCCCTTCAACTACCCCCTCTTGCTTCCTCAGGTAACAGCCTGCTTTTAAAGGACTTAAAGAAAACACACACAATTCCCGCACCCCACCCCCAATAAAATCACCCATTCACCTTAGCGCAGCCTAAAAATATGTGACTAAACAGAGGGGGGAAAAGTGCATAAATAACAGAGGAGCAGATAGTTTGGTATGTTTCCTTTGACACAGGTCTTGCCGCATTGAAGACCATCTATAGCAAGATAAATTGAAAGCAAGGTAAAATCTGGAAGTCAGTAACTTCACCCTCCAATCTCACTTAGAAATTCTAAGCTATCGTTATGTTTTTGAAATCTTACGCAAACTCCCTTTTCTATTGCAAGAGAACCAAGGACAACAAAAAGGAGAAAAAAATATTAGCATCTTCCAGAAAACATTATCTTCAATTCTCCAACTAGATGCTTATCCAGCTGCTGAACACATCACTATATCCTCTGCATCAATAAACTCCAAAATAATCGTTATTCAATGTCTAACCAATGAAGCAGAACAAGACCAGACCAAGCACTGTAATTTCTTGGTTAAAGCATGCAGAGAGCTATAATACCACAGTCAGAGAACTGCAGAGTGCAGAGTCCCACTAAAGCTGTCACTGAAACACAATATATTAGGTGTTACCATGAATAGAGTGTACCTCAAGAAGAAGAGTTTCCTTTTATATGCACGTATATGTGGCAAACTCATCCCAGTGAATTAATATGGTGTTAAAGAAGGTGTGTTGCAGGGCTTCTTCACCTGAACATTTCTACATAAGCTTCATTTACAAAGCTACATGAAGCAAATTAGTCTGATATGCTGCATATGGACATTTCAGCTCTAGCAATGAACAGTTTGCCTGTACCTAAGATAGCACAAACAAAAAAATATTCCAGCTATGGAAGTTGCATGCTGGGCAAAAGAAAAGTATAAAGCTTGCCTCTACTGCAAGGAACTGTTTCTTCTTTTTATTCCTTAGATTTCATCTGACCCCACTGCCCTTTTCAGAAAGCAACAGAAAAGAAACCAAGTATTTGTTTTCTACCTACTGCCCACAGTTACAATAAATTCAATAGAAGTTTGATAATGTTAAAAATCACCCTCAGTTAAATAGTAGCTTAACAATGATGATGCAATTTGTATCTTCAAATTAATTGTATCATAGTATACTGGGTGCAGCTGGGATGGAGTTAACTTTCTTCACAGCAGCCCACATAGTACTGGGTTTTGTGGCTAAACCAGCGCTGATGACTTTTAGCGATTGCTGAGCAGCGCTTGCACCGTGCCAAGGCCTCCTCCTGTTCCCAGTTCTGCCCCTCCACAGCAAGAGAGGTGGGCAAGGGGCTGGGAGGGGACACAGCTAGGACAGCTGATCCCAACGGGCCAAAGGGATATCCCAGACCCCATAACATCTGGCTCTGTGATAAAACTGGAGGACAGTCTGCCCAAAGTAACCACTGCTCATCATTGGTCTGCTAGTGGGAGGTGTTGAGTGGTTCCCTTTGCATCACGTTTGCTTTCCTCTTCTTGATCAGTGTTTGGTAAATTGGCATTTGTTTCTCATCTGGTTTTTTGGTTTGGTTCTTGTGGGAGGGTACAGAAGGCCATGGAAATGGCTGTCTATGCTGTGAACTGGGTTGAACTGCCGAAGAAACTCAAAGGGCAGTCAAACATGAGCATCCCTTACCAACTCCTTCAAAAGTAGTGCCATGCCCAAGGAAGTCAGGGAGCATCCAGTTTAGGAAACAAAATCTGTAATTTAAATCAGAAGAGGCAACAGCTCATCGGCAGACAGACTGAGCAGGGCTGCTGCAGTTTAGCAGCCACAGCACAAGCTACGCTAGGCACACATCACACTGAATGCAATGAGAAATTGCCTTCAGACAAGTCTATCAAACAATTTTTCGAATCACAGCACCTTGAGACAAACTGAGCTCCCAACTATTTCTAGTATTCATCAAGCTGAAGGTGCCTAAGTGAATGAGACTGAAAATTCAGTTTCCTTCCCAGCTCTGCTGCTGATCTGAACCAGACATAAACTGAAAGCCATCAGACCATGAGCAATTAGCAGACCAAATGTGTACTGCCACAGCTGCTGCGGGGCTCCGCCTCCAGCGCTGCACCACCTCCTTACACAGGTGTGCAACTTCTTCGGGAGGTTTTAAGTCTCTACCAGCTATAAGTTCCCTAGAGCACTGTATAATTACCATTGATTTAATTTTTAAAGCCAAAAGTATCAATAAAGATACTGCTATCCAAAACGGCAACGCTAGGTTTTCCTTTACTGACAGGCAATTTGAATTAAAAAACCCAAAACCTGATCGTTTTCATTACAACAAAGATTTTAGCAAACAATTTTAAAACCTAAACAAAGAAATCAACTAGAGATCATCAAACATTAGCTCATAACATCACCTGTTATTTCATAATAACGTGTAATTATGTTATACCCTGATTTTGGGAAGCTAATGCTCTTACTTACACAAATGTGTAGGTAAAAGCAGAAGGCCAGCAGAGTCCAGGGATCTCGTCCATGCCTGTTTGTCCTCTACCTTCAGTTCACCTTGTTTATTCAGTTTCTGTCTTGAAGAGATTACTAGGTATTTTATACAGTGCCATGATTTTGTGTAGAGCCTCCAGGCTCCAACAAAAAATAAACACATCGGTAATAATGTGACAAGTTATATCAGATTCAGAACATGTCTTCATCTGAGCAGTTTTTAAACCTCTTCTGTACAGGATTTAAACCTTTTATTTACTTACATACATATAAATAGTGTGCGCATATACATATATACGTGTACATACACTCAATATGCATGTTTTACATAATATATAATTTTATAAATATTGTATATTATAACTTATAAAATGTACATATTTACATATACTTCATATATATTTTATAGTATATAATGGTGACCGGTCACCTGCTTACTCCTGATTGCTGAATCCATTTCCCTGTAAAGCAGCAATCCTTTTCCAAAAGGAAAACCACCGAGGGTATCAGAAGTAGAAAGTGATGGAAAAGCCCAAAAGGAGAGAAGAGAAGAGAAACATGGACACTGATCCCACTTCCCAGTAACGCCAGTGTCTCAGGACACGGGCAGCGGGAGCAGAGGCCTGAAGCGCAGAGTGCTGGGAAGTCTGCGTGGGTACAGCCACCAGACCCGGGAGCCTGGGCTCACACACTTCCCAGCGGAGGAGGATGGGAGCAGTGGGAAGCCTAGAGAGCATGTTCCAAGCAGAACAGCAGGAAAGAGGTCAAAATGGACCATTCCAGAAGGGAAATTTTACCTTCTTGACTTTCCCACCAGCCTTATTCCCTCCCCTGCCAACTCACTGCTTCAGAAACCAGAGCTGAGGCATTAAAATGATGCATTTGTGGACTTCATGGTGTTGCATAAGCTTCTAACTCAGACTTTACGACTGCAAGTCATTTGTATCGATTTATTTACTTTATTAGCAAGGGGAATATGTAATTCTGCATTGATGGAGAATCAAATTGAAGAAGGAATAGCTGATCAGACATTTTAAAATCACATTTTGAAGTGAAGTTTTCCAATTACATATCCAAAATTAAATAGCAAGAGTATAAAGCATCTAAATCTATAGTTAGAAACTTAAATCACTGATCTTATCTGCAGATGAATGAGTTATGCAGCTGCTTTTACAAACTGGCACCTTACCTCCTCTACTTGATAAAGCTTGACAAGACCTGCTAATGTAATTATGAAAACTCTAACTGCGTAAATGACATTGCAAATTTTTACTCCTGGGCTTTGAAGGAACTGTGTTAATGGAGATCAACAGCTTCGTAGAAACACAGCTGAATACTCAGTCAGGGAAGTCTGTTCCTACTAGTCACTGCACATAAAGCAGCGGACATTGTGACTTTGAAATTCAAACCATTTTGTCATTTCCCATCGATGTAGCCTCTCCAGCAGCATGCTGGCATAATTGCCATTAAAGCAATAATTTAGCAAGCATGAAACAACATCACCTTTGAGTAAGGAATTAATCTTTCTAGATTAAGAGATGTAAATATTTAATTTTAATGTACAAAAATTAATAAGTGGGAAAAAGAAGGAAGTTATGAATAACAATACTTACCACCTTCCCGTTGGGCATCTCAAAGTACTATAAAAAGATAAATAAGCATTATTTTCTTGATTTACCTATGGGGAACTTTGAGATCAAATTGCTCAAGGCCACAAAGTAAGCCAGAGACATAACTTAGGAGCAAAGCTGAGGCTCTTTAGTCCCACTCCAGTACCCTGCTACTGCACCGCACCTTATCATACAAATAATTTCAGAAACAACAGTGAAGAAATGCGCTCTCCTGTTGACCTCCCGAACATCACCCTTCTTTTGGTGGCTTTCTACAGACCACTTCCAACCTACCTTCCCCTTTTGGATAACTCTGTCATCTGGCAAGGCCTGCAAGGACTGCCTTGAGCATCCCAGCCAGCACCAAGCCCAGGACAGACCGCAGTGCTAGGACATCCCGATGGCTGCAGCACTCGCTGCATTCTCTGTGAAGACAACCAGGGGACCGCACCAGTAGAGGCAGCGCTGTGGGAGGATCTCCTGAGAAACCGAAGTTCTCAGTAGGGCTGAGTCAGCTCTATTGCTACCTTGTGAAGATCCAGGAATGGACATAAACAAGCATGATGTCAGCACTCAGAGAAAATTATCTGTCATATCAACCTAATAGAGCCTGAAACTTTAATGCGATATTGATTCTGCTAATGTTCCTCCATGCTATCATCTGGAAGCAAAATACCTCTTTGTTATACAGCAAACTATGCTCAGGGTCATGTGGTACAACAGTCAATATCATTATGAAGGGGTCTGAGCTTTTTCAAACAAAAAAGGCATTTAAAATCTCCCTATTCGAAGGCAGTCACTACCATTATTAGCACTAAGAGGAAAACAGGTCATGCCTAATTCCAGTCATTGTGTCTTACATCATCTAAGACAACAACACCCCAATGTAGTAGGCATGTCCTAAGCAAGCAGGTAAGGCTGGCAGAGCTGCAGGAGTCACAGGACAAGGTGCTACAGCACTAAACCAACAGCTCAGTGCTCATTTGAAAAGCTTGGGTGGTCAGAGGTTTTGCTCCTTTTCCCCCATCTCTTCTCGTCATGCGAGTCAAATACAACTTCACACACACAAAATGCCTAACAGTATGCCCACCGTATTTAAGCATCAAGATTGCCTGCTTTAAATTACAGGCTGAACATTCATCAGTTCACACTGATTTCAGAAATAATACAGCGCTTCTGTTACCAAGCTGCAGACACAGGAAAATCAGAACTGACTGGGGTGATCGGGGAAATCCTGGTAGCAAAAGGGCTTGCTATTAGACTCCTTCACTGAACTCCACACCTCTTCT
Source organism: Falco biarmicus (assembly GCF_023638135.1). Lineage (NCBI taxonomy): Eukaryota > Metazoa > Chordata > Aves > Falconiformes > Falconidae > Falco > Falco biarmicus. Next base: position 66,759,470 of record NC_079292.1, read on the forward strand.
TGCTCTCTATTCTTCCCCATGCCCTGTATGACAGGTTAAAACTCTGGTCCCATTTCTTCCCTCCCTTGAATTGACAGCCAGCTCTCATCTGTTATCTCACAGCTTTTTATACCATCATGATTAATAAAGTCATGGTTTTGATAAGGAAGAGAAGTAACAAGCATTTTTATTTTTTTTTTTGTGCAACCCTGCCAGGTGTCTGAAGAACTGCCTTTTGTCCAGTTTTGAAAACTGCAACATTCATGGTTATTCAAAATTTTTGCCTTTGATACTGTAACTGCAGGCAGATGAGCTCATTAAGCAGAAAGCATGGTGAATAATCTCATACACCTCGGTATGATGTACTTGAGGCTATTCCCCTCTTCTTCCCCCATGTTTGATACATGCTACCCCTCTCGTTGACTTCCCCTGCAAACAGCAGAGACCTCAGCAGGTTTGGAACGCTATCATGATGAGAAAAGCTATAACAATACACCTTTGGTCCATCTACCCCTTTTCTCCAAATACAGAGCTGACCCCCAGCAGGATCCCACTTAAAGAAGTAGTTGCCCCACTTTTGAAGTGCTTGAGAAAAATCTTCATCCTGCAGACAGCTGCAAAAACTCCTGGCAGTGAATAAGTTATGAAATGCTTCTCAAAGTGTTATAACTATAGTTAGAATATACGAGATGAGTCATAATCCTGACAAATGACACCCCCATCTGTCAGGTTCACAAAGCTGGGAAGTTTATACAGAAACTACACAACTTTCTTTCAGATAAAGCCTTCCTGCCAGATCTGTACCTTTTCTGAAATAGTGACTGGCCTCGTTCTCTGGATCAGAATGTTCTATTTTTGGATGATGCCTCATTACAACTAGGGATTGCTTCATTTTGTTTGCACTGTATCCAGCTGCAAACAGGTAAAAGCCTGGAGAGAAAAAAAAAAAAAAAAAGTAATCCTTATTTGTCAGTGCACACACCTCTGCCAGATGGCCAAAATGAAGGATGTAGCGGGTTAAATACATTTTACCTCTGAGGGAAGTTAACTATGCAAGTGTACTGCTACTGGAAATTGTATGTACATTAAAAAACTATACCATTCATAAGCCATCCTATTTTAATCAGAAATATTCATGCAGAAAAATAATTTAAGATTAATAGTCAAGTGCAGTCAAGCTTTAACATATATAGGACATGAATGTTGTGTTATCACAGGGAAGTTTGGGGGGCTTGTTTGTTGGATATTTTCTTTCTTTTTTTTATTTTAAGATGGGAAATGCTCTCAAGCAAAGCAGGCCTTGTGGACATCAGATCTTCATTGATCCCAGGAATTTCTACAGTAAAAGCAATATCTTATTTTTATATTATATTTATAAACATCTCACTTTAGGAAAAAGATAAAACCATCTACTTTGCTGTTTAAATGCTATCCAAATAGCTACATGATCACTGAACTGAAGATGCTATAGGGATGACTCATACAAAGAAGTTTATGCTCCAAGCACAAGACCTGCAAGCCTTTATATGATAAACACAGAATTTTTTGTGATGTTTAGAAAAAAAAAAACAAGAACTTATTTTAATGAACTGTTTTTACTTTACGTGCAATTATTTTTCTCAGAAAAAAACCCCACCATATCTGAAGCACACACTAAAATTTGCAAAGTACCATCTCTGTTCCCAAGTACTTAAATCTAAGGTGATCTTAAAATGTTTTATTGCTTTGAGTAGGGTCAGGTTGTTTGTTTTTTTTTTCATGCCTGTGTAGGAGATACTACCAGGGTATCCTCAGATGCACTCTGCCTCTTCATTTCAGTTAGGTCATTCAGTTTTGTATCACAATTCAGGTGTTTCAAAGAGCCCGTTCCTTCTTCACTGAAGGGAGCACAGGAAGAAAAGAGTAATTGAAATATTTTGTGCAAAAGTTTGTCTGGCTCATCACAGAACGAGAACACCTACAGGGAAATGAATTCACTTATAAAACGAAAACCTTTATTCAAGAATATTCTCTAAGCAGTTTCTCTTTTTCATGATTTATGAAGCTGAGTCACAGCACTTCCATGGTAAAGGAATTTTAAATGTCATTAAAAAAAAATCCATCTAGTGCAGTATCAGTCTTCACTTTTACTCTTTAATTCCTCAGAGCTTTCATTGTTTCCAACCTTCCTGGCACCTTTCAAGCTTACATTACACAGGAAAAATAAATGAGTCCCTCCCATCCTCTCCATGAACAGTAACGATGCTACAGAAACTAAGCAAGCAGGCAGGAAACCTATTCTCTAAAGCCCAGAGAATATAGTCCCAGGGGCAAGGATCTCAGTGCTAACAGCCCGGCTACGTGGACAGCTTCTCTAGCTGCTTCAGCTCCTAACAGGCATGCAGGGTCCTGCCTCTGACAGCAGCATCCCTTCAAGTTACTGCACCATGGTAATAGTTTAAGCTACAAGCGTCAGCAAAGGGTGGTCGCACACAGTACTGATGAAGGGGATGTCTGTCCAGCACGTGAAGGAGCTCTGCATGCATGAATTGGGTAGTCCCTACCACACAGTCCTTCAGTTTTTTTCACCCCCCGCTCTCGCATTCAACCACAAGGGAAAAAATAAAATAAAATTAAAAAATCACAAACTGAAGGGGAAACAAAAAGCAAAACCTGAAAACATTTCTAGTAGTTTTGTAGGACAGTTGAAAAGGAACAAAAGAGCTTGCACAGGCAGAAATGTAAGCGTAATTCAATCAAGATGTATTTTGCGGCACAAGTAATGGGTTTCAGGGCACCTTGCGGCATTAAAGGAACCGATCAGTTTATCGAGAGAGAAGGGTCTCCTTCACATTCCAGCTCAACAATGTAAATAGCTTCATAGACCTTTACCCATGGGTAGACTTGATACAAGAAATTGAATTAGCCATGCTAGCTCAATTAAATATACACAAAATTAGACCAGAATTAGTGAAAAAAAATGCTGCAAAGCTGATTATATGTTAAGCATTAGCTACTAAGAAAATTAATATTATACATTACTATAATGACTTTTAAATCTGGACAATTAATATTTTGCTCTGTATGTCTTCATTATTAGATATCACCTTTAAGTAAATGTCAGCATTTTTACACAATAGTTCAAAAAAATTTTTATTTTTTAAGAAATATCTATTCTTTTGAACTCTTCTCCTCTAAAAAAGGTACTATGGTGACTAGGTTTACTCAAAAATAGGATTTTAAGTTACCCATTTTGCACACACATACCCTGTACAGGCCAGTTTCAAGTACCCTGAATCATTATGGACCACAAACACCAACTCCCACGTGCTATATGAGAGCAGAAGACTTCAAAGGCATTGATACAGGTCAGAAAAGAAAAGAGGAAGATCCACCAACAGGAACAGAAGTCTACCCCACATTTGAGGGAAAATAGGCTTTTCAAGGCTGTACTGGAAAACACTTCATTAAAAAAAACCCCACTGCTTCATAGATCACCATTCCTAGTCAGCTGCTGGCAATATTTACATTATTTAAAGCTACTTCTCACTCTGCTGAGCGTGTATTAGCTCAGCGTGGACTTTCTCTAACTGCTGTGAGGTTCAGCAGATCATGCAACTTTTCTTTAAGATAACCAGCAAACTTCCGTCATCCGCTGCTCATCAGATGAGCCTCTCTGCTTCTCAGTCACTTCCCTCCTTTGGCCAAGAGGGCAATGCACAGTTTGCAGTCCCCGTCCCATCTGCAGCCGATACGAATGCTGGGGAGCAGAAAGCTTACCCTGGGCAGTGGGGAATGTTGACCTATTTTGTATGAAATGTCCTGTCTCTTCCTGTATTTCCTGGTGCCAGTCTTATTCTTCTGTTCTGCCCTGAAAACACCCCAAAACAGAAATAATTTAAAGAGTCCAGCTCTTTAAATGGTTGCTAGCTCACATTCTCAATGAAAGAATGTGAAAGATTTCTAAAGCAGCCTTCCTGAAGCTTCTAAGCCCTGTGGCAATACAAACACAAAGAATCTACTGCCTAACTTACAAATTACTTTTTTTAAAAAAAATCCTATTGTAAAGCTGCAAAACCTCCTGCCATTAGTTGTAATTTAGTTATGGCTAGCAACATTTTAACTTAAAGATATTACTTGCTAATGCAAGCTACTCTGTTAGCTAACAGGATCACACAGGTTTATGATACTCTACCTGTGATTTTATACCAGTTTCCAAAAAGCAAAGCAATTTTGATTGAACAAATGCAACTTTCACACAAAGAGTAGGCATGCCTTCCATGAGCAGGCAAAGGTGCACAGCTTGACAGTCTGTGCCAAGCACAGTCTGCTTCCATGAGTAGCCTTCCCTGGTCCCCGTCCTGACCACCCATTCCCACCTTCACACTCCCATCAGCACCAGGATCCATGCAATTGTGCTGACCGCCAGACCAGGGACCCAGAAAAGCCAACCCATTACACAACTCAAATAAATCCCAAACAAAGTAGCGTTTAATTCACTTTTCAGTCACCAGTGATCCCGTCTACTCTTCAGTGAGCTTGCTCTAGGTCAACAGGCATGATCTAGAGTCCTACGTGCTTTCCCTACAGCAAAGCGGAGCTCTTGTCTGCTGCTTTCAAGGCAGCAGCTCGAAAAACAGCCCCAGAAACCTAAAAGACTGAAGAGAGGATTTATTGGCAAATGCTATTAAAAAACAAAGTCTACAGAATAGCAGTGCAATTTACAGGTATTTCCCCATACATACACTTCTTTTCTATTTTCAGTGAGGTATAAAAGGCTGTACAAACCAGGCAAAAGCCCACATACGCTCTCCAACAGTCAGCTCTAGCAGCACCCTAGGGAAACTGCTCACAAGGAGGCAAAGCATACACCAAGATATCCTCAGAAAACATGCTGCTTTGAACATCTGGGAATTCCCGAGACAGAAATACCACCTCCTTATTTAACAGCCTTCAATAGATATTCCTGAAACATGTTCTATCATTTTGTGAAACGATGCAAAGTGCCACATGACAAGCTTTGCAGCCTAAATACATTGTGTAGAACAGTCATTCCCTAGGAGTCTCCTCCCATCAGTCACAAACACATAGATCTCCACCACATCCCTGCACTGTAGCACTTTTACAGGCTGAAGATTCATATCTTTGTTCAACATTCTGCTTTCAAGAATCATTCTGTGCCTTTAGTCACCCTTGTTGCTCTTGTCCATGTCTACTCCAGTTGCGTTGTATCATTTTAGAACTGGCAGACCACAGGAAAGGGAGGCCAGAACTGCACACAGTAGCCAAGACATGGGTGCACCACTGCCCTACTGTGAAGATTTCTGCTGGTTCTCCATTCCTTCCCTAATAATTCTAATAATTCTTCTCAATTCATATTTCTTTGGGGGTGGAGGGTAGGGAGTGGCGAGGTGACCACTACGGAGAGTCTGTTTTCATAAGAATGTCTTTTATAACCTTAAGACATCACTTCGGAAGGGAAATTGGCAGCTCAAATCAATACATTGATTTTCATTTGCCCTTCCATTGCCCAGTTGCTCAAACCCATAAAGCCTGCCTGCTAGTTTTCAGTTAGGTCTCAGTTTGACCACTTTGAATACTTAAATATCATCAGCAACTTGGTCACTCCACTGTTCACTATCTTTTCCAAGTCAATATCAATATATCAAACAGTACAGGCTCCAGCAGAGACCTCTGCAATAGTTTACTGGTGCTTTATCTTCACTGTGATACTTTACTGACACCTGCACTTTGCAGTTTTTCATCCATTATTAATTCATATGAAGACTTAACTTCCTGGCCCATTGCAGTGTTGAAGTTTCTTATTTATTGGGTTTAAATAAAGAATGGTGGGGGATTTTGTCAACTACCTACACAAAATCCCAGTATACCATGTCACCTGGAAGTTATCTTTGTTCACATATTCATCATGTGCTTCAAAGGATGCAAATAAATAAGGCAAAACTTGTTGTTGCAAAAGCTATACTGACTATTCTGCTACAGATCACGTTTATCCAAAGGTTAATTACTGAACTAATATTAAAAGTAACCTCAATTATCTCCCCAACACAGACAATGGGCATTTTGGTCTTCCCTGGAAACTCTGCATCCCTCCTGCCTTTTATCATCCTTTCAGTTTTCTGTTGCAGAACCGTATTAAAGTGAGTAGTTACTTATCACAGGTAGCTTTTCTGTTCTTTGATGCATGCCATATCATAGTGATGACTTGTTATTATCTATTTTACTTATTTGTTCCTCCAGTCACTTCTACAGACACAAAGACAAATCCTTCGGTACCCCCTCTCGCATATAGAGGAGGATTGTGGCATGTAAATCTCCAACATTCTCCACCGTGAAGGCAAAAGTAAAAAATAATTTTATTTTACTGATGTGACTATGTTCTCTGAATGCTTTTTTAAAAAAAAAACAACAACACACCCCTCTACCATGGTGGTCTGTTAGCCCTGGTTGGGTGAGGGTAGGCTCAGGGAAATCAGTGACAGTATTTCTATTTCCAATGTATTTGCAAAGAAAATACTGTCTATTTACTACATGTTTACAATCTGACCTGCCAGGTTTCTGTTGCTTCTTACATCCCCCATTTGGATCCAACTTTCACTTTTCAAAGTAATCTCTGGGGTTAGTTTTGTTGGGTGTTTGGTTTTGTTGCAATATTCTCTTTTTTTTTTTTTTTTTATAACCACATTGGTTTGACTTTTCCTTTATTTCCTAACAGAATATACTCTTTTCTTTTAGTCTCCAGTACAAGGTCTTTAAACCACCACAAAGGTTTGACCCTTCACTATGACTTTCAGTGTTTGTTTGAAAAAAACACAACAAAAAACCTAACCCCAAAACCACAACACCAACCCAAACAAATCCACTCTGTTTCTGCTCCCTCAGCAGTGTTGTCTTCAGCTTCTGGGAAGGAGTCTTCTGGCTTTTGTTACCCCTGCAGAGATGCTGAATTTACACAAGCTATAATTACTACCACAGAGCAGCTTTTCTACAGTGATGTTTTGAAACTGCTCTGCATGCTCAGGAACCAGATGCTGCCTGTCCCCTTATGAATCCCCTCACTAGCTGGCCCACCAATCTGCCACTTACAGTGTCTATGATTTAGTTTCAATATCCCATCCCAACTGAGACAGACATTAAAGACACATGGGATGAGGCACAACAATGCTGCGGCGCTTCATCCCTCTAAGCTCTCTCCCGTCTTCCCCAGTAGCACTGTTGGTGTAGCCACACTGATGGCAATAATACAGTCCTGCTGCCCCATTTTTCTTTTCTATGCCTAAACTCACTGGTATTTTATGGTACTTATGGCAGGCGGCTGATCTGACTTGACTTTAAACTTTAGCATCCAGCACAGTTTCTCCGTCAGCTCAGCCTACCCTGTCTTTCGCCGTACATTGACACTGCATTATCTCAGCAGCTGTCATCCTCCTACCACATTTAAGATGAATAAGTGGATATTGACATAATAAAGACAAGCATTTGCTTCCACGTTTTACTACTTATATTTACAGTATCAGTGCAGAAATATGTATACCATGTTTTGGGTTTATTTCCCTCTGTGCATATTTAAGCAGCACTCCCTTCAGTTCCACTCTTCCCTTTATCTCCTACCTAATTACTGCTGAGGGGCAAAAGAGGACTTGCAGAGAGCACAGCAGAGGAGTTACTGCCCGTTTTGTTTCCAGAACTTCTGGATTCACTGTGTCAAGGATACAGGCAAGAGACCTGGATCACTGGGTCCTCTCCTACCCTTCCTAGGAACCTGTCCAAACACCTTGTGACGCCCACCATCACCCCAATACCCTACAAGCGAGTCAGCGGGTAGCCCTCTTCGAATAACAGAACCTGGTTTTAATATATTCCTCATAGTTTAATATTGCCTCCTATTTCAAAAGGCCTGGGAAGATATGTTCAGTGTGGTGGGACACATTACAAGGAGAGGCACTCATTACACCCAGTTTCCTCTCTACCACATCACTGCCAGAGTGGGGCTGCCCCTGTAGAGATGGGACTGGAAGATGTGGCTGGAAGACCACAGGGTAAATACGTAGCTTATCTGGCTTGGGACCATGGAAAGATTTATTACCACCATGTTTGTTCCCTTAAGCAATGATTCAGGGACTCAAACCTGAACAAGATTCCAAACCCTTAATACAAAGCCCTTTCCCCCACCCCACTGCCACCCCCTTCCCTGCACCAAGACACAGAACTTTACTGACAGTGTTTTACACAGATGATTATACTCAAGAAAGATTCCTCACTGTTTCAGTGAAGCTGGAAAGCACAAACATGAAAGATTAAATATCCCTATTTATGCCTGGCAGCTGATACTCCCAAATCCCCCACAACACCCTACACTGAATCTTTCACAAGAATTATAGTGGCATTCCATCACTGTGAACATAAAGCCATCTTAAAAATATACAGCAACACATCTTCGATAAGCAATTCAGAGTAGCAATGTACATCAAAAGCTGAGCTGCTATGAGAAGCCACATCCCCTCCACCAGCATCAGCACTTCAGGGAATAAGCACAGGAGCTACCACTGCACTTCCTCCTCCACAACTCCTGGACTGCAATGGTGCTGTCACTAACGAAGGATTTCAGCAATATATATGCAATTTTGAGGTGCAGGGAAAGTCAAAATATAAAGACTAGGAAACTAATGTAAAGGAAGCTTTGAAAACAATTCTTACTGACATTACTAAGGAACTAAATTATCCATATTACCAAGTGCAGAAAAAGGTGCTGACACAGGTAACTGCTTGGATGAGCAGCTTTCCAGTCTCCTCTAGCTACACTAAACTTCTGCTTTTAGAAAGATGCAAGAGGTCTTACTCTTTGATAAATGTTATTTGAAGTGATTACTTATCTACTTTACATCTAAATTGCTTAGAATTAAATTTTTATTTTAATTCCTCCAAGACTCTTGTCTGCTTATCTGATAAAAACAGCAGTTTGCCAGTTGTTAGAGAGTTCTTTCCTTCATCTCCAATATTCAATATCCCTCTAGGTACATCTAGAGGTATCTAGCAGATACATGCATACTGAAAAAGAAGTTTCCTTATTGATTTATCTGAGACCCTGATCCAGTAAGCCATTTATCACTGCCATACAGATGGTCACAAATATATTTAACATGATGCATTAAACACAGAGGCTATGAAACGGTTGCACCACGTTTTCCAAGGGGCTTCTGCTTAACCTAATGTCAGAGCATGGTCTGCACCTGTGAAACAACCATACTACAGTTGCACCTACACTTTTCCACACATGAAGTTGCAGGCACACTACCAGAAGTGGGCTTTACTACTTTTTAAAAAAAAAAAAAAAATCAAACCGATCAAATTTGCCTTTATACGTTGCTTCCAGTGCTGACCTGAACTCATTTTTTTCTGAAGTCAGATTGATGTGATACAGCTTGAAAGCCTGGAAATGATCTTACTGGCAAATTCTCAGTTTCATAAGTTACTTTATTTGTGGCAGATACATAAGCTACTGGAATTTAAAGATCTATTTAAAGATCTCTTATCACCTCTGCAAAAAACTGAAAATGGACTACAACTTGCTCTCTGCCCATGATTTATCACATGCTTGTAAGCAAGGATATTTCCCATTGCATCCTAAAATTTTACTTGAAAAATCTCTATTCAGACCAATCCTGGGGCTCCCACACTTAATTACATATCTAGACATAACGTAGATCATCTACTTCATTGAGACATCATAAAACATGTAACAAAATTCAACACAAACTCTACTGAAAACTTCCAAGGTATATTATCAGTTTTCTTATTAAATGAATGCACTTTAAAAAAAAGTTATGTAGCCATTCAGCCAACATTGTCAACTAATTCAATGCACTCTACATACAATGAAGGCACTCTACATACAATACAGAGTACAGCACAGCTCCTTGGTTTGTCAGACTAGTAAGAAATATTGCCAGGTGCTACAAATATCTTCCTTGATCTATAGGTAGCACATCCCTCAGTACTCCTAATGCACTGTGAACAGATGATAAGAGGTGATAGTTAAATTAAACACAAGACAACTGCTCACAGTCAGTAGCTTGCTTGAGCTTGAAGCTAATGCTTTGGTTTCAGACTTGAGGAAAGGTTTGGGTCTTGAAAGGCTTGTTTGCTTTTCATCGCTTTTTCATTTGCTCTTATTAGAGCTATCACATTTCCCTCCTAGTCTCACTTACTATAGCTTTACTAATGTCACTGTAACTGTGATGGCCACCTTTTAAAAACCTACTGAATGTTATAAGCTTTTTTCTGCAGCTTCCAAATCCAGTAATATTGCTGTGGTTAGGATATAGAGAATGCATACTTCACTAATCACGGAAGCATAAGCACTACTTTTTGTGGGCTTCCCACCCCCACCCCCCCAAGACTGCTCAAGAATTTTAGTTTCATGGTAGCAATTTCTTTTCAACACTTCCTGAAAATCAGAGGAATTTTATAAAGTTTCATTCAGCTTATTACGATTCTGAATAATTGAATGCATGCACAAACAGACCACATCGCCTGTTGCAAATAAACATACACCCACCAAGCAAGCATTTATGTTTACCATACACAATTGCATTGAATGAAAGCTATCAGACCTCAATTAGTTTGGACCAAGCCCTTCACCATGGACACAATACTGCCTGATGCTAGTCTAATTTCAAGAAACATCTGCAAGACAACAGGAAAGACGAAGTCGAGAAAGTCTGACAACAGAAGAGTTTGTTTGGCTTGCAACACAGAAGGTAGCACATCTGGAATAGTCAATGCACATCTAAAAGTATATTAGGTATGCCAAATTACAGTGTAAAGCTTTATTTATTGTTTTCAATTTTTTATTGCCCTTAGAATGCCCCGAAGGTCGCTCTGCAATAATCCAAACATGCATATCTTGGACATATTAGTCACACCAGTATGCTTCAGATTTAACATATAATTAGATCCTCCCCTCTTCATTCCCTATAAGATTTTCTGTCTTTCGGTTTGAAATACCAGTCTATATCACACCTTAAAATCCAAACTCTAAATCTGAATATCTGCAACATTTCAGACAGCAAACTAAATCCCCATGTACCACCATCCCTAAGGTTTCTGCCTTGTGTTTGATGGGAACATATTACATCTTTCAGTCCAGCAAAGCTCTCTCTGACCCAAGAAGAGGCAAGTGCACATCATCCATAACAGCCTGTTTAAAACATGTTTCAACAGTTTATTTTATAGCCTCAACAAAACCAAATCACTAGTTGCAAAGGCATATTGTATGAACAATAATGGAAGGAGACAAATGCTAGTTTTTAAAAGGCTCAGTGCCTCAGGTCATTTGCAGGGAGGAACAAGGGAAAAGCTCAGAAAGTGTATTAGTTGCTGCTAGCTGGACCACCATTAACACAACATGGCTCTCACTCTGTGCTAGGTGCTTTTTAGAAATACAAGACTAGGAAGTATACCATGCTTTGATATAAGTTATCAGCAGATAGATAAGGCAGACAGCAAGAATAAAGCAACAATACCTCATCCAAGAACAATCGTCAAGGATCTTTAAATCTTCGTATTTAGACCAAAGATTATGTTTTCTGAAAACTTATGCCCACAATTCTCCTTACTGCATACAGCAACACCTGATTCCAAACACATTGGTTCTTGTCTAAAGCAATTATGGAAGCACCTAAGAGCAAACTGTTGTCTTGAGAGAGCTGATGTTTAACTATGGGTAAAACAAAATTAGAGCTAAACCCTTGGAAATACTTTGAAGTGGCAGTTGAGGGAGATTGCTAAGAAATACTCCCAAAAGGCAAAAGGTTTCAGCGACAGCTAGCATTCTAAAAGAGGAGTTTTCTAAAATTAATTCAATGACGGAGCTATATCAGCCCTTCTCTCTGTCATTTCAGTGATTTGTGGGCTAAACACACAAAGGCACTAAACCAGCAAGCAATCAAGAAAAACCTGTACACTTAGCAGGCATTACAGGAGACCCTCAGAGGCTTTAACTGCTGAATTTGGCTGCAGGTGGTTCAGCAGTGGCTACAGAGCCTATTTTGGCACCTCAGAGAGACTGTCAAGGAGCAGACTGAACCGAAGAGGGCTGCAGGAGTGTCCGATGCAATTCAAACCACACTTCAGCATCTCCTCCCCAGCACCAGGCTCTTCTCGTGCACCACACACACAAAAAAAACCCAGTTCAGGATGAGCTCATGCAATAGAGGCACCTGGAAGTTTCCACCTAATTCAGGAGCCACGCTGTCTGTGGGATTTTGAGGCTGGTTTCTTTAACCGTTCTCTTCATTTGCAGGCGTTTGCTATTACCAGCTGGCAGAGAGTTCACACCGCTGCCCTAGTACAAGTGTTGGAGGCAGAGGACCAAACACTTAAAGGCCTTGCACAGGCTTTTGCACCAGAGTTCATGATTCTGGGCTCAGCCTTTCAGCTCACAGCCTTCAGATATTAAAGTCTGGTTTTCTTTTTCAAAAATCTTTATCACAAAGTTCCTGCAGCAATCAGGTGTTACTTCCAATAAACTTTGATTCTCATTTCCAGATCAGGCCAGGAGATAATAACTATGGGCACAAATAATTATCTGTCTTTCAGATCAGATATACAATAAAGCATGTTAGAAGGTGACACTGGGATTCAAAATATCTAGTATGACAGGCTTTTGTACAGAATATAAGTTAGCAGTGATGATGAGCCATTAATATCTCCCATTAATTTTTGCTATTGTTTAAGTCTCCTGAAATACCACACAGTAAGGAATACTTTATTATAATGGATGCTCTTGGAAAATTATCCAGCACTGTGGAATGGCCAAAGCCACTGGACTGAAAACCTCAACTAATTCAGATGCTTCCTGTCTACCCACCCCTTCCCATTCAATCCTCCCAAGCTTACCAAGCTACCAAAAATATTATTTCACATCAGTTAAAGGTGCTCACTGTTCCTTTTGTCTCCCTGTGCGTCTGTTTTGTAAGTGCTTGGCACATTTGTCTCTTGGCATCTACTATTTGGTAATGAGCAAGCACCCGCCACCCATCCTACACAAATACTTCTTTACAATTTAGGTTTTGGTTGTTCTGGGGTTTTTTTTTCCGCACCTAGGTGAAAAGTAGAAAGTAAAAGCCTCTGCCTCTCCAGGTGAGCTTCTTGCCATGCATATTAACGCACAGACCTGGGCTACAAAGCAGCACGCAGCCTTTGCTCACAGCCACCCTTCTCTGGGCTTGCAGGGACTCTGTCCCCAGCCCTCACCTCTCCTCCTGGGATCTGGCAGTCAGTTGACCCCAATGGAGATGCTGTCCTGCCTCCAAAGACAGACAAGTTTATTACAACTGCAGCGACTGCTTTGGTGCATACTGGGATTTTACTATCGTCCTTTGTGACCAAACATTCAACAGGCCAGTTACCTCTGGCCAGAGTTTTAAAGTGTTGACAGGTCAAACAGGGGCTGACCCTCAAATAACTGAGCTCTTCAGATAGCTACAAGTACCTACTCCACTGCCACAAACAAGTATTTGGCCAGCTGGTTTCCTCACTGTATCTTCATGGCTTAGGCTTAAGCAGCAGAGTAGCATTTTGTCACTAAAACCAAGGTAAAGACTGGATTTAAAAATAGCAAATAAAAAACCCACACACCACTTTAGACCCTGAATACTTTAAGTGCTATCCATAATTTTAAACAGATTCTTTTCCCACCTGTAGATCGTAAGTCACATCCTAGCATCTACTACACAAGAAATAATTTCAAGTTCCAGAGGGTTTTTTTACGCCTGCTTATATTGATAAAGGCACTTGAAATAGTGAAGAGAAAATCATGTTTATTGAGAAACACACACAAACCCCCACTCCTTATTTCCCAAAATAACAGGTAAAAAGTGAATCTTACACACAGCTTTACATAAGGAATTGTTATGAGCTTCAGAAGTCCTCTGCCTCCTCGTTGATATTCTAACAATGCTCTGTTGTCTGAAGATGGAAACACTAAAACTTCAAGATAATAGCAGATAATATTGACATTTTAGTGTGGTAAACAAATTTCAGCTGGACAACGTGGTTTGCATACATTAATCAACCTCCTTTAAACAGTTCACTCACCAGATTGTTCCTAAATAGCTTAAGTGACTGGATACACGAATACTAGTGTCAATGCTAGAAACAAGGAGGTTATCGCTGGATTCTCCTGCTTTCCATAAAGCCAGTCTGTAAAAGAAACAGCAGGCACATGCTTCATGGAACACGCTGTTGCTATGAGACAGAAGCTGCCTTATTTCTGCATGAAATTTTGCAACCACTCTCAACCGGCTTAACAGGACTAGAGCAACACCATTAGCTCAGACTACAGACTTGTATCTGGTTTGCACCATTATGGAGCTGGCCCTTTGCCTGGCAAAAGTAAGCAAAACCTTGCAGAAGGTGTGGGAAACAAGGAGTCACTGCTCAGAGCTCCAATTCCGGCAGGAAGCCACCACCACTTTGGTTAATCCTTAAGTGCTTGCTGAGGGTAGGGCTCCTCTCCAGAAACATCCAAGCAAGAAAGCTGGAGGCGGCTGAAATCGAACAGAAACCATTTTCAGGAAATCAGCTGTTTGGATGATGAGCAAAGAGATTCAGGCAGGGCTAGGTAATGATCCAGGAAATACAGAAATAGAAGACCTATAGATGGGGTAGACTGCCATGATTGCTTTACTTTCCTCCATTTCTGTAGCCCCATGTGGATAGAGAAAGCCACTAGCTCAGGCATCAGCACAACCATCTACAGCTTCATTAAAAGAGATGTAAGCGGATTTGTTCTCGTCTCTCATGAATTCAGGCTTTCTTTCCAATTTATCCCTCCAGCGTCATTTGCACAGTCACAGACAGAAACAGGTACGCTTCCACAGAAGAGATGGAGCAAGTGTGGAATCCACCCAGGCAGGCAGGGTTCCCCCTGCTGAAGTGGGAAAGAGCAACAATCTCAGGGAGCAAATGGGAAAGTGGAGAGGAGCGTACAGCTGTGCCCCTCTGGCCCGTCTCTTCCCCACTACCAGCACTGCTTTGGCTGTTCAGAGACCTGTAGCTTAACCCTGCTCAGAAAAAGTACCTTCCTGAGAAGCATCTGTGAAATCAGATCTTTGTGATCCTCCTGAAAGCACAGCCGTGCAAACAGATGAACTGACCTGCTGGCAGAAGAAGCAGCAGCCTTTTAGAGCAGCATGAGGGAAGTGGGACCCCTAAACTGAGAAGTGTCACCAGCAGAAAAGCAACACAGAACCTCAGTGGCAAGTATTGCATCATACCTGGGTGTGGGTTTGGGGTAAGCACCGTGAGGTGTGCATCACTGCTTGGAGGGAGGAGAACCACCTCCTCTCCAACGCAGAAGTACAACCAACAGAGCTATTAGGGTCTCCCCAGGTGAACAAAATCTGGGCAGAACCAGAGAGTTTACCCAGCTCCTGTGTTACAAGTGCAGCAAAAGAGATCAAATCCCTCAGCCAGGGCCAGGGCCACTGAGGGTGTCATGTCCCACCTCTCAGGAGAGGGATTTCTGCAGCCACGGCATTATCACCTCACCAGTTAACTAGAATTGCACAGTCCGATCAAAGAGAAGTCCTGTTCACCTTAGCTGGAGAAAGCAAGCATCCACATTCTTAAAGGTGCTCAATGTAGAACAAACAACAATGAGAAATGGTATTTAACTGGCAAGGGTTATAGTTCCACATACTGTTTTCCTCATCTCTCTTACATCTTGGTGGAAGGAGAAGTTACATTTCAAAGAACAGCTGTTACAGATTCTGCCTTTCCCACAACCAATCTGAAGGACTCTGACTCCCACCATGACCCGTTAAGCCAGTGTGTGGCTGGAGATGTACACCCTACAAGCCACCTCCTCTGCACAGATGCACAAGGACTTCCAGCACGGGAATGATACAATATCAGCAAACAAAAAAAAAAAAAGGCATCTTTATGATCTGCCCTGTTTAAGGAAAAAACCTATAAACTAGTTGTTAAAGAAAATACATTTTTAATTAAGCCATTTGAAGTGCTGAAGCTGCTAAATGGCAGAGTCAGGCCTCATCCCTTGGATAGCCATGATCCAAGGCTGGTTTAAAACCCAGTCAATCCAATCAATAGGAGAACAGAGAAACAATAGATGATCAATTTGTGTACATAGGTGCTCTCGGAAATGCAGGTGTTTCTAGAAAAAAAATAGTATTGTAAATAGGAACTGCTTGTTCAACGACTAAGTGTGCTTGAAGGATTGTGTGAGTTAAAGCAGGCAGAAAGAAGATCATGATCCGAGGAGGTCCTTGGAACAAAGGCAGAGACTGGAACCAGAATAGATGAATCAGCTGGGACAGCAATGGATTCGCAGAACTGGCAAGACCAAAGCAAACTTCTAAAAACTTTGACAGTGACTAATGATTTGGTAAGTGTATGTAAGCTGTGCTGTATCCCTTTGTTCTCTGCCAGTCACTGAGGTGGTGGCCCAACTCTGAGTTGTGATTGAAGCAAGCCTAGTGGTACCCATGTCTGTGTGACTTTTTCCTTTAACACTAGTTAAAGCATTCATCATTCAGTCACATTATCTTCCATTTGATACACACCACTGTTCAAAAAGTCACTGCCCAGCCTCACAGAGCAGAGTCTTTTCTATTATTGACAAAGACTCTCACATAAACAAGGACAACAGCACAATCCTCATGGGCTAAAAAGCTTGGTTTTGACCAAAGCCTGTAGAATGAAGGTCTGGAGTTATGTATAAACCTGCTAATACAGATCCTGTCACCACACTTATGCATGATGGCTTTTGCAATTCATTACTGCACAGTAGGAAAGTCTCCATTTGTTCTGCAAGCTTTTTAATAATTTCTAGTATACAGTTTTGCGTGCAGTTGCTTCAATACTTTATTTCCATAGCTGTTTATATTCTACCTCAAATATATTCATCACCAATTTAAATAAAAGCCTGCCTTTAAGCAGATAATTACTCCCAACAGAGCTTACCACAACAGTTTGCAGTTCTGCATGGACATTTTGGCAATGCTACTGAATGCATTTTGTCACAGTAAGGTAGCAAGAATAAGTTCATGATACTTTTGCTTAACAAGTACTAGTAACATCAGCCATGACGGTGCTAACCTGGCAAATAATCAAGTTCCATGCTTAATGACACATTGGATCCTTTAATAGGCAAAATGTTTCCATACAAGAAAAAAATTATTAGATTTGCTTTGTGAAGTAATAAAAAAAAATATTTTTCATTGTCACCTGCCCCTCCCTGACTTTAATCTTTAAACTGATGGGACAGTAAACGCAGAAAAATTAATGACTGCACATCATATGGAATAAAAAACTATCCACGAACAGCTGGAAAGGAATTAATTATTGCTTACAGAAGCAGTATACTTCAGATATCCTTTGCCTTGAGCTGCACTAATTATCTAGAAATTCAGGTGTAAAGATTAAGTCAACCGCTCTTCCCAAGTCATAAACAAGCTGTTATAAACCTGGCTGCAGGATTGACGTTTCTGAGAAAATAAACTAAAATATTCATGACGGTATTCACAGTAACTATGCTTGCAAAACATAAAGCAGCACATCTTTTATTCACCTGCAGAAGAACATTTCTCTACCACAAGAATGTCTGCAGCTATGACTTCAGGTGCCCGCTTCCCCTTTGGTCTTGGTTAGCCAACCATTTCAGCATAGCCGGGGCTGTTTGATTCGCACCCTTCAAGACCCACCAGGCCCTGGCTGCTCTACCTACTAACCATTATTGGGAACAAGACCCTAGAAAGAAGGCAAATTAAAGCAAACTTCTTTGGCTTCTTCATCCTCCATTCAAGTCAGACCTTAACTTAGCACAGCCCATGAGTAGCAACCCAGAGAGCTGGCCAGCAGGGCAAGGTAGAGGGGATGGACTGGCAGGATCTTACCCACCGAGTCTCCAGCCTGCTCAGAATACACATTTTCTGCCACTTTTTGTTCTCCTGAGTAGGAAGCTTAAGCTGCCCCAGAGAGGAGGCTGCCAATACCTTTGAAAATAAGAACATGCCTTTACAGATAACACTTCTAAGAAGGAAAAATGCAGGCCACACAAGTGATAGTGACACTTTCCAGAAGCATCATAGGGACCATGCCACAGATGAGCTGTCACTGTGGCCAAAACAAGCCAAATTCAGAGGAGACACTGCACCTTGCACAGCTGGGTCTCTCAGTAACAGCCACGGCATTGAGGAGCATTCTGTCTTCAAGGTAACAGTCTGATTTGCACCTACTTGGTCACAGGAGAAACAGTTTGTGCCCAAGAGAGGCAAACATGACAAAAAGCTCATACAAGCTCCCTTCACCTCAGCATCTCTAGAACAGGTCTTCGAGTTCATAGTTTTTTCTGGGTAGCTACTGTTCCTTGCTCTCAGCTGGTCTTCTGGACCATGGAGGCTAGATGTCCTAAGTTTACTCAACTGCTGAGAACATTGGCTTTGGGGTTTGCTTTTGTGTTTTCTTTTTTAACTAAAAAAACCCCAAACAGATGTTCCGCAGGAGTTTGAGATGACGTGCATCTTACCTGTCCAGTCATTCACTTCATGATATAGGCAAAACATTGTAAGTGTGTATGCAGATCAGATCCAGATTACTCCTGCACTTAGAATCAGCATTTTTTCTGAAATGTTTTTGCAAGAAAAAAATTCTGTTCAGCAAAGTTGAACTGTTAGCAAGAAAGTATCACCTGAATAAAAAAGGAATTCTAAACAAAAACACTGCAACTGCAGAGGGGGGTGGGGGGGAACCACTAGACAGTGTGAATATTATCACTGTAATATACTGTGCAATGCTATTAATCATTGAAATTACCATGCCATTTTAAGAGCACTACAGAAAGAGTCTTGTTAGTACTGGGGAAAAATTACATCCCCTAAAAATCAAAACTGCATCAGAATATTCTCAACTTTTGAACCAGCCAAGGTGACAAGCCCTCTTGCTACAGCTGAGCTAGACTAGAAGAGGAAATCTGCTCCTTGCATTTGAGATAATCTCAATTTATGAAATCAATTCTGCTCCTGTTTTTCACAGCAGAATTTAAGACCATATCAGTGTCTCCTGTCTGTGTTGCCAGTGAAACCCTTTGAAGCTTTGTTATACATCAAACTGCTTCATAAAAATGCACGCACATGAAAGGAGTATTTTTCCAATTCAACATTAACATTGTCTTAAGATATAATCAAATGCATGCAGCAGTTACTTGTAAAAAAATATTTCAAAAACAGTGATGACATGCATAATTACTGGTGTGGAAAGGTGTGCCTTGGGGTCACCTACCCTTAACCTCCAGGACTTCACTAAGGAACCAAAATGCAGAGAAACAGCAGCATTTACATTTCTAACAGATCAGCAGCGTGTGATGCCAGAAACTAATAACTAGGTAGTTTCAAATTAAACTGTTTACATACTTTCTAAAGCAAAATAATTGCAATATTTTATCTTGTTTTAAGAGAAATAACCATCAACAGGCTATACAAAGAGGCATCATAGTTAATGTTTCATGTTTAATTCAGTGACAGATTTGAATGCTAGATTTTAAACCAAACCACCAAACAAAATACCCACAAGTCATCACATTTATGAGATTTAAACTATGGCCCGATTGCAAAGTTCATTAACTAGAGAGGTCAAAACATACTAGGGTTTCCGTGCTGTACGTGAACAAATTAGGCAGCTATCTTTACACTCACAAGCTAAATTGCACCTGCATATAAACCCAGTAACATCAGCTGCAAAGTGCCAGAGTCAAAAAAACAAAGCATCAAAAAAGTTCTAACAGCGATGTTGATGTTCACAACACCAGAGCCTAGTCAAACATGCTCAATAAAGGCAACCCGGGTTGCAGGGAGGTGTGCGTCTTGCCATTCACCAAGTGATGCACAGTGGTAGCAATAGCCATACATACCACCAGCACTTGCATTTAGTGGATTACAATTCCCACTAGATGAGTAGGATACCATCGTCCGTTACATTTAGCAAATTCCCTCACAAATGCAAGGTTCAATGTGGCAACAGTTAGCCAGCTTCCAGCCAGACTCCTACCCGATGCTATGTAGTACATAGCTGCTAGCATTCAAAGGTATAAATAACACTCATAGGTTCATAAACTATAGGGATTTATTTCTGCTTCTGCCCTGTTCTGCAACTCAGGCAGGGCAGCAATTGCTCCTGCACAAAGAGTAACTTACAAAAGATCTTCCCAGAAGACTTTCAGCACTTTCCAATTAATTGTTCCACCCCAAGCCCCTTACAGGTAAATTCCCTTGAGCCAAATGGTGGACCCCAGCTGCATGATTATTTCGTTCCTCCTGTGCAGTCTCTTGGCAGAAAGTCTTGGAGTTGTTTTGCCTTCAGTATATCCAAATGGGAATTCCCTGAAGCCCAAGGAAGTTTGTTGTCCATTTCCCTAAGTACACTTACACTTTGGCTAGTGATGGCCACAAGTCTTTTACCCTAGAAAAACTCTCTTCTAAACTTATGGAAGATTCCTCCCATCTTTCTTCCTGCTGCATCGGATTGCACAGCTCTTTTCATTTTTGAAAAAAGTTTTCTCTTCCTCTCTGATATATATCAAAGTTGATACCTTAAATTCACCACACCCCTGTCCATACAAACTTTCTTCAAATAGGACAGACACTTTGATGAAGTTCCCGTGATAAGAAATAAAAAAAAACAACAACACACCAACAACTTATTTCTGATCACTTGTAAGGAAATGCAATCCTCCTGCAGCCCTCCATTCACTTCTTGGGTTCAAACGGTATGACTAGAACTAAACGATGGCACTGAGGAAGAAGTAGTAATATTTTCACTAAAATATCTGTTTAAATAAATGAGAGCATTTTTTCAACAAAATTCCACGCCTAACATCTGTGCACTCACCTGTACAAAAATATATTTATCCTGTTGCTGAAGTCAAATGCATATTTGAATTTCTTTCCAAATAAAAAGCAGTTTTATCTTTTAAATGATATTTTTCTCATCTTACAGTTTCTCTGATATGGCAGAAAGTTTTTCAACAAAATTTAAATGTTTTCATACAAAAAAACCCAAATCCAGTTACATCAACAGTTTTCACCATTAATCCATACCCTGAAGAGCTGCAAGGTTTCAGGGACAGAAGTCATCTCCTGGTTCTGTGTCTGCACTGTGTTAGATCAGTGAGGTGCTACTCCAATGCCAACAATCACACGGGCCATAGTAACACAAATAGTAGACAGTGATGATAACATAGACCTTCCCAAGCAGAAAGCGGTAGGTGTGAAATAAGGAGATGTGCTAACCCGCAGAGGCGGCTGGTGACCTCCTACTCATGCAACCCATAACTCCATTATATAGTCTCTACACAGAAAGCAGCAAGATAGCCCCATCGTGGTGCTGATATTCTGCTTGTACATGTCAGGTGAAGGTCAGACAGCAACGGCACCTCCTTCATGAGGTGACAATCCAACATTAGAGCAGTAATGTGTCCAGCTTCAGAGAAGCTGCGTGACTGGGCATGCTGGTCCCATGAGCACTGAGCTAACACGGTGGGCTGAGAAGCTACATCACCCTCTCCAGTGTCCTGTCAAACACTTCTAGCTGTTGGGAAGCAAGTTCTGATCACATCACTTGGCAGCCAACTCATACCACCCAAAAACTGTTACACTTCTGGGAGCCAATGCCATGCTGGACCCCCATCAGCTGGCAAGAGGGGCTTCAAAAGCATCTGCTGCCATGTGAGGTGCCACTCCCAGGCCACTGTCTTCACTAGCAAAAGGGTGTATTTCCACCACCTGTTCACTACCAATTTTTTTGGTTTCACCAACCAATATCAAACAGTAGGAAAGGGCCTGAGGTTTTACACTAGGACAGCCTTTGTGAAGGTGTAACAGAATGTTATTACATAGCAGTAACATTCACAGGTGCCTTCCACTCAGAACCTGCTATCATCCCGCTGATCACCCTAGCCACCCTAACTGTTAACTTGAAGTAGCCCAGGTCGGTCAGATTGAGGTCCTTAAGGAAGAGCAAAGGCTGTGCTGCGCCTCCCTAAGGCCCCGACAGCCAAATGCTGAGGCCTCAGGCTGAAGGAGTTCAGTGCAAATATAACGCAAATCTCGTTCCTGTTCATTTCTTCTCAGAACAAGAGAAAATGGCTACTTAAGAAATTGTGCATTCAATTACTTCCAGCTTTGGCAGACTTGATTTGAAACAGATACAGTTCCAATAAGAAATTGCTTTGCACCTTAAGAGCACCCATAGACTTCTGTTGTGAACAAACTGGCTTGTTAAAAGAGCTGTCAGAAGCATTTTTGATCTTCACCCCATCTCCTCTTCTCCTCAGAAAAGAATGATTCCCACCCAAGAGAGGCTAGCAGAGGCTGAAGTAGTCACCCAGCCAAGCCACTCACATAGCTTGTGGAGAACTCTGTTCAGGCTGGCACTTTGGTTAATTCTGAAGTACCTGACTCCAGACCCTTCAGATCACCTGGGAGTGACATAACCATTATGGTATTCCCTCATTTGACACCTCTTCTCTCTCTCCCTACCCTCCAATAAACTTAATTGCTCAAAGATCAGATTTGTTCCAATTTAAGCTACAGTATTCACCAAATGGAATTCTTCTTTCCAAACAGCCCTAGTTAACTCCCGCTCAATGTTTGGATTGACATCCAAATACTTTCCATGAACACATGGACTTACACATACCACCAACCTCATCTTAAAGCAGAGTTGGTTAAGACGTACATTAGTACTCAAAAAGCTGTTTCTGCCTTAGCTAAGCAACTTGGAGTACTGTACTTCTGGTGCTTTTTGATTGTGAAGATAATTGTGAAGATTGTGAAGATAAATATACTGCTGGTTTGGGTTTTGTTTTGGTGGGGTTTGTTTTGTTTAAATTTATTATGTACCTTTATAAAATAAATTCTTCAATCTTAGAATTCTATATAACATACAGCATTTTTGCTAAACTCTGGGCGGGGTGGTGGTGCTGGGGGGGACTCATTATCTGCAGCTATGCAATAAGGAATTGAAGGAATGAATCAGTATTTTTCATAATGCCATTTGAAAGGTTTTACAACCAAACTTATCACATTATATCTCAAAGGTATGAAGCAGTTAACTTTTTCATACTTCATTCTTTTGAAAAGCAATTTTTAAATCCTAGAAATTAGCTATCAGAATATTTGTATTTCTTTAATTTTGCAATATTATCCAGACAAAATTGCATAACTACAGGCAGATGATATGGTATACAAGAGAAAACACAGCATCAAATATGCTTTTCCATTAAGCTTCCACCACCACTTCCTATTGAAAAGTAGAGACTGCAGAGACCGTTTCTAATTAACAAAGTCCAGGTTTGGCACTGCTCAGTATTTTTTATGAACAATGTTGGCAGCTACAAAAGCTCTGAGGAGAAATGAGACATAGTAGAGGATGAACAATTCAGCAAAATCTCAATATGATTCTAGGTCAGAAAAGAGCAAATGCAATCATCATATATAGAAAGGGACTAGGAAGTAAGAATACAATTTTTCTCCCCAAGTAAGGTATCAAATACACAGATGCAGGGCTGAGAGTTCCAATAGCTCATTTCTTTTAAAGGACATTGAAAATTAGAGATTATGTAGAGAATTACAATACTGTTTCAAGGTTATACGAAACCTTGGTATTGAGGTTAAGTAGCTCACTTTGTTTAGCAGATGAAAGGCGATGGCTGGGTGACTTGACTATGAATTCTAAAAAAAAAAAAATTATAAAAAAAACACCTCAGGCAGAGATTGCTATGTCCTTGGGGCTTTTCATTCAAGCAGAGAAAAGCATAAAAAGGAACTTCCAGCTAGAATTTAAAACCAAACACATTGAAAACTGAGATTAGGTACAATTTTATTTTTTTTCAATCACTGCATTACCTACTAAAACTAATTGCCAAGGAAACAGTACAGTCTGCCTTTTAATGTCTTTGCATCCAGACTGGATGCCTTTTCAGATGCCCACACTACAAATGTAAACCATAGGGTTCAGCACAGAACTAATAGGAGAGTTACATTCCAGCTCTTACTGCCGAGGTCAGACTGTGCAAACCATAAGCACTTTTTTGCTCTTCAACTCTATGAATTTGCACGTCCAGGCAAGAGCAAATCTGAATGCTGTAGCTGTAAGCACTTTGGATGGGATTTATCTTCCCCAACATCAAGTCATGTAAAAGTTTGTTGTGCACCTTAAACAAGCCACTAGCTCCTCACAGTGGAGACACTTCCAGAAGTAACTCTTGCAGCCTGAATGTCTGTCCATCCCTCTCCCTCCCAAGAAGGGAGGCCCAAAGGCTACATGCTTAACGTTCAGTGGCAGAAGGTCAGCAAGATGAATCCAGACTTTCATGACAGCAAGTAACACTATTAAAGACAGAAGCACAAATTGGTTACTCAGGCACTGGGAATGAAATCTCAGCCTGGCTTAAAGTCAAGGGAAGGTTTGCCTTTGACTTCAGGGACTCTAGAACTTTTGCCCCTATTGTGAATGACTTGTATGGCAGGTGCACCTACTAGCCTTTTAGTCAGTGACTGGGATCCAACAGGCTGGGTGCTCTTTGGAGTAGAAAGGCAGACCTCTGCTCTAGGGGGCTCAGTGTTTATAACAAAAGCTGGCAGGGAGGTACACAGGGGCACTGGCGGGCAGAGGGAAACAACCGAACAGTATTTGTCAGAACTGGCTGCTGATGCGTTAGACTATTGAAACAGCACCAGCGTTACTCCAAAGAAATGCTCTATGAAGAGAACTGAAGGGAAGACAATGAGATTTCTCACAGAGGTGTACAGAATGTCTCTCCCAAATGTGCGTGGTGAATTCATAGAATCCTTTAGGTTGGAAAAGACCTTTAAGATCATCTTAGAAGGCATTACTTTTCAAAGCAGAAATAATACTTCACCATCACGCAATGCGAATTCCTTTTTCAATGACAGATTTAAATATTTACAATGTGCTTCCTTGATATTGAACCAAAGTGCTTCCTTCCTAAGAAAATTCACAGCAGTAACCTATGGTAACATTGCAAGATGACAGCTCATTTTCTGATGGGCTATCACTGCAGCACAGATCTCCAGCTTAACTGCTAGATAAGACTTTTTTTTTTTAAACTACCCCCCCCAAAAAAAAAAATCCAACAAGCCATGTGACCCCCTCCCCTTCATGTTTCTTGCCTTAGAGAACTAGTTTCTGTAAGAACTCATGAAGCTAAATGCAGATTTTAAAATATGCCTTTACATATGTAAAAAATAGCTAAAGAATAAATGTTTTCTCTTCTAAAATAATCCCACTAAATTATTTGCTACTAAAGGAGTCTCTGAATACAAGCCAAAGAAATATTTTGGAAAGTCTAGACAGCTGTGCATGATGCAGTTTCCCAGAAACTTACTCCAAACGCTTGAGATAGAGAAGCCTAGTAATTGGAAAAAAGAACAGAGCTACTAAAAGAACAAGAAATTAAAAGTGACACAGCGGGGTGGGGGGGAGGCAGATAACACACATGCATAAGCAATTATCTGTAATTTAACACTAAGTAAGAAGCATGTCTTATGTGATCATTAGAGATAGTTTTAAAGGACAGATACAGAGCATTACAAGTTTGAAAAAGCATATGCTAGATGTCTGTTTTTAGTGAGAGGAAGTTAAGTGAAGCAAGGTCTAAAACCTGAAAATTACTGTTCTCTCTTAATCCCAGTTCTGTTAACAGTCATAGCATGTCTGGTTTAGAGGACACATTTCTGCACCCATGCAGGGAGGGCTCCTTTAATTCTAGTCCCTGAGCTTTGAGATCCCACTACAACTGAAGAAAAAAGCACACAAAGAAAGAGAAGAAAACACACCCCCACAGTCACACACACACAATCCATCCTTTTTCTTCAAGTCCTGTCAAGCAACAAATGTATTTTGTATTGTCAAAGAACAAGTTGACATTGAGCAGATGAACTCTCCTCTCACCTTTTGAGAGGGAGAAAAAAAAAAATCAGACAATGCAGTAAACAGTGCTGAAATACTAACAAGCCTGAGATTTAAAAAAAAATTATCATCTAACTAGCGTTTAGCAGAACCTGCTACTATCGAAATGAAACCAGGATGGAACTGCATTTAATTCATACCTCCAATATTACTGGTCTTCATAGTGCCCACTGACATTTTATTCTAAACAATAATTCGGAAGAACAATTGCATTTTAGGTTTCTATTAACAGTATCATGCATGCAGGCAAGTAGCAAGAACAGGACTCGTCTAACACACAGGTTTAGTTAGCGGAAAATGAGACAAAGCTGTAACCTGATGGTATCATTTATATGAAGAATACCCTGTCTTATTAACAATTAATTTTTAATAGGTGTTGATATGGCTGTAGAAAAGTTTTTTCAGCATATTTTCCATTTAATCAGAGCAACTAGTACAGAGGTTTGCAGTTGGGCACTAACTCTAAGTATCTGTAAGCATTCACCCACTTTCTTCTGCAGAAACCATCCTGAACCTAACAGTCTTGGTGCCCTCAAGGCAAGCCTTACCTATTTAATATATACAGGTAGGCATGAACAAATGTAATCATGCTACACATAATATAAGAAGTTGAAGCCTAGAAATGAGGCTACTTTGCAGCTGTAACAGACACTTCATCGTGAGGTATCATTTGAAATCTCTTTGAAGACCATCCATGATGACATAAAAGCTGCACCCAACTTCTTGTACAGCCAAAGAGAGGTAGTACATAACACTAAATGTTAAACCCAAGTCCCTTTGCCCAACGCATCCAGCACCTAAAGGATTACAGAAGCCTCATCTGTAAGATTAAGCCAGAAAAATACAGAAGGGCAAGTGAAAAGGAAACACTGATCCCTCAAAATATTTAGTGTCATACATTAACTCCTGTTGAATGGCTACAAATGTTCAAATTAATACACTGCCTAACACAGAAATGTCACAAAATTATCAGCTAACAAGCAGGGAAGTCGGTCTTTCAGCTCTACCACGTCTGACACTTGGTTAGCCCAGGGGATCAACCACTGCCACCAAAACAAAGGCGCAGTTTCATCTGAGTTACCAAGTCTCCCTCGCTTCCCCTGCCGCCTCTCTTCCCCTCAGAAGAACCGAACCCTGACGTTTTAGGGTTCTGTGCTTAAAATTTTATGGTAGAGCTACCAGTTTAAAAGAAAAAAATCGGACTTTTCTGAATATCACTCCCAACTACTTGCCAATAGATCTGAAATTCACACTGAACTCACCACTTCTCACATGCCCTCAGAAAAAAAGGAATCCAGAAGCCCAGTTACCACCTCAGTTATATCTCCATAGGTGAGCTACTAGAATCGTAGAACTGAAGAAAGAGCATTATTTAAGACCTTATTTACCCGAATATGGATGAGACAATGCTGATATCTTTCAGGATGTCTCAGCAGAAGCAGCACATTTCACACAGCCAAGGCAAAGACACACAGGAAAGAGAGGTGCTGCTCACTGCTAGGCAGCTCCCGCAGCCTGCGTGCAGAGTATTTCTGACCACATGGGGAGGGGTACAAAGCCAGATAAATACATACTGATAAAAACACACATTTTGTCTCCCACAATATGCACAAGCCACAGCCCTAAAAAGACTCCCCAGACCACCCCACAGACATCCCACCCAGTTAATTCCTACTGCCCTGGCACTTACCCAGCTTCAAGCCAAAACCAAGCCCAGCACTCTCCTTAGGTATCCCCACGTCTCTTAAAAGAGAATAGGTCTTAATAATTTCAGTACTAATAAAGCAGTATAACCTTCTTAGAAGTCTCAGAAGCCCAGCACTAAAAAGCAGACAGCCCCAACAACTTTAACTCCAAGAGACAGCAAAATTTACCACCCACAGCATTAGTAAATAGTAGTAAATAGTAGTAACCTATTTTCATCTGTAATAGGAACGAATGCTCCAGAGCACTGCCCCCTGTGACTGCAGCATCCCTTCAGCATGGGGAGGTTAAAGTCCAGCACAGGAGCAGAGCAGGCAGCTGGGAGTTAAGTCTATCTCATTTCTTTACTGCAGACATGGCAGGATTGTTTATTTATTTGTTTGACCTCCCTGAAGCATCAAAAACCTCCAAAACAAACACAGCAGACCCTGAGCCACAGCACACCTTTACTCACAGCTCCTGTGCTGTCAGCTGGCCTGTATTGAGCTGGCCCTGCCTTGGGACACACAGCTGAACCAGAGAGACTGCCTAAAGCCTTCAAAACAAGCTGCATTTTGCACAGCACTGGAAACATACAGATAAAAATAGTTACCAACGCTGCTGCGAAAACTAAGGCGGGGAATAGTTCCTTGAATATTGTTTAGGATCAATCTATAGCTTTTTAATCAGGTTCCACATGGCTTCTCTGTTGTAACCATGGGACATCCCTACCCCTTGAGACTTATCTCCTTTCCCTTCTCCTTTATGACCTATTTTATTTCTCACCTGATGCTATTGCTACGCCAAGCCCACAAAAAAAAAGGAATCCCTTACATTTCTCTCTTGCACATAAATATCACTAAATCTCAGTGGTTAAGGGCTGTAGACCATCCTTTTCACATGCTTCTTCCAGAGCTGCATGAGGGAGCAATCAGGCAACGAGTAGCAGGCACTGAGGAATGAGAAAAGGAAGATCAATAGGTAAAGGCAGTTATCCCTTACTGTGGTGAAACAACAGCAGGAGGAATATGTATGACTGCAGGCTCAATTATCCCTGTGCGCTCCTGGTGGGATTTCAGGAAGAGTGAGAATACCTGCTTTCTTTGGACTGCTGCAAATTCATTCCTGTAAACCCCAATCATGCAGAAAACCAGGTCAGCCTGGTTTTCTTTAAATGCATCAAACCAGTCTCTTACACTGAGGTGCTCTCTCTAGAAAAAATGTCATCGAAATGCAATGGCTCTTTAGATATTGCTTAATCCAGAGGATGGGGGACCCAGCCTTAACAGCACACGGATGACTTTACCTCCAGTAAGGCATTCAGCGATGCAGCAGTAGCCACCACCAGACACCATGTACTCATGTAGACATATTGTCCCAAACATCTCATTGCATCTTTGGGAGTAAAAACTGTCACTTTATGCAATACTGAATCTGTATGAATTTAAAATTAGCTTCTTCATGACTGTCTGTGTATACCTATAATAAAAGACTTCAACACTCAGAACTTGTGGGAATGTCTGTGTCATTCATAAATTATGAACAAGACTTCTTTAAACCAGGGTAATTACTACAGGTATACAGCACTACGCAGAAATTAAATATTTACATAGAAACGCCCTACTAAAATGTCAATATTACAAAGCCTGCAATAACTGAATAAATTATTTTGGGGTGAGAACTTCAGCAATGAAACAACACAGTTTTCCGACAGAGGCAGCTGAATTTACCAGCTCTAAGTTAGAACCATTTTTCTGCTGCTTTCTTGTCCTCTGTTACATTACAGAGCACTAGCACATCTTACAAAGGCTATCATAAAATATAACGTCTTGCAATGCAGTTCACTGTAATTTCACAAGTCACTAGAAGTATTTACAGACAGGAGAAATATTTCAGAAATACTGTATGTGATTACGGCCAAAATCAGGAAATTATGGACAAAACAAAGAAAAAAACTGTTGCAGAAGATGCACATCATATTTTAATTTGAAATGAACAGTTACTGCAAACATTTTCCCCCCATGCTTTCTCAAACTACTTTGTACCTCTGTTACAAAGAAGGTAAAACTTGCCTACTCTGAATGACAGATATGTAGACAAAATTGAGACAGCCTGGGAAATATAAAAAGGCTTCCAATGGAACTGAAAGGAAATACTGCAATTTATTTTAAATTATTTTAAGCTTAATTTAGAAACTGTTTCATTTCAGCTAGTCACAGATGGAAGTTTAACGTTATTACCAAAATTATTGTGATCACAAATATAGCAGTGATTGCTGCAAACAGTAAGATTTTTACTTTTGCTTGAGATGCCATCTCTTTCCAGTTCTTGCTGACCTTTATATACCTATACAAATTGAGAGGACAGGGCAGTTGCTGTTCAGTTGTTGTTGTTTGCTTTTGGGGGACAGAGAACCAGTATTCTCCATTTTCTCTCCCTTTGCTCCTGGCAGTCCTGGGTCAGATCCCACAGAAGATCTTGGTTTACAGACATGGCAGATGCAACCCGGTGCAGCTCAGCGGAGAAGGTGTACATTGCAGGTGTCCTGCTGTTTCATGAGCATCTATCTACCCTCTTAATGGCATCTGTTCCTGTGGGATTAGAAGCCTGCATACATAGAAGTTTCATATTTAGACTACACTTATTACTGGATAAAGTTAAGCGGAAAAATAACAAGCCCAGATCACTTCATCCAAGATCTGGTTAGACAAATCTTTAGCAATGTGATCATACAAACAAAACCAAATTAGTGTGCTGTGCTCATCTAACACCTGCATCCCAGTTCCAGCTAGGTCAGGAGGTCTTCCGTGGTTTTTTCAAGCTAATACTGCTGGGGACAATCAAGTGTGCAGCCTTCTTCGGTGACATGCTCCTTTTATAAATCTGATCTCTTGCTTTACTTTAATTCACCTTTGTGAAAGTGATGGGGGAATTCAAATGCAGAAGCAAAGATCCTCCATGAATTTCACATGTACACCTGAAGTTTTGAAGCCAGCTTTAAAAACTCCTTTACCTAGACACACAGACTCACAGTGTGGTTGAGGTTGGAAGGGAGCTTTGGAGGTCACCTGGTCCAACCCCCTCCTCAAGTATGGCCACCTGGAGCTCTTTTGCCCAACACCATATATTTCTTTGCTAGCTTAATGTTGCTTTAAAAGGCCTTGCTTCTCTAAGACTTTTAAAGGAACCTTATCTATTTGATACTTTGGGAAGTAAAGTGGATCTCTGAAGTGCACAATTTATTTCATTTGCTTCTACAGTTGGTGGCTTTCAGACATAGCCTGTAAAATAGTCTTGCATGAACTATGTAGCATAGAAGCTCCTTAGCTCCCCAACCCCAGCTTGCATAGTTTAAAATTAGACTTCTTTAGTATTTTCATAATAACTCTTAATATAAGTATTCAAGAAAAAGACTAGCTAGACAATGTTTCTGGTGGTCCCTTAGCTCAAGTTATGTTGAACAGATTCTGAACTATGTACCGCGACGTACTAACAGGTGATTAACTTGGGGACTGCTGTGCCTACCTTTCCTTCTTATGTCCAAGTCAGGAATTTGGCTGGCAGACCATTTGTTCACTTGGAGGGAGTTCTAAAATATATTAGATCAGCTAACATTTGCAAAAGGTACAACTTTCTAGGTTAGCCATGAGGGCCAAATTCTGCTCTTATCTGTTCCAGTGTAAGAAGCTGCCTGGTTTGTAAAAGCCGACGCTTGTGCAGCTGCCCTTTGCCTTCCCACAGCTATCACAGAAGAAAATATCCTTTCTGCAAGTAGATGCCGAACCTGAAAATGAGAAAGGAATTTGGCTTTAAACCTCACTGGGATGCCTTTCAGCATGGAAGGTGACCAAAGTTAGACCTATCACACAAACTTAGACCTATCTATCCAGGACAAACAACAAGCAGCAAGTCTTAGCCTGTTTCCTATGGGCTCTCAAAGTCTCACCTTTCCCAATAACTTGGAATCTGTTGGCTAATTATGACCAAATTTGACTGACGGATATAGACTGCAAAGGTGCTTAATCTCTCCTACCAGCTCTGTAAAAAGTGAGGCGTAGCTATCTCAATACTAAATTAACAAAAAAGCAGCAAGAATACCAATTTTCCTTTTGAAAAATTCATATTAAATAATTTTATGAAAACAAATGAGTTTACATCTCATAAGAACAACACAAAAACCAAACTGCAAACTGCATTGCTGGAGCAGCAGTTCATTTCTGACTCAAAAGACAGAGCACTGCCCACTGAGTCACCAGTACCTCCAGCATGCTGCCAAGTCCTCCCACCAAAACACTTTATAGTTCTGGAAACATCATCATGACAGTCACTGTTAGAGTTGTGTGACTTAATGCTATGAAGGACCAAATTCTTCTCTAGCATAATTCTGTTGATTTCATCATGCAGCAGCAGAGAATTCAGATCATAATTCACAGTGTTGTCATGGAGCCCAATATTTTTATTTTTAAAAAAATAATGAAAAAATACTTGCTGTACCTGGCTCTGCATACCTTATGAGTACAGATTAAAACTGCATTCTGAACTAGTACCAGTGCCTTTGGCTCCAGCCCACAACTTGATCTTTATACCAAGCTGGTACCAGAAGAGGTTTTGGTCATGGATAGGTTAAAACCACAAAACTGTAGCTTAATTACTATGGTTACCAGAGTAGAAACAGATCAGGGATTGAAAAAAAATAATTCAGAAATTACTATCCTCCTCATTAGCACAATCTACCAAGGACAATTAGCATCCTTGTGTATCTTACCGGGAGCCCAGTACTCTAAACCCCTGAACTACAATGTGACATTCTCAGTCATACTGATCATCACCATCACATCACCCGCTGTCAGCTTCCTGAAAACGTCATGTTTGCATTCACTGAAGGAATAAGGTTTTTATTAGTCATAAAAAATGTGGAGGAAAAAAGTACCTTTGGATACCTAACTTTAAGTTTCAAAGTCATTAATGCCTTTTTTGGCAGAGTTCTGACAAAGGCTACAAAGAAAGTTGTGGAAGAGGTCTCTGAAAGCCTCTACAGTTCAGCTTCCCTTACATGTGGGGAAGATGGACAGAAGGAGCTTGCAGACCTCGATGAACCCTGTGGACAGGAGGACCTGTGTTACATCATTCCTTACATTTTTCTACCACGGCTCACTAGGCTCTCTAAATGGCCACCTGTAGGCCAGGTGCCGCCCCTCCTGCAAAGGGGATTAAGAACGGCTGTTGAAGGGCTGTGACATGCCAAAGGAACTAAATGCTTTATCATGCCTCTGGGCCCAAGCTGTCGTGTGGGTGAAGGCAGGGTTCAGAACCACCATCATCTCATAAACCACACCTGGAAACAAGAGCTTACCTCTTGCAGTTGCAGCAGTTGGATCATTGTGATGGCAGTGTATTGGCAGTGCACAGCACGGCTAATTCTGCGTGCTCCGTAAGTGAATCAAGTACACAGAAACAGGAATCAGTGGTTTGCTTTGCATGATTTTGCTTCTTTCCCCCTTATTAAAAATAGCAACAGTTGAAACCCACTCCTAGTGAAAAGGGTCTTTAATCAAACAAGGTTCCATTGCGTAAGAGCTTGCTGCAAGAAAAGATGCACAAACCAGCGAGCCATCTGACAATTTAGTTTTGGGAATTTCCATCACTGCCTATGCAAACAAAGCTAAAGGTTTGTGACAGTTGCTTGTGTTTCGATTATCTCTTTCGGGATCTCAAAGTTCAAAACCACATTCTAGAGAAGCAACTGGCAGAAGGAAATTATTTCTAACAGCCCATCCACAGAGGAGGCCCCATTATTATCAGTAATTACTCATATTGCCATAGAACCTAATTGTCCCGGCCAAGAATAGAGGCTCACTGTGTTCATTCAGTACAAACAGGCGGGCAACGGCAGCCCTTGCCCCACAGAACCCACTTTCTACAAACTCCCCGTCCAAGCTCCACGTTAACCGCTGCCAGCTCCGCAAGGAGCTTGATGTGGTGCTCAACGCACCCCGTGAGATTTTGGCCAGCCAAAGAACTGCAAAAGTCATGCCTCAGGTTTCAACGAAGATTTCCCACATACTCTCATCATGAAGGGCATCCCACACGCCGGAGCCCAGCACAGTGAAGTGTGTCGTTTAACTTCTCCCCATGCAGCAATAGGAACAAGGGGTGCTTTGTGGGGCCAGGCTACCCAGGGACAGGCGAGGAGAGGCGAGATGCATTCCTCGCAGGAGAGGCGGCTGGAATTTGGCCTCTCCCCGCAATGAACAACTAGATGTGGGGAAAGACCAAAGAAAAATGAAGCGTTTCAACCAGCTGTTTAGGGATTAGTAAATGCTGATGTGAAAATCTCAGTCATAGCAAAGAGTCATGGTTTGGAAAGGGCTAAGTGGGAAGGACTGGGAAGACTGCTACAAATACTGGGATGGCAGCCAGGAGCGGTCAGCTTCCAGAGGGGGAGAGAGCAGAGCAAAAAGGGCAGCTGGGGGTGAGAGGTGGCAATGTACTCTGGGATCCCAAGTAGTTCCCATGTGCTCTGGGATCACCAGAGTATGTGGGAGAAGGACCACAAAAAGTAAAGGGAAGTGTGTGTGTGTGGGGGGGGTCCACAGGGGGCAGGATGGAAGTGAAGAGCTACCGATGGCCTCTAAAGACAAGGGTTTCACCACTGACATGCTGCCAAATAATGAATTAAGAAACAATAGAGGTTTCCGTAACTTCTTCATTCTCATTTTTCCTTAGGTTTTGACAGTGTTACAGTAGCAAAACTACCAGCAACACCTTTTCTAAATGGCCTTACTGGTCACACTGGCACCAGCGGGAGGTACTGCCAGTGCATACACTGGTCAGAGAGCACAGGCAGTTCACTGCTTTGGTTTTCTGGTTGACCAGCTTTTTAAAATGGAAGGATCTTTGGAAGATAAATGACTGGATTAGATCTGAGAAAAATCTGTGTTTTCTTTGTGATTTACCCACAGATTTCCTATGAAATTATGGCTGAACATTGTATCCCTCCACAGCTTCTGGGCCTACATTACTCATCTGTAAATGCCCTTTATTATTCCTTAATAGCAAATCCCTGACTAGGTTGTCTATTTCCACTGTAAACTCTCTAACCTTTTATTTATATGCCTGAAACTCATTATGCCAGGCATCGCAGAATCTCCAGGTACTGCTGTCATGCAACAAATCACAATTTATCCCACCCTGCTGAGACTTAGTAGGCAAAACAACAGCTCATGAAATAAGCAGTATTTTGATTTGTCAGGATGTTTTCACTTTAATGGAGTGCGGTCTGTTCTTTCACAGGGAAACAAAGAAGTAGACCTGTTTCCTAATAAAATTAGCTTTTAATAACTACAATCTTGTTTATGCTGATGCCTTCATTACTACTATGTACATGTGACACCTGTCATACACATACCAGTGGTGGTTACTCAAGTGAATTTTATTTCACCAGAGGCTCTTCCTGATGAAGACCCCAACCAATGTCAATGGCCATTGAGGCTGGATCCCTCCCAGGCTGAGACCCATCCCTCCGGCTGCAGCCAAGGTCATGCTGAGTCACTCCCTCTGGCTTTTCCCCCACATCCATCCAGTGCCAATGCTTTGGTAAGTGCTTGACTATTCATAATACTGTCACTTGCAAAGCTGCAATTCCTTTCTCCACAGACAGCACAAAGCGTTGGACTGCAAGCTCCTAAAATTGTTGCTTATCAGATTTTGGAGTCCTTTCCAAGCAGTAGATTACTTTCTGCTAAAAATGTAAGTGATAAAAGACTTGAAATAGAGGCATTTCACTCTTAACCAGAGAGCTTTCCTAAGGGAACAGTTGAGCTGGGGAACCTGGCGGGAGAAGAGTCTGCCACAAGGTTTTGGGGCAGAATTCAGGATCCCCTTTTCCAAACCCACTTCTTCAGAGTGGAATAATTAACAAGCAGATCCTTGGCAGCAAGAAAATCAGTACCCAGTCCAGCTTCACCTGTGGGTGCCTAACTCAAGTTCACTGGTAAAGAAACCAGGGGGCACATATCAAGAAGAACCTTGCAAATAAGAGATCTTAACAGAATAAAAACGGTACAGCACGGTCTTCAACTGCAGCTCTTCCTGTTATACCCAGGGAAAGGGTTATTTATACCCAAACAAAGCCTATATGCTCATTTTAAATCTCTCATCAGTCTAATCTGCTACAAAAGCAAATTCAACAGCTATAAAACACAGGCATGACCGAGTGTCTCTAATGTCGGCCCAAGGAACAGTGAGTAAAATACTTTTCTAACACCAAGTGCTAAAGCTGTACTCAAGGCATCACTGCATTTTCTGTTCTTGAATAAATAACTCTCCCCAAGCAAGAAAACAGAAAATACTTGACATCACAAGTCATGAAGCAGCATTAAATAAACTACAGCAAAAAAGTTTAAAGCCAGGATCCTAAATGTGCATCTCAAAACGCACATATAGTCACCAGACAAGTGCGATCTGTAATTTCAAAGTATGTGGGCAAAAAGAAGTCATACCGGTTTCAATACAAGGTTGCTCAGCCTGCTTAATAAAGCAAACCAAATGTTTTCCATGATAACTAAAATACAGACTTTAGGGTGCAAATTACCAGGTATCT
This sequence comes from Falco biarmicus, assembly GCF_023638135.1. Classification (NCBI taxonomy): domain Eukaryota; kingdom Metazoa; phylum Chordata; class Aves; order Falconiformes; family Falconidae; genus Falco; species Falco biarmicus. Next base: position 66,795,747 of record NC_079292.1, read on the forward strand.
AAATTGGATCATTCAGTTCTATCACTTTAATATGGATTTTATTTTAGGAATAGTAAGCATCTAAGAATTTATAGCATCACTGTAACTTCAAATTCAGCACATTTGGAAAAAAATGTTACCACTCAACTGTGTTGTTCCAGATTTGCTACTATTTTTACACAGCTAAGCTTACAGCATCTTAAGTGAAAGTTTTGTTATTATCAGATGGCAACCATTAGTCCTTAAGTGGCAGAAAAAAACCCAACTTACCTAAGGCCCAAGAAATGGAATTACCTGATGCCCAGAGTAATGCACTCCTAACAGACATCACAATGCCTCCATCTCCCATATTGGTATACACAATTATATTCCATCTGACTACTGGTTCTCTTAGATATAGTTATATATCATACACTTTATTTCACAAAGGAGTCCTTGTTACATATCCTTACATTTTACTTAAAAATTTGTTACCAGGGAGCCAGCTTTATGTCTGAGTTATTATGGATTAGTAATTGATCTAGTGCACAATTTTAGCTTACTCCAGATGGAAGATACCTGTCAGCTGACAACTTTTTCCTTCAGGTTTCTGCTGGGTTTTGTTTGGGGTTTTTTTGCCTTGCCCTTACACATTTGGGGCTAGCCAAGTGCATGCACAAGATCAGTTACTGAGGCTCAGCAGAGTTATGACAATTTATTAAGCTGCAAGAATAAGATTACTTGTTTGAAAGCCAGTAATTATAGATATGCTAGTTCTCCCTTCTTTGCTGGGAAGAAACCTGAACTCTTAAGTTTATAACACATTTCTTGATGACAGTGCTCTTTGCCAGCAGGTGGTGGGCACAGACTTGGCAATTAAATCATTGCCCCGTCTTATCTCTGATTTACCCAAGTAGCCAGGACTTCAGCGTTAGTCTTCAAGTCATACCTGCTATAAATGACCCTGAGGCCCAACCCTGAATATAGGGTATATTGTTAGAGATAGCATTCTTCACATGAGATGCTTAAATAAAACCTTTCCTAACTGTTTGTAGGTGGGAATCACATGCAGTTGTCAAAGAAAGAAAGGACTGAATGCAGCTGTTCTCCTCAACTAAACTTGGACGAATTCTGCATGTTTGCCACTACTGTGCAGACACCTGGAACTATCCAGAACAGCACAACCTTTTAATGCTTTGTAAAAACTCTGTGGGGTATTCAGGATATTCGAAAAACTTCTCCCATCCACCTAAAAAAATGCAACTTGCCTTTATTAATACTATGAATTATACAAACGACAAGCTATTGAGAGCACATTTTGAATAAGAGGAATCATAGATTCAAGTCGGACAATAGTTGTTAAGTATCCTGGATTAGCTGTCAAATTGAGAATCAGAGCCTATGCCTACACAGACAGTTTAACCCAATTGTGAACTCCCCGTGTACCCCCCCTACCAAATGCTCTAGCTCTCTTAAAACTCAAACGTCAAAAGTTTGAGAACTCTGTCTTGCTGGCCAGGATTCAGTGCCGTTTGGCATCCTGCATCTTGCCTTGCAGATGTGAGTAGTCAAGACTCCAGTCCTGAGCAAGATTAAATCCAGATCATGCTGTGTTCATGTTTGGCCAACAGCCAAGCTTTTATAAATGAATTATTTCACCAAGCCACCTGTTCCCTTTGCCTGACCCAAATTCCTATATTTATACTTACAGGCTTGCTGGTCCTTGTCCATCTTCCTGTCTGAGCTTTACAACTACTAGGAGCCGGTTCTCCTTCTCTTAAGTATCCAAAACAGAAGTTATAACTGCAACTGTTAACAACTTCCAGCTTCCCGCCATGGATTAGTCAGTGATGACAAACAGCCCTTCACAGTTCATTCTCAGTACACTCACATTTGAATCCATCCAGAGGACTAGGGGAACCAAGGAAAGCTGTTTGGTGTGGATAAACTTCCCAGAGGGGTGTACTGAATTCTTGGCATTGCCCCTGCTAACTGCATGTCGCCTGTGAGCTGTGAGAGGTCACAAAATTAAAAATGAACAAACTCAGATGAAGAACAACAGGAAGGAAAAATGAAGTTTATATAATTTATTTGAAATGTCCCCAGAAGTGATTGATTGAAGTGCAAGATGACTAACTCAGGTGACTGAGGATGCCTTTTATGCTTCTTGGTTAACCACAGTATTGTATATATTAGTGCTAGCACTGGAAAACTGCTTGCTGTGTAGATGGATTTAACACAGCTGTACAGCACAGAGGCAAATTAGGCATGATTCAGGGGAGCAGGAGCGATGGAGAGGGTATGGCAGCACTGTGTGGATAATGGGCCTCACTCCCAGTGCTGATCCCAAGGACTAAGTGCATTAATGTAACCTCATTGGGCATCGATTTTCCTGTCTGGGGTTACATAAACAAACAACCCCAGAAACCAGACAATTATTTTTTTTTTAAAAAAAAAAAAAGGGTTGATTTTTGCAAAACACAAAAAAGGTGAAAAAAGTGAAAAGGTATCTCCTTCCTGTGCACACATGCAGCCAATGCAATTTTAAAGCTGCCTTAAAAGTGATCTTTCCAAGGATGATTTTAATGGTGAGGGTGCTACAAAGCAGAGCTGATAAATCCTCTGCTGTTGCATTTTCAGCCCATGTTAAAGCAACATTTCTAAGTATTTCCGGGATTCCTTCAAGTCATCACAATACCTGAACATGGTATGGAAGGTCTAGGCTGCCACAAACGGCCAGTTTTCTTACATTCACACAACGATGAAAAGGGTCTTTAACATAAACAATTCATCTCCATGTCTTACAGAGCAGCAAATCAACACTAATTAAGATGTAGGGCAAAGACTGAAAAAAAGAAGATTAGAAAGTACGCACACCACCATGGACAGGAGACAAATGCTGTACAAGAATGAAAGGCAGAAAATGATCGGCTACAGACAGAGAGGGATGAGCCTCATGAGAGATGCAGAAAACAGCAGTGGACCAATTTCAGTCTTAGTGAAAGCCTTTTGGTGTTAATAGTTTTCATAGGTCTGTTCCAAAATCATAGATTTAGGACAGTGGCCTGCTTTGTCTCTTAATTATTAAGTTAATTAAGCTTTGATAGTAAAAGAAATTCAGAAACACAAATATTATAATCCCAAAATTATTTTTAATACTACCCTCTGCAGAGAAGTAGAGTCGCTGTTAAAACACTAATCTGCAATCTAGCTTAATTTCTACCTGCTTGCTTCAGCTTTAGGCACCTGCCCTTGCTGAGACACATTTTTCACCTTCTGACTAGCCCTAACTACTTCCATCTGTAGCTGGTAGAAATCATGGACTGCTTTCACAGTGCAGTATAAAAAATTGCAGGTTTCTCTCCACAATCATCTGCTGCTAGTGATGCAAGTGGATAAAGGGACAAAGGGCACATTCATGTCTCTACATGCCATATCAATTCCTCTACATCCAGAAGATACCCTCTCTCCTTCCCCATAAAATAGTGTTGTTGAGTTCACAAGGAAAAGGGGAAGGAACAGGGCTATGAAAGTCACACCACCAATGTAAGACAGTTCAGCAGAAATGAATGCATGCATTTCAGTCTCTGCCATTATAAATTTAAATCATCCCAAATAAAAAAATGGACAGTAGAGAACTGTATTGAATTAAACATTATCCCCTCAGGTATCAGACAAATATGGAAGAGAAATCTATAGCAAAGGCAACTGTGCAGCCAAAGCCCTACAATGTTTCAGAGCCATGAGGGATACAGGAAGAAGATTTTATTCCCATTGTCCATATGCTGAACAATGCAAAAACATGAGTGAAAACGAGGTGCTGAAGAACAAATGTATTTGAGCCCATTTGGAAAACTGAGAGGTTGTTCCAAGAAGAGAGCTCTTCTTCTAGAAGCCCTCAATGCATCCAGAAAAATATGATCTTTCATGTATTTTCCTCCAACTGCCAACTGCATAAGGTATATAAAAGTCACTCAGCTGCAAATCTGCTCTGACTTTGAGAATGCTCCTCGTTTTACCATGATAAATGTTCACAAATTACTGGTTTATGCCAAACCTTATTTCTCCACCAGTGTTTTGTCCCTAGTTGCACTTTCAATAAAGCCAAATGTTCAATCTGACTGATGTGCATACAGACTGCATGCATACCACTTAGAAAGAAAATCCACAGTGCAATGCAGAATGGAAGGAAAAATATTTCACCTAAAGGAAGATGGAAAGATGGCAGCAATTTTTTTTTTAAATCCATTACAAAAGGCCTAATTACAAACAGATGTGGACCTTTATATTGAAATCTCCTCAGTGAGCCCTAATGTTACATTTTTGAGCCTTGGACAGGAAGTAGTTCACAATAATAATGTCTGGCTCACCCATTAACACGTCGGTCAGTCACTTCAGATCTGGTACTAATCCACCATTTTCTAGAAAATCTATGGAAAATTAACTTTTTCAAGACACAAAATCTAATTGCAACTTCCAGTTATCTCTGAGGAGTTCAACCCAGATGACTGACTGATTCAATCAGAATCCCTCAGATTAGAGAGGAATTTCTTAGATTTTTTTAGATGAAAGAGTGAAATTAAGAAAACAATTTAACTATTGGGAGACAACAAATTGAATTCTATTTAGATTTATTTTGCGGGTATGTGAGCCCCGGTGTTTAAATCTGACTATCATTGTTTAAGGATTGGCTAGTGTAGGAGGACTAAAATCACATGTACTGGCTCATAAGGATGCAACACAATTACTGAGAGCAACTGGCAATATAGGTCTCTGGGGGGGGAAAAAAAGTTCATCAACATTTTTCTTTGCATGCTGCCAAAGCTCCAACAGTAGCCCTAATTTCCCTTAAGATGATTTCAGCTGCTTATGCTTTCTGTAGGATAGTGCAGAGGATTCATTTCCTCTTAGAGGAAGCGATCCTGCCATAATTTGATCAGCATCTCCTGTAACATCAGTACCTGTTTAAGCAGATTTTAAAAAAAAAAAATTTTTTTTGTTTACCGTCCCCCTTTCCTCAGCATTCATTTCTATCCTCGTGCTGACTTTCTGGCAATACAGGTAAAACAGTTTACGGGAAAGTATTGTGAACCAGATCATGCAACCAATCTGGGTTACAGACAGCATACACCCCCTCCTCGGTTATTTTTAACTGAGGCCAGTTTTCTACCCTGGTGTGACAGTATAAACAGTTGAAAGCCAGAACACCAGCACGAATGACAAAGGGAGATGTAGGGTTGTCTTGCTGGGAGACGAGCACATCAAACTGCACCCTTAGTAACCCCAGGCCAACGCAGGCTTAATGACAGGCAAGAGAAAATGAAATTCAAGCATGAAGTGAGGCTATGGCTCTGCTAATGGTCACTGTTTCCAGGCAGCATGCTGTTACATATTGGGTTGCTCACAGCAAGCTGCTACTGGAATTTAACTGGGCACAGTGGGCATCTTATCCTGCATCCTACCCCCTACCTTGCATCGTCCAAGGTCCCTTGCTGTCTGCCTCCTTTCTTCTCCAGTCCAACTTCCAGCTCACAGCAGGGTCAGCTCCGAGTTCAGACAGGGTTCCTTAGGGCTGTATCCAGCTGGGGCTTGAAAACCCCCCCGGAAGGAGACTGCACAACCTCTCTGGGCAACCTGTGGCACTGCCTGTGCTCAAGGAGAAACAGTTCTACCTTAAATCCAGTCTGAGCCTCTCTAGTTTCGGTTTCTGTCAGTTGCCTCCTCTCTTCCCACCATCCACTGCTGTGAAGAGCCTGGCTCTGTCTTCTCAATAACCTCCTTGCAGGTATGGGCAACTGCTGCTGGGTCCCCCACAGCCTTCTCTTTTCCAACCTGAAGGAGCTCAGCCCCCCCAGCCTCTCCTCATAGGACAAGTGCTTCAGCTCTTCATCTTCTTGATGGTCCTCCACTGAACCCAGTTTATCAGTGTCTTTCTTGTATTAGGGAAGGCCAAAACTGGATGCTGTTTTCTAGGTGGGGTCTAACAAGTGCCAGTTTAAAAGTGATTAATCACTTTGCTTTCTGGCTATGTTTCCACTAATAGCAGGCCAGGATGCTGTCAGCTTTTTCAATGTCAGGGTACACTGCTGGCCCATGTCCAGCTTGCTGTCCTCCAGGATCCCCAAACCCTTTGCTATAGACTAGATCCCCAGCCAGTCAGTCCCCAGCCTGTAATAACTGAACAAAAGCTTTGCAAGTGGCTGCTGGATCTCACAAAGGCATTGTTTATAAGTGCACCTCCCAGAATGAACTGCTTTTCCATTAGCAGTGTATGCCTTAGAGACAGAGGTAGTGTTGGCTGCATTGTGAAGGAGACCACACTGTAGAGAGTATCTGAGTACTGTCCCTCCAGGTCTGCAGCTCACTCACCCTTGCCCTGTCCCCATCTCTGAGCCGGTTCCTTGGCAGCACAGCCTTTCTGAGTGACAGAACATGAACAGACACCAAGAAGAAAGTGTTGAGATCAGGATGAGATGCTGAAAATGTTCAGCCTCGCCCAGCACAAGCCCACAGACGCTGGCACTGGAAGGAGGTGTAAAGATATACTGAGATGGCACCAGTTCACAGCTCCCAAGTCATATATCTTGGTCACGTTCATCTTTGGGGAGAATACCTCATTGGGATTTATGAGTTGCTTCACACTTTCCTAAGCATCCAGTGACGCAGACAGGCATGTAGAACAATCCCCATGTAACAGGGTCATATTTGGGATAAGAACCCTCCCCCTCTTCTGCCCTTTTTGGATCCAGAGAAGTCCCACCAGCTGCACACTTCAAAGACGGAAGAGGCAGAGGTGACTCCAGCAGCAGCCATGAGAGGCTTCAGAGGACAGTGGGGGAGCTGGAGGGGCAGCGTCATGTCAGAAGAGAGGAGAGATGGAGCCTGAGTCACTTGCATTAAAGCAGTGCAGGGGAGAGCAGAACAGAAAGGAAGGTACCAGAGACCTTTGGCTCTAGTCCTCAAAAACCCTTTTCAGTCACAGACCCAGAAGTGTTTGTGGAAGCCCTATCAGTAAACTAAGTACTTCACAATCATTGTTACAACATCTCTGAGGTAAAGAAAACAAGAAATTTTGACCTGCCATGGATAGGGCTGCTTACCCATAGCCTGGTTTCAAATAATTTACCAAGGGTTTAAAGTAAAGAAAATACCAAACTGCATCTTCAACCTGGAAATCAAATAGCCAGTGCTATGTGTAATCCAGTGGAAGACTTTGTCTCTGTAGAATGAAATACATAAAAGCCAAGCCAAGTGAGATATTGCCTGAGTTAGTCAGAGAGGGAGTCAAGGAGAGGAACCTGGGGGTCTGCTCAGCTGCTATGGTCATTCTTTGATTCCCAAAGAGAAATCTCTGTTTAGGATTTACCAAGCCCAAATATCTTGCAGAGTTGGATACCAAAGCTGCCTTCCATCCCCATTTTATCTTGACTGGATGTAACTGATATTTGTCCCCTTTAAAAACATTACAGGCCGCGAGTGCACAGTAACTAATCACACAGTCACAGAACAGCTGAGGTTGGAAGGGACCTCTTGACATCATCTCATCCATCCCCCCCGCTCAAGCAGGGACAGCTACAGCAGATAGCCTAGGCAAGAAGATATTTATGAAGCCATTTTACACTTCATTAAAAGAATGAAAACTAACAACAAACATTATCCTTACAGCAAATGCAATGTGAACATGTAAGAGCACAGATACTAAAACCACTAGAAAATGTTCTCCAAAAAATATGCTGGTAATGAAACTCCCAACTCAGCTAGACAGTAAAAACAGGCTGCCTTCAGTCCCATGACTGCTAGCAATGAGTCTTATTCTCTGCATTCTTATGGACTGCAGGTTAAAAGGTACATCTGCTAAAGTAACTTTCTGAACAGAGGCCCTAAAACTATTGTGTTTTTAGCAAAGGCCCAAAATTCCACCTGTGAGATGTAATTGTGAGGCACAGAAACATCATTTACAGACTGGAAAAAAAAAAAAAGCTATGAAAATTAATAAAGCTTTAAAAATAATAATGTTTTGTTTAACACTACAATCTTGCCTAGGACCACAAGTACCCTGTTTCGTAACACTGGAAGCTGTTAAAGTCAACAGAACACAGTATACCTTTTCACATTCCTGCCATTCATTTCATTTTTGAAAACATAAGGTCGGTAGCTGATAAACGTCTCAAGTTTTTTCTGGACAGCTTATATGTGTAATAACTGCTCTAATTTGGAAGAAGAAGCCTTTATGAGGTCACTGACTAAAACCTCAAAGTTTTTGTCATGTACGTCAGTCTCATGGCCCAAAACATTGAAGTCTTAGGCTAAAACAGAGACCTATGAATACAGCACAAGAAACATCAGAGGTTACTAAAACAATTCATATTGCATGGTGGATAGCATATATCCTGTGTACAAGTATTAATATTTAATGTAATGTATTGCAAGTTGCTTTTACTTCAACATCCTATAATGGCCTTACTCTCCCATCTCACTCTCCAAGAAAGGAAATAATCATATAGCTGAGGCTCTATATTGCAATCTATATGGAAAAAGCTCTGCTGAAGTTCACTGAAGTTTTGAATTGCCAAGAAGCACAGGAGAAGACTTCAGATCCTAGACTGCTAAGACGTGACTTGGTAGTTGAAGATGGGCAGCTCTGTTTGCTTAGCTCCAAACAGCAGAACACAATAATTTAATAATGAAACCGTTAAAAAAATGAAGACTTGCCTCAATAAAATTTGACTGCAGTAACTGAATCTGTTCAGAGAAGGTCCACAGAAGGAGAGGTAACAGTCCTAAACATAATCCTGCCCACACTCTTGCACCTACTATTCCTCATGAATGGATAAACTACTTGTTTCAGCACAAACCTGAAGCCTCATTTCTATGCCCCAGTATGACTTCAGAGAGGCTACAGATGTAGGGAGGCAAAAGCAGAAGCACAGATTCTCGCTGAGGTAGTGGGTGTCTTCCGAGCTCCGCTAGTCAGTCATGGTGCTTTGATGTCCTGCCATGCAGACCCAGGCTGCTGTCCAGCCCACCCTCTATAGGACCTGCTGGGGAAGGTACGCAAAGACCCTCCTCCGCACATCTTGGACTGAGCCTTAGTAAAAAAGCCACCTTCAGACTTCTTCCGTCACTTTGAGAGCTTTCAGATGGAACCCTACAGCCCCGAAACCTATGCCCCCCAAGTCTCCACAAGGCAATTTGCCCAAACCAGCTAATTCTGCCTCACTAGTGTCATCAGAGGCACCATTTGCTTATGTCTCGGTTATGAGTCTGATCTGCGCTCAGAGAAACGTCATAATGGAGGTGGTAACAGAGAAGCTAGAAAACAGATTACAGCATCAGGAAGGGATATGAGCAAATTCTCTTTTGCAGGGCTGCATGTGCAAGAAGAATCTGTGTGGCTTCTCCTATGAAGGTTAGAAGCAAGAAAAAAAACCTCTTGCAGCCTAGGTGGGGGACAGAAATGCCCTACCTGCAGCTAAGGAGAGCTCTGGAACTGAGAGCTCTGGGCCTGGACTGGAGAAGCTCCACTCTTGCCTGGCATCAGGCAAGTTACAGGATTGCTCCTCTTCCTCTCTCTGTGGATATCTTCAGTTCCATGCTGTGGTTGGCACAGCATGAAGGCACCACCCCACGGGAGACATTCTGGGCTGCCGAGCATGCAATCCCATTGACTGCAAGAGGAGGTGAACATGGAAGAAAATTTGTGCCCATCTTTGATTTCTGCTAACCATGTTGACTAATCCCTCTTGTTACTAATTTCAACGGAATTCTTTGCACTACCCCTTCTACCTGTGGCCACGTGCACCCATGTGTCGTCCTGCTTTCTGATCGGTCTTCTTTTCTACGTTATTATGATGGGCTAATGGCTAGCTGCAGCTCTGCTAATCGCCATTGCCCCCCACACACTCCCCCAACCCAAAACTGCATTGCACTTTTCCCCCTTAATTCTGTTCCTCTATTACTGCCAGGTCCTTTCGAACAGCCCTGCCTTCACACCACTGTAAGTTATGTATCAAGGGATCTTTCTCTCTCAACCTGTGGTTACTGGTTTCAAAGTCTTGAGCCTACTGCATAGGTTCGGGGGGGGGGGGAGGGGGTAGGGGGGGGTGGGGGGTGGGGGTGGTGAGGAGGTAGGGAGCCAGAGATCAAGTTTAAGAAGGTGAATAGGTTTTTCTGAAAAACAGTTTTATTCTTACTGAAAATATAATTTTTTCAACTCTTCTGGACACTGAACCAAGTCTGTAGCATAACTCATTTACCTGCAAGTAAAATGAAACCTTTATTTTATTAAAAATACTTCTAAAAGTGCATCAGTTTGTATTCAAAAGAATATGTACCTATATAATCTAAGTTTGTTAAGTGGCTTCCCTCAGTATAGACTATGTTCATAATTTCTAATTGACCAGAATTTCTGTTCCTTTTATACAGCAATATATTTTTGTAGAACGAAAGGATACCTTTCAAATTTGGAAGCCTACCCGTGTGACACTTCCTCTTCTCTTTACAAAATATGTAAGCAGTTCCATTCTAAGGTAGCATAACCCCCCAAAAACCCTAGAGATGCGTGCTGCAGACGTGTGTACGCCCCCCCCCCGCCCCCCCCCTCGGCAGCTGCCGTGCCTGTGCACTGTACGGCTCTCAAGTTCCTTCCCCTGACGATGACCATGGGAAAAGCGACGGTTTTTCAGAGTCACGTTTAAGCAAAGCTGAAAGGTGAGCTGCTGCCCTCGCCCACTTTATACTTTTTGGATGTTACAAAACCACACTTGAAAGATAAAGCAAAACCACCCCTCCACTCAAATATTTCATCCTTTCAGCATGACGCAGAAGTTTAATTTCCACTGATGGGGGGTGACCTCGAGACTACTGAATAGCTGCTTCACCCCCCCTTAGTGACAGCGATTCCCCCCACTGGCAGAATAAAGCGGGTCTATAAATAACTTCGAAAGGAACCGTCTCCCTCCTCGCGCACTGCAGACAAGTGTTTACACAGATCCCGAGTCCTCACACACTGGGTTTGCTCAGCAATCATCCCACGGGCTGTTTCATCTCCTCTTCCTAAAAAAGCCGTGGCCGATGCAGGTGCGGCCGGCGGTACCCTCCGCTGCTGCAAATGCCCCTTGCCAGAAGTTGTGGCCGCCGCCGGCGGGGGCTGGAGCGCGGCCCCGGCTCCAGGGAAATTTCCCAGGGCAGGGGGGTTGCAATCTCGTGTAATCCGTCCTTAAGCTCCGCGGTCCCGGCTGATCCTCCGGCCCCGGGAAACCCCTTCTCCCCACCCCACGAATCCCCGCAGCCGCCCCCGGGCCCGGGCATCTTTGCTCGCTCACCTGCAGGGGGTGGCCCGGGGCTCCGGGCAGGGACACGCGTGGAGTGTCCTCGCCCCCCCCCCGCACCCGGCGGGGCTGCGCGCCCCGGGGCAGCGGGGAGAGACAAAAGCCTGGGATCGCTCACCTCCTTCAGCTGCTCCAGCTCCTGCTTGAGGCCGTCATACTCCGCCTCCAGCTCGTCGTACTGCTGCTTGAGGGTGAGCTTCTCCTCCAGCACCACCAGCCCATACTCCGCCGCCTGGATCTTCTCGTGGGTCGTCTCGGAGAGCTCCCGGGTCAGCCGCTCGATCTCGCTCTTGTAATGGTCCGCGCCCTGCAGCACCTCCTCCGCAGCCATAGCCCCGCCGGCACTGCCGCGCCGCCGCGCCGCCGAGGCAGCCAGGGGGCGGGCGCGGCCGAGGGGCGGCACCGGCACCGGCACCGCCGCCGGCGGCCTGCGGTGGCGACGGGGATGGCGACCGGGGCCGCCTGCGGCAGCCGCCGCCGAGCGCGGGGCCGCGCCGCCCCGCCGCACCCGCGGGCCGCCCCCCACCCTCCCCGCGGCCGCCCGAGAGGCGGGGAGGCCGCCTTCGCCTCTCCCGGCCCTGCGGCGGCCCCGGCTGCCGGCGGCAGGGGCGCCTGGGCCGGGCGGGCCGAGCCCCCGCTGCCCGGGGAGGCGGCGGCGCGCTGGAGGCCGGGGCGGCGGGTGGAGCGGCCGGGAGGCGCCTTCGTGCGGCGGCTGCCGGGGAGATGCTGCTGCTGGCGCCCGCCTCCTCCCGGGGAGCCGGCACCGCCGCCCCCCCCCCGCCCGGTCCCTCCCCTGCGCGCTTCACGAGGACAGCGTCGCCAGGTCCGGCGTTCCCCGCCGGGGAACCGGGGACGCGGCTCCGAGGCGCGGGGGCACGGGCAGAGGCAGCCGAGGCGGGGGCAGCCGGAGTCCGCAGCGCCGCTGGCCGGGCCGCCACCCTGTGCTGGCCGCCGCGGGGCTGCGTGTGCGGGGCCGCGTGTGCGTGCGCGGAGCTGCGTGTGCGTGTGCAGGGCCGCGTGTGCGGAGCCGCTCCTGGCGCCGCCGGGCCCCCTCTCCGCGCTCCGCCGCCCCGGGGCTCCCGCCGCCCTGCCGTTTCGGCGCCTCTCGGCTTTTCGTAGCGCGTTGCGGCGATGGGCGCGTTAGCGGCGGCGCTGCTGGAAGCGGGAAGGGAGATGCAGCCCAGCACACCGCGGGAGCAGCTGCGCAGCCTCGAGTGGTACCCTGCCTCTTCGGGAAGCTGGGAAGGAAGAGCTCCCTGCTCCCTGCCCTGTCCCCGATGAATGCACATGGGAATGGGCAAGGAAACCTGGATGTGAAACAGCGGCGGGATTGGGGCATCGAGCTAAGGCCGCACTTGCATGACCGCTAGTGCAAGACCTGCGCTGCTGGTTAGACAGCAGGGCAGAACTGATGCAGATCAGAGGCGGCCACACCATTGTTTTTCTGCCAAATTAACTGGGGGGCCTAATGCATAGATTATGTCAGTTTTATACTGGCTTTATGCTGGCTGCAGAAAGACAGATGCTACTTGTCCAGCATAAAATTAGAGTGGTGCAGACAGACAGTAACTGATCTCATACAAAGCCGCCAGTAAAAAGTTAGCACACCGGATTAGGGGCATTTTACATATTTGAACTGGAAGAGTGAGTTCATCCTGGATCGATGGCCTAATGTCCCATGGCACAGCCTTTTTTGTTTGGTGCTAGGAGTCAGCCCAAGTTTACCATTTCTTCAAACTCTGGCCTGCAAACAGAGACCTGATCCCGTTGATATCAACCAGGTTTGGCTCTAGATACTAGCAGGACTGGGTTTTCACACTCTACAAACATCTCTTTTTTTTTCTTTCTAAAATAACAGCAACATAAAGTCTTTAAAATTTAACAATTGAGTTAAAATTTCCATGAAAAGGAAGGGTTTTTTTAAAAAAAAAAAGTTACGTGTACAAGATGGATATTGCTGCCCACCAGTGCAGCACTGTATTGAAAATCAAAGACAGATTCCCTTTCTTGCTGACCACATTAACAATGTGGTTTTAAACAAGCCACATCCCTTTCTGCCTCCGCTTCCCTTGTCTAAAAATGAGGTAAAAATGTTTAGATTCCTCAGCAAAGTGCTTTGAGATCTGGAAATGGAAGCACTGACACTAGTTATACAATATACGCATACAGCATGTAACATAGACTTACTTTATAAATACATATGCATGCATTCATAACTAACACATTGTAATCTAGCCTGCGTAAACACTTCTTATTGCCTAGAACATAAATGGCAGAAGCAAGGAAAGTAATAGAGGTTCTGTCAATTTTGTAGCTTGAAAGCAGCTTCCAGAAATGCACATTTTAATAGATTCTACTGTAGAAACAAGCATGAATTGTAATAGGAAAGAAACAAGTATGAATATTAATAGAGAAGGGGAGTGAGTGGCTCTCGTCAATGACTGAGTGTCAAAACAGAGAGGAAAACACCAGTACCCCAACTGTATGCCTAACCTCAACCTCCTTTTCTTAAAAGAAGATGGAAGGTTCCATAAATTAGAAAAGGGGGAAAAAAAACCCAAAACAAACCCAAAGCAGGAGCAAAATATTGTCTCAAGTTTTTTACAAGTTCTAGTTTAGCTGTCTTCCTCAGCTTTCAATCTAGGCCACCGTGCAAGCAAGCCTTTGGTGAACACGCATTCAGGAACGGATCAAAAAAACCAGCTTAAAACCAGCACTGAAAATGAGCGGTTGGGTCAAGAACAGTGTGGAATCAGGTTGAAGCAACCAGATGCCCATAGCTAATCTAGCCTTGATGTCACTCCATTTAACATCATTCAGTTGGCAATCTCACAACCCAAGGGCAGCCTCACCACATGTCTGAACATCTGCACCCCAGAGTGTGCCTGTTAGAATGTGTCAGTTTTTCTGCAATACCTCACAAGAATGAAGTCCAGCTATTGTGCACTGTGCAGAAGTTCACAGTGACTGTAGGGAAGCATCTGTAAACTGGAGGTCCTGCAGCAACTCTAAATTGAAAACACCCAGCATGCCCATGAGTTGCTATACTTAGCACCAGTTTATTCTGGCGCCTTGCCTACTAAACATATCCATTATCAAATCTTGCTCCTTTGGTGATATTTGTCTTTGTTGTAGAAGTCTGCTTCTTTAAAAATCTTCTTTTAAAAGTCCCCAATTGTCAGTTTCTCTCCACTGACTACAGAGGACCTGGCATGGCCAGCATAGATATATACATTCAGACATATATATACATTTAATTAAATGAATCCCGCCTTTCACATCCATGCCTTTTCTTAGGCCTTTAAACTAGCATCTATATTCTACTGTTGAGACTCCTCCATCTATATTTATAATGGACTACTCAGGTCACTGGTGGATCTGAAATATACTCAAGCTCTTCTCCCCAGTATAAGGAGCTCTGATTCACCTCATTCCTGACTCTGTGGAGACAAGAAAAGATGGATAGCCCCATAAATAGCATCTTAGTTATAGGAAAAGACATCATTAAAGAAGGAAGTGTTGCAGTATGACCCAAAGGTGGTCATTCTCTACTGAGGATCTCATAACTGAAGTAACGGGACCTCATTTGATGGAGACTTCTTGCTTACATAACAATGTATGGATTCAAGTGACCGTACAGTGGTGCCAGCAAAGTGCTGGTCTCAGTCGCAGATGTGGTACCTTTCGGAGCCTACTTATCAGTGCAGACAGCTATGAACAATGATATGGGCATTTAAAAATAATCTCACCACTCAGGCATGCATCACCTCATATTGGTTTAAGTCCTGCTACAATACTCATATTTTCTGCCTCCCCCAGCTCAAAAAACATGCCCTGATCTTACTAAAGGTTGGCATATCACTCTGAACTGTTATTTCTCCTTTATTTTGCCCTCATGCACCCCTTTCACATGAATATTTCAAACCAGTCTGTAGTCATTTAGTGACATTCAACATACCCTCATAAAACAAGCCTCCTTCTGATTGCATCCATTTCATGGGCAGAAATTGCCCTTCGAATTCCTGGCATGGGATACTACTAGGAATCTTAAACTAAGGATAGTAGGGCCCAGTACCAAAAAATGCTGTTCTGTTTACACATTTTTTGAGACATTCAGATATTCAAGGACAGGCAAAATGCTACAGTTCAGATCTTGCTCAAGAGAATATTATCCAAATTGCAGCTCAAAGAAGCATTTAGTGAGCTATATGAAATGAACTACTGGTTCTACATCTTAGTAGAAGCGCTGCTGTGAAAGCCACCCTCTACCATATTGCAGATGGCTGAATCTCTGCACCTACACATACACAGAAAGCGCTTTGAAACATGTGTATGGAACACCTCTGAGGACTGGAGCCCATATCTAACAACTGCTAATTAGTGGTGTTTGGCAGACTTGCTAGAGTGGCCAAAGGAAAAAAAAAAGTTATGAGGACCAATCTGTCACTGTTAGTAAGAATGGGATGGATTTCCTGAAAGTGAAAAGAGGAGAAAAGCACTGAGGGAAGGCAGTATGGCAACTGTACTGGGTCTGGTTTGGAAATAAACAAGTAGCTGTTATATTGCCAGGTCTTCTTAAGTACTGAATATAAGCACCACATTTGTAATGAATGACCAGCCAAGAGATAAAAGGGAGTCACTGAGGAGAAAATGAAATTTAAAAAGATATTTCAAGATCCTAGTGCAATAGAAATAGTAATAGGTTTTAAGAAAATTAGTTTATAGAGAATATTAAGGGAAACTAAACACAGGAGCTAATAAGCAATAATGCATATAATGAAAAGTAATGATGTTATGGTGATTAACATGAGTGTCAATATTCAGAAGAAAGGTTTTCAAACAGCAGTGTCCTCATGTGAGTCCTCTGTGAGCAACCTTTAAAGGGTCTGCAAAGGTAAATAAATCAGTATTTTTTAAAAAAGCCTATTATCAAGTGGACTTAAAATTGGTGTATAGCATCCTGTATCCCCACCAGAATAATTTTGGGCCCCAAAACCTGAAAAGGTCGAAACCCACTAATGTAGAGCATACCGAAGCCTAAAGGAAGAATGGGATAAAACAGAACACTTCAACAAGGAAATCACAAAAAAAAGGACTGTACAAAAACAGTTGGCAGAATGTTTTGTGTGTAATGAGCAGGGGTTAGAGAACCAAAAACTAGTTTTACAAGAAAACTACCAAAAATAAATTATAAGGACATTTAGAAAACATAGTCAACTAAAACTAAGTAGCAAACTGATACCTACAGTACAGAAAAAATACAGACTATGCAAAGAATGTGAATTATTATTCTTTAAAGTGAATAATACCACCTCAGACTGAAAGGGTGCTGCTTTTGGTGAGTGTTGCACATGAGTTTTGATTCAGGTTCACAGACATCAGCTGAGTTTTAACTGACAGCATTGCCCCTGGGCTCAAGACCCAAGACACAGCTCTGCCACTCTATACAGAGACATAGTACAGAAAAAAAAAAAAAAAAAGGTTGAAAAAAGCACAGAAAATATTATTACACCTATTTAAACTACTAGGCACTTTTCTGTGACACAAGGAAGATCTGTCCACCTAGAATACTTTGTCCAAACAGCTTCTCAGCAATTTAGCCTAGATAAATTAGTGTCATGGTGCAAAATGTTCTTTATCAGCCAAATTTAAAACTGGGAGGAGAAGGGAGAACGTGGTTTATCTTAGATGAACCGTAAAAACGTCCTTGCCCAGAAAACCACTACAGCTGGGGCTCAGGCAAACTGCAAAGTAGCCAGCCATCTAGGGCAGCAGATTGTTATGAGATATGAGGACCACATAACTATATCCTGAAACACCTTCTTTTGCCAGAGCCTTGGAAAGCCAGGCCCCCAGTGCTGTGCCTACTGAGAGCCCGGTGATGTGGAGAAGCAAGGCAGCTTGTTTTTAGGAGACTGGAACCTTCCAGCAGTGACAAGT
This sequence comes from Falco biarmicus, assembly GCF_023638135.1. NCBI lineage: Eukaryota > Metazoa > Chordata > Aves > Falconiformes > Falconidae > Falco > Falco biarmicus. The sequence goes on from NC_079292.1 coordinate 66,812,975, forward strand.
TCAGCTCCACTTCCGCTCTCTGAGCTTCGGCAGAGCGATGGGACAGTCTCCACTGCTTCCTGGCTGCACTTTGCACCTTGACCCTGCTCAAGATCATTTTGAACATCCTCTTCCAAAAGGCCCACAATCATTTCTTTACAGAGGCATCAACAAAGTCATACAAATGCGTGATCAGCTGCTCTTTGTCCAAACATTTTTCATTCCCAAAGAGCAGAATCAGATCAGGCAGTTTCTTCACTACACACAGTTGACTTTGCCATATTTAACACAAATCCAGCATAATAACAGCATGTTGGGGTTTTGCCTTCACAACAGCTGAGGGTTTTTTAAGCAGAAATATGCCAAAACCTGCACGAATTCAAACTCCTCAGAGCCTGCCTGCTGGCCACAGCCCCTAGCTCTCCCTGCTTGGGAATGGCCACCTCCCTCCCATGGTCCCCACCAGCTCAGCACCAGGCTGGTGCCCTGCATGCATGGGGGTCCTCCCCATGGCTGCCAGACAGCCCATCTACTGCTCCCCAGCACCCCAGCACAAAGTTGTCACGCTGCCATCAAGCCGTCAGTAATGATCCCCCAAGATGAGAATGTACCTGTGGAGATTAACCAGGGGCTTTACTGCCTGGAGCACCCGGTCCCTCCACTCAACAGCAGCTTTTTGCTCTGGCAGAGGTGACCCAAACCTCCCACTGCCACTTACCCACCCAGCCAGCTGCTCCCCTTAAAGCAGAAAGGGGCAGGTCCAATCCCTTTTTTCTTGGCAATTCTACTTCTTAAACCTGATTATTATTTTTTTTCCCAGACTCTCGCAAATCATTTGCTCAATCACCTTTAGTGTCTTTCTGGGAAGTGCAGTGAAGCTATACATTATTCCTCCATTCTTCTCCTTCCTTTTATTATGTCAAGTCCCATCTTTGGAGTGAGTGCAGAGCTACCCAGTTCCTGGGCTTCCTCCTATCATCACAGTATGTGCCAAATCAGCTGGCAAAATTAGATTAATAGGTAGATCCACTGTTTGAAATAGGAGCTGACTGAAATAAACAAACTGCAGCTTATGGCCCCATTTATACTGATTGTTCTCCTCAGAAGTGGTTAGTGTAGGAGAGGAACAAATTTGTATTTAACAATGTGCCTTGTCTTGAAACTGCAAGCCTGGTATCTGCAGTGCACCTATTACACATAGCTTCAAAGAGCACTTATTTCTGCTAAAGTTAGCATTTGCCTTGCATTCCGTATCATGCATCAATGACTAAAAACATTTACAGATGATGGCTGAGAGAGAAACTGAAATTTTTGTGTGGAATCTAATTATAATGCTGTGTTGATAATATTAGTAAAATACGATTCAGACACTAAAAAAGACGTACGATTCAGCTTTTTTAAAAAAGCTAAAAGCTAATATTTTAGCACTCAGGAATAGTTGGTTATGGCCTTCTCTCAAATACAGCTGCAAAACACACATTACAATGAATGCAGAACATACAAAGAAAATTGCATTGTGTTTCTATTAAGTGAGTGTGGTATTTGGGAAAGGTGCCAGATTTATGACACTATCCTATAAAACTGGGTTTCATTAGACTTCTGCCAAAATACCTAATACAGGGGGGGTGTATTTAAAATGCTAAAATAAAGGCTTACAAAGAAAGCATGTAGATCAAAGCTACAATTATTTTCCTCAGGTAAGAGAAAAGTCAAAGCACAATTAGGAGATTAAGATCTTCAACTGCAGATTGACTTCAGTATGACATTTCCCACTCACGCTTTGTATGTCTTGGATGAAATGGTTGGTTTATCATAAAACAGGGTATCACAAGCTTAACTACTTTAAAATCTCTCTAGAAGTTTTTTTTTTTAATAATTGCATTTATACTATAAATGCTTCTTATAATAATTACATTATTTAACACACAGACAAGGATTGGAATACCTGAAAAAAGAACTGGATAAAATTATTTCATGTGAAATCTGTATTGTCAAATCTGATCCTTAAAAAAAAATTGAAACCCATAAAGAATCCTAAGGATATTTTCTTTGCGGTTTGTTTTCCCACAATATTTGGGGCTATTTTTATTTGTCTTATTCTTTCTGAGCCAGGTCAAAATTTGCTGGTATCTGGTTCCAGCTTTTGCTCACAAGCAAGACCTTTATTTTAAAAAGCAAAACAAAACAAAAACCCCCAATTGCTGAATGAACCTTTGAGGTCCAGGAGAGATGGACTGTAACTACACCTGCAGATTAGTAGTTGCCAACCCTGACCTTACAGACCAGAAAATATGACTGAATTCCTAGAGGTCTCCTGGTGAGAAACACAGTAAGATTTTGGGATGAAGCATTTTTCTTTCAAAAGAAAGTCTTGTCAATGATGATATGCAGGAAGGTATCACGTTGTATTTTAACAACAGCTATATGAATGTATCTAGCTATAACTGTCTAAGAGTAGAGTAAACCAATCCCACAGTGCCAGAGCCTTTCCTGATATGTTTGGAAGGGGGATAAAGTTAATTGGGAGTTTCTGTGGGGTTGTCTCCTGAGGCTTTTTTCATTCCTTCTTGGATGATTAGGAGATTCTGAACGTGTAGCATTTGGACCTTGGCATGGGAAGTCTGTGAAGTGTGGTTATAACCACCTTTGGGTGCTGAATGTTACTGTTGCTTAGAAGGAGTTGCTGGTATAACCAGGCAACAAGGCAAGAGGGATGCTGCTATTTGCCTACCTTTGTTTGCCCAACTGGGCAGCAGAGGATCAAGGGAGAACAGAAGAAACAATCAAATGGTTGCCAGCATTGTACAAAATTGGGAAAAGAAATGACAGATGGCAATTCCTTTGATGCAAGGAACCCATCTGCTACTGCTTCCCCCATGAGCTCCTGGAGATACTACATGGAAAAGCTTCAGAGACAGCCTGTGAACGGCAAATGTGAATGTGGGTAGTACAGAAGAAGATAGAAGAGAGAATAGTTCTGCTCATGGAAGGGGACCTGAAAAGAAGGGGAGCTGTACGTCTTCTGCTCAGCTCTCGGTAAGTCCCAAAATAGCCTTGTGAAAAGCTGAAACAACTCAGCTATATAGGACAACATATGAAATAACTGCTCCATGATGTCCTACGTAGAATACACAAGTGATAATATCTTCTGAAAACCTAGTTACAAGCAAAGTCCATGTAAAGATCATACTATAGCTGTGGTACCAGATTGTACAGTCCTGCAGAACATCTCAGTTCTGCTGTTGACATCATCTCTGATCACACCTCTCATTCTTGCCTGCTTTGATAAGCAAAGGTAATACATCTTTATATTATTTAACATTGATGCCTGATGATTACCATTTATTATTCCTTTTAAGATTAATAAGTTCATGAATCTTCCCAATTTTCAGGCTGTCTGAAAACTCAGGCAGCTATTATTGTCACATTTGTCTATATGATATAAATGGAACAATCTCTGCAAACACAGATAGAGACAAACTTATCTGAAAGAAGGAAAGTGCTTTGGAGCATTCAGTACAACTATGGGAAAATAAATTTGGGCACCTGATTGTCCTCCTGCTTCTGCCTGACTTCCAGCTGCCCTGATGTCTGCTGCTGATCACTCAAAGCTGTTGTTGACAGTCAACTGAATAAACAGGAAACAGCTTTCAATCAGAAAAATCACCACCATGGAGAAGACAATACAAATGCCCAGATACAAGGAGAAAATCAAATACTAACCCCTTTCTCCTCCCTGCTTTTCTTTAAGAGATTCCTTCTCTTTAATATTGTCGGAAAATGGCAGTTGCTACATTTTAAGGGATTTGGCAATTCACTGGTGTTAAATGCAGAAGGGAAGGTTGATTTGCAAACTGGTCACAGATTCTCTCTGCAAGGGATCTGTCAGAGTAGAAACATGTTTTGAAAATGAATTAGCAGGATGTGGGACTTGTTTTGAACAAGCGATTCCTGATAGGAATGGTCAGGGGAGACATGTCTCTTGGATCACCTCTATGGCCGTTAGCTGGCATTCTTTGAGTCCAACCCATGGAAAGCTGGAACAGATGCACGTTTATGCACACACTTCAAGGTTATCCAAAGGAAAAGGCAAGCAGGATATACTTTATCATTGTCTTTTACAGCAAACAGTTGCGATTTGATGTTAAGTAAACACAAAACAAGGCTTAAACACCCACAGGCACACATTTATTTATATACTTGTTTATAAATAATGGTATTACAGAGCCATTATGATCATTACCTTGATCAAGGGTTGTGTTACTGAGTGTAATGATCTATGGCTGGTAGGATAATGCAAATGCCTGAGTGTGATGAGCCTTGGGACAGGCTGAATCAACAAGTGACTGAAGAGCAATATCTGAAACGGCTGGGAAAGTGGTATTGTTGACAGATTTGGCTGATGACCTGTGTTGACATCTGGCTGTTAAGTCCCCCAGCTTTAGAGAGTAATAGAGACTGGGGGGAGTCATTGCTTTGAAGATGTCCAACACCTCATGGAAGCAGATCGCTTAAGGTGGAACCATCATATGTTGGTGCTGAGCTGCTTCCCAGAGCCCAACACAGAGGCAGGTTGGAGAGAGCAAGTGTCACATTCCCCTGAGCTTGACTGTGCCAATTCACTGTGCACGGTGAAGGTCTCAGTTAATTCTGCGTGTGCATGTATGTGCCCATGTGTGTAGCTTCTCCTCACACAGCCTGTCCTGTGCTTGGTGAACTGCATACGTTGAGCTTGGCAGTATCTCATTGTTTGGTTTTTCTTTTCCACCTGTGACAGACGGGAACTAGAAAAATACAGAAAAAGAGAAAGGGGGGTGGAAGGATGACTTTGGCAATGACAGTAAGAAGAAAATAAAAAGAAAATGAGAAGACATATGGGAAATGTATAAGACTTGTGAGACTGGCTGAGAAGGGAGTTCTCGGCAGACCAGAGGCAGAACGGAGGGTGGCAGGGGTTTGTCCACCCCGCGCAGCCCTCAGGGATGGCAACCTGCCATCTGATCCTTGTCAGCAGTGTCTGGGGATATGACTGGAGAGTGAAATGGGTCCTCCCTTCCCGGCCCTTCAGGAAACACAGCCAGCGGTACATTGCTGCTCCCATGCTCACGGGAAATAGGTGTCAGGAAAGGAGCTGCCTGAGCTGACAAGCCAGCCGCCTGCTCCAGTGTGTGGCTCTCTTTTCACTCTGGGGCTTCATGCACTCCAGATTCTACTGTTTGAATAAAAATATCAAGAGAAGACGTACTTAGGTGACTAAGCACTAAAAAATAATGAAATGAAAGGGCTATTATAGCCAGCCTGGTAGATGAGACTTGATGTTGGAAAATGAGATTATATACGGGAAAGCTGTTGGCAGCCTAAGGGGAAAAGAAACCTCACTGTTAAGCAAAGTTTGTTTTAAACTATTGCTGTTAATCAGCTGTGGTTGTAATGACTGGATGCAACAAATGTAGGTAGAGGTTACATTAGCTGCTCTGAGACTCCCGATTTTCTTTTTAATGAGCAATTTGCTTAAAGAGAAAAGCAAAAAATATTACAGGTGAACAAAATTTCCCAGTGGATCACTTCCCTGACCCCATTCAGTGCACAGCATCACAAGCTGCCAGGCTGGCTCAGGGAGCAGGGAGGATCGGGATGCTGGGAATCCAGGAACAGGCACTGCCTGAGGCACCGTTCCCCGAAAACCCTCTCACCTAAACCCGACAGTCTGTCCCAATTCAGGTTTACTTTAGCATGGCTAAACTGCTTCCTCTGACTGCAGTTAACCTCTACACAACTAAATACTTAAATCTTTGGAGTGTGAGCTACTGACTGTCAGTGTGAATTTTAAAAAAGCCTTTAAAGATAAAGGTCTCTGCTGCCTTTTGTTTCATTTTCTCCACATCACAGAGATCTGATGTTTGCACCGGATGGCCCTGTATTAATGGTGTCGATTCCTTGAGACGTCTGAAATAAATCAGTACTTCTCTAAACAATACTTCATGCTGAATGTTGCAGACCTTCCAACACATGTAAAGGCCACATTTACCTGTTCTGCAGCCCATAGGACGTCTCATCCTCTCAACCACTACAGCAGCTCCGTGGCTGACACACAGGGACAGCAGAAACATACAATGCCCAGCGTGAGTGTTTGGTCTTTTAGATGGTGAAGGTGGGATTTTGTGGTAAATTCCAGATGTGTTTCTGCACCTCCCACTGCATCATTTGCAGACATTTCTGAACAATGGGTAGCAGTGGGCAGGGACAGCTCTTGCCTACTGCAAGTATTATTTGCCATAGGCATCAGTGCTTTACATTTCTACTCTCTGTTCTTCCTCATGGGTTTGTATGTCAATAGTTCCCAAGCAACTTCATTTGGTTCCCTGGGAGAGAAAAAAATCTGCTTGTTTGCTCCTTAAGCAGCTTTGCTTTCCTTAAATCCCCCTTTGACACTGTGTAGCACTCTGTTCTGCATATTCCTTTTCTTTTTGTCCTCTCTCCATTCCCCTTTATACTCCCTGATTTCCCCAGGCTTCACCTGTTGCCATACCATTGAAAATACTAAGTTGTCCTACAAAAGCCACACTTCTTCACATCATTTAGTTTCATATTTATACTGCATAAAATAAAAAACAAGAAGCCCGTCTCTTGCAAACCCATTAATATGGTGAAAATTCACAGCATTTCTATATGTAAACTCTAATCTAAATAACACTGTCATCATTGCTGGGTTCAGCTGCTGTGTACTGACAGAACACTGCTAAAATATACATGTGATGCATCCCCATCCTTAAAAATACATAGAAAAGAAGTATATACCGATGAGACCAATTATTTTTCACTCAGCATAATGAAATGTGCCAAAGCCAGCAAGGACTCATTGTGACATTGTGAATGTATTAAACACACGTCTAAGGCTATTCTAGTCGCAGCATCAGAGGAGATCTCAGACAGACCTCTCATGCATCTCCTCCCAATGACAGCAGTTATTCAGCCATTCCTGACAGCTGTCTGTCTAGTCAGTTCTTAAAAATTTTTCTCATGGAGGCTCCAGAGTCAGGGAATCTATCTGTAGCTTCTGCCTTCGGTTTATAATTGAAGGAAATGGTTTGCCTGACAGTTTGAGCAGCAAAGTAAGTTGAAAAAAAAATTCTTTTTTTTAATTTTTGTTTCTTTTACTCTAGGCTGCTTTACAACTGGAAGCAAACACACGAAAGAAACCTTCTGTGAGATGTGGCATAAAAACCTCTATCATTTTGGGGGTTGGGATTTTTTTTGCAGAAGGGCTAGTGCTTCAGAGTGACAGAACTGACCTTGCTAGCCAGGAGTTACAGAAAGATCTCCCAGTACTGTGTGGCTAACAAAGTGCCAGAAGAAATGCAGCACTGCTGAACGCAAAGCATGGTAAAGGGTGACCCTAATCTTATGTTCCCAATAGCAAGTTCTCATGTCATCTTTTCTCACCAAAAGAAGTATTCTGCATCGCTACAGATAGTTCTTTGGAAGATGAAGCTCCCTACTCTCCAACCATCAAAAAGACCAGGAAGGGAATAGAAACTATCATTTGGTACTCCATAAAGCTATGGTGTACCCAATCTTGTGTAAAGCTCTGGTCTCTTCAAAAATGAGGTTTTACAACTAGAAAGTATACAGACAGGGAGGTTCAGATTGGTCAGAAATAGGAAACAATTTCCACTGTAGAAGAAAGTGAAGAGGTTTGGTTTCCTCAGCTTGGGAAAGAGATTACTGAGGACATGATAGAGGTCTAGAAAAAAAAATCACGTGGAGCAGGTGGCGAGGGAATGATTAGTCATTGTTTTTCATGAGACAAGAACTACGGGGCACTAAATGAAATCATCAGGCAGCAGGTCAAAGACAAATGAAATAAGGTACTTTCACATGCAGTGCCTGATTGCATTGCAGGACATAACATCTTGTTTTGTTTTGATGCCTGAAGTATAAATAAATGTCAAAAGCTACTAGATGGGTTCATAGAAGAAAGATCTGTCAAGAGCAGCTGGACAAGAATATGTAGATACAATTTGTAGATCAGAAAGTCTAAATCACAAATTGCTGCAAACTGGAGGAGTATCTTGGAATAAACATGAATCTAAGATTTCCCTGGTTTTATGGCTTTTTCTTTACTAACTGCCACTGGCTATAGTAGAGATGTATATACCAGATAGGGTATATACATAGGGTACTACCTTTCCCTCAATGAAAATTTACATATCTTGAATAATTTAAAAAGTTCAAAATCTTGAAGTTGGAGGAGTGAAGACATAAGAACAATAGAAATCTGTACACATGAGAAATAAAAGAAAACACAAGTCAATCTCTTCTGTGAGGTAGAAATCAGCACTCTGTGAAATCATAAGCTTTTCCATTCTTCGCAGCAAGACTAGGATTTCCTGTGGAGGATTACATTTTGTGCGGTGTCAATATGGCAAAATGATGACAATATCAGATCTCTCATTTCTCTCCCTAACTAGGTGTAAGAGGAAAAACTAGATTATTTTTTTTTCCAAAACTGACCAAACTCAGAATTTGATAGATAAATCATATGAACTGAGGAAATGCGCAGAAATGATAAGGTGAATTAAATCTGGAGCTTCCGTGTACACCCAGTCATTTTCTTCGCGTTGTTTGTAAAGGTAATGCCAAGGAATTTAAGAAGGACTTAAACCAAAGTACTACTTTATGAATCAGTATTTAATTTATCCTCCAGCTCACATCCCAGCCAATGCCAAAGATGTACTAGGAAATTGATCAACAGGAGATATGATTTTCATTACAATAAGGAATGATAATTACTAGCACCATCTTGACACATAGGCCTGTAAGAAATTAGTGTTACTAGAAGAGAGATCTATTGCCTCAGCTCAAATAATAAACTGTTTTACCTCAGTGTCTCTATAACTGATTTAGAGAAAATATTCTTCAAATAATATATGGCTAGGAAAGATTTTAATGTCTATTGCCATTCACAGGACACCTAGGATTAGTTATTTCTATCTAAAAATTATTTCAGATTATTCAGGTACATACTAGCAATTCTTTAAATCCCCATTGAGACTTGCAACTTTAGAAAGTTGTACTTTAAAGAGCATGTTTATCTATCATGTGTGTTATTATGCATGTCACTGAAACTTAAGTCACGTTACCGTGTATGAAGATCCAAGTAGTATATTGATACACTGCAACATCCTCTTAATTGGCCTAGATACAGAGGAAAGTTTTGTTCCATTTGATACCTGCATCGCTTTAAATCTTTTCAGAGGCTAAAACTTAGGAGTAGGTGGTAGATATTTTATTTGTGTTTCTTTCAGCATGTTTCAACTGAAATGTATCAGCATATTTCCTTGGGACAGGGGTCATTAATACATTTTTTAGGAGGAATCCTAATAAAATTTCCCCATAGACTTAAATCCCTGGTGTCAGTGCCCAGAGAGAAATGGGGTATGTATATTTGAAAGACATGTTGGGAAAGGAAGAAGTTCTCCTCAAATAGTTCTCTTCAGCGGCATCTTTCTATGCTTCTGTGATTTGCAATATCACATCTCACTGGTGTCAGAAATGCAGCAGAATCAGGTTCTATTTTCCAACAGAAATTTCCATACAGCTCAGCCTTTTTGATCTCATAATATTCTGCAGCACTGGAGAACAAACTCAGTCAAATGATCATCAAAACATGGAAGCTGGAGGTAGATCACTGGAAGTTTTTGGCCCCATTTTAACTCTTATTCAGACCAAACTACTTTATTTTTAGTTTATACTGCTTTGCACCCCTGCCATAAATATTTTATCTTTTCACTTTGATTGCAAGTTCATAATTAATTTATATTAACACTTTTAAATCCAGAACAGGGAGCCATATAATGATTTGCAGATTTTAATAATTCTTTGCCATCTCCTGTCTCTTCTTCCATTTATCATGTACTGCCAGAGTTTCTTACCAGAATGAATAAACTTTAATCCAAGTGGTAAAGCCCTGGATAAGCTTCACCTGCAGAAGCTACAATGCTGACCCCAAACTTTGATTTTCCTTTATCTTGTGCAAATAGGTCTGCCGGTTCCTCAGCACTGTCTCCTTGACTTCCAGGGCTCTTAGTTCCTATGCCAGATAAATGCTCTGTAGCAAACAACTTGATGTAGTTCAGCTACCTAACCTAGAAAACAAGAACAGGCTCGTTCATATCTTACCTGCAGCTTCTGCACAGCCTGAGAGTACCACAAGCTGTGTCTGGTTTCCCTGTTCATGGATGATGTGATAGACCAAGTTACTCACAGACCTTCACAGGAATACCTAAACACAAGCTTTACTCTAGAGACTGATCAAGAAATTATACAAAGCTAAGGGAAACCAGCAAGACCTGCATGCAGTTTCTTTCCTCAGCTTTTTTCAACATTCCACCCCTCTAGTCCTTGTCCTTCCAGGCAGTCACCTTCTGCTTTGCTCTGCCTGATTCCAGGACAGATCTCCGCCTTCTTACTCTCTCAGAACTGGATCATCAAAGAACTCCTTTTTAAAAATTCCCTTTCTTCTGCTACCAGATGACTTTCCTCAAAGACTTCCATGCTTTGCCAGGTAATGCAAGGCTTGTTACAAGCTTAAATTAATTGCATAGGTCCCTCATACAGGAGCCAAAATCATTCTGATTAACTAGCTCTTTGTTTATTTACCCTTCAAGAAATATTAACACCCAAAGGTCTAAGGTTCTAATTAAAAGTAATTCATTGTGACTCTTTCTGGTTTTGCTGGTATACCTTTTTCCATCAAGCACTATCAAACTGGTAAGTAATCTATTTCTGATGGGGGTTTTTTTAGCTCGTTAGATTAGCATAGTTACTACATGCTAGTTTCTGAACCCAGCTGCATCACTTGTGTCATATCAACCCAACCTTGATTTTTCCAGTTCACACTGGGAAGTAGCTTTTGACAACTGGGTCAACAGGATGACAAAGTTTAATTACAGTTCAGAGTAGTCTTGATCATAAGATTCCTTCCTTCTGATGAAATCACATAAGATCAAAGACAACAGGTCATATTTTCTGCAGTATGGGCCCTTTACAGCCAACAGGAACAGTCGATTGCAAAGGCTTTTGGGCATTGAACAGTTAGCTCATTTCCTGATGTAAAAGCAACTTTTGCAGACTTAAAATTTTCCACTAGGAAAAAATTCAGTTTATTATCAGAAGTATTGAGATGAAATACTATCTTTGTTGAACTCAATGTGGAAAATACTTAAGTTGAAGTGAAGTTCAGTATTCTTCCAAGTGACCCAAAATGTTTCATTCTGAAGCACTTCTACAATAAACTGCAACTGTTGATTGCAGTGTGTTGTATGATACAAATTAGAGTACCAGTATCCATTCTTTCTTAATATCTTGGTTTCCCTAACATAATTCAGTGTGTTCTTTATTTAAACAACATGGATGCTGCATTGTGTGAGCCACAGGACTCTCATAGTGCTATGGAAAATGTGTCTGACAGGGAAATTCTGTGTTATAGTGAGCATCAGGTTGCTCAAAGGTAGCATCCAAGATGCAATGCACAATATTGGAAAAGCTGTATGTAACAAATGATGCTAAGCAAAGCATTTTTAAAATAAAAAACTGTTTTTCAGATAATATGACTTGGCTCTGAAATTATTCATATAGTTATTATACAGTCCAGTAATGTTCATTTGTTGTAGAGACAAGTTCTGTTATCAGTCACAACAAATTGACTTTAAGTGGGGTTACACTAGCTTATCTAAACCTAGAATTTAATTTGTGTTACTGTAGTTTCATAAGAAGTTACAGAAAGATGTCTTTCCCTTTCAGGAATGTCAGACTGCTTTGTTTTGATGCAAATTTTCACCATTTCTAGTAGAAAATCTTGAGGGGAAAACATTTCCTATTTGCATTCCAATTTAGGTCAAAACTAATGCTGCAGTATTCTTGATCTCATTTTCACCCAGCTCTAGAAATTACCTCTTACAGTCTCGAAGCCTACCATGTGAGTTGAACGAGGGGATTGCCAACATCTCTGCCTGCACATTTGCCTTGGAGCCTCCACTGATGAGTAAAATACTTTTCCTGAGATCCTGGTAGCTATCTGTCTCCTCTTCATTAGAGCAACTCACTCTTATGGGACTCCTCCCCTGTGTTAAGTGCCGCTTTTCTTACTGCAGTTTGCGTCATTGTTCTCTCTACTGTGGCTCACAAATAAAGTTATTTTCATAAAAAGCAATGCAGTGGCTTTTATTTCAGGACCAAGGGACTGAAGTACACCCAGTTTTATTAAACAAACCTAAATATATTTCTAAAAGACCGAAAAGAAAATCAATAAGAAGTGACTAAAAAATGTATAAAGATCTGATGCATATTTAACATGAAAAATTTTTCTCTGAGAAGACTGTGTAAAATGAGGTATTTCTTCGAAACCCAGGATTTTCTGGATACTTACTTAACTCTGTTCTGCTGGCAAATTCTTTTGGCAGCACTGTGCTGCCAAGTACTTGTAAGTTTACACCGCACCACAGTACCGTAAGGCTTATCTTGCAAGGTCCAAGTACCCAAAATTAAGCACGTGCACATTCAGGAAGCATTTACCATAATACTCCAGAAGTACCAAGAGGTTTTACAGCACGCATTTGCTTTTGTCAAAGGGTCAAATTCTGTTCCTGCTTACAAATCCCTGAGGTCAACCTGAAACCAGGCCTTGGCCCTGCTGAGCTGCTGTGACTGATGCGCAGAACAATAAAAGCAGATGAATTTGATCATCCAGCTGATGAGACCCTAGACTGCCTAATCCAGAGGCAGGTGAGCTTTTAATCTTGACTCTAGGACTGTAGATGTCCCCTGTACACACACCATGCCCAGCTCTGAGCCCACACAGACCTAAATGTCCCCTCCTAGTGCCCCTTGGTGTCTGCTTCACCACGGCTGAGACCAGGCTAGCTAAGGGAAGACAGATCTTTTTCCCTAAGTGTCTCTCATAACCTCATCCTCTCAGATGATGTCTCTCATCATCGTTTCAACTAAAATGTCTTTTAAAGTGTCTTTTACTGCTACATAGTTTTCCAAGACAGGCATGGCAACTCACCAGCCATCGTTCACAGTACAAGCAATGGCTTTCATGGGGTCTTCCACAGTCCCGGTACACTCTGCTGACCAAATTAATTTACAGTGTAGGCGTTTGCAGACATCTCACTGGAAAAATAAGATCAGGAAGCCTGCCACGTGATGAACCCATGAGGAAAGCTACTGCAGTCCCAGGCTGTTCATTGCCCCTTCCAGAGGGAAGCAGTGTCACTAGAGGATTGCATGCTTTTGGCTTTTTCAGGCAGGCATCAGAAGCTCCCCTCCCTTCCACAGTTTAAGGGTTGCAGAAGCAGACCCCAAACGTTTGACCATTTAAAAAAATAACAAGGCTACTTTGTTCTCCATCCCAATTTTTCATTGCCTAGGCTGCTCGGCTGGCAGGCAATTTCGTGAAGATACGGTCTGATAAACTGACTTTGAACACTGAATCAATTGTGTGATTTAAAGCAAGAGCCCAAACTCAGCCAGCAAATCACAAAGCAAAAAATTGATTAGAAGGAGAGTTGCAGTAAGCCACTGTAACAAAGGGCATCCTAATAGTTTTATGTTCAAAACAGTCTTTAATGATAAATAATACTGGGTCTAAGAAGTAAAGAGACTGAAATAATTGTTTATGAAATTGTAATCTATGGTTAATTTAGAAGAAAAGGAAGATTCACAGGCATCCTGATTTTAAATCTTTCTCAGCACAGCCGCCTGATCCAAAGGCCATGAAAGACTCATGGATCGGTGGTTATTAAGTGAGATCACTCACAGTATTTCTTTTCCTCTTGCTAGTTACAGAAAGGGTGGTGAGGAAAATTGGACTGACAAATCTTCCCCTAGATGGAAAGAAAAAGCAGAGCAAAAGAAAATCCATCTGTTCTCACTCCTGGAATTTCATGTTATCCCATATAAGGACAAGTTTCTACAGTACATGAATCAAAAGTCCTAAAACCGTGGGTATTACAAAATCACCAGGACAACCACCAAGTGTCAGTGACAAGGTGACGGTATCAGGCTAAGACAAAATTCGGGGTGCTTTGGGATTCCAGTGCATGGTAAGCTGCACTACAATAAATAGCACAACAGATTAATATTTCATGTCCCTTGAACTAAGGCATTTTTTAGTAGAGGAGAGATGGAGCAGAAGGAAGTGGGCAGTCACCTTAGTCCCATGTCCAGCAATCAGATGGTTTGTACCCTCCACAGCACTCCTGCCCCAGGGAGGCCACCATGAGATGACATCACTGTAACCTGCCTGGGCTGGACTGCAGGAGCATGACTAAAAGTCATTAACGTTTCAAGAAAGGGATGGAGAGCAACCCATGGAACTGGTGTGAAACACTGACAATAATGGGGTGAAAATGTGTGGTGTCCTACAAAATGAAGGGCATTTGAGAGGACTAAGCAATAAAGATCATATCTGTCACCTTAAAGCAAGGCTAATCACAGCAGCTGCACACTCAACTTATATCTTGCCTCTATACTGATGGCACATTTTCAAAACAGACAGTGTTGTCATAAAAATTACATTATATATGCATAGCACTTTATTTACATTAACCTAGTTTGTACTGGTTTTTATCAATATACTGACTTTGCTTCAATTTTCTTTTTCTTGTAGTGTAAATCCTGGTTGGTCATTAAATAGTCATAATTTCTAGTGGTCCTTCACACTGCAGCTACAATGATAATATCTGTACACTGGGTCACACCATATCCCAGGTTGAAAGAGGCTGTGTGGAGAAACCAGTGCTATGAAAGGAAACCTGCTGTGTTCCCCAGGTGTTCTTACCTTGCTTTGCCCATTACCTCATGCAAAACTGGAAAAGCCACAGAAGCCAAAACCGAACTGTGCATCTAATCCTTGTCAACTCACTGCCTTCTAGTCTCTTCCAGTTTTGTTATGTTTTGGGGTTTGTTTGTGGGGTTTTTTTGCTGTATCAGTCAATGGTCCCTGGGGAACAGATGGGCCAGGCACCACACACTGTAGAAATGCACCGAGGCAGCAACGGGGAGAGCTCATTGTATGCAAACAGAAGTATAGAACCATAGAATAGTTTGGGTTGAAAAGGACCTTTTAAAGGTTGTCTAGTGCAAGCTCCCCCTGCAATGAGCAGGGACATCTTCAACTAGATCAAGTTGCTCAGAGCCCCATCCACCCTGACCTTGAATGTTGCCAGGGATGGGGCAAATACTACCTCTCTGGGCAACATATTGCAGTGTTTCACTTCATAAAAAATGATAATAAAAAATTCATCATAAAAAATTTCTTCCTTATATCTAGTGTGAATCTACCCTCTTTTAGTTCAAAACCATTACCCCTTGTCCTATTGCAACAGGCCCTGCTAAAGAGACTGTCCCCCTGCATGACTGGCAGCAAGGCTGCAAGGCACGGCAGAGAGATGGTGGCTACCCCTTCATCCTTTATCTCACTTTCCATCATCACTTCCCAATATAATCCAAGACTCTGGACCTCTAGGCTTAGGAAAAAAACGCCAGTGATGGAGAAGTGACAGTCAATTATTTCACGCCAGTGTTACTTTTGTTGTTGGTACCAACCAAGACCAGCTTCTCTCCATGGACACATGCAAATCCCCTGGGTACAGGCAGGGGCACGTTGCAAACTTTGATTTTATAGCAGAGAGCAGTGACAGTGCCAACAGGCCTGTAAAGAAGACAGATGTTGCTGCCGGGCTGAATGCAGTCCCCACACTGTCACCTAGTGGATTTAGTAATTATATCCAGAGCTCAGTTTAATAACACACTAATTTCACTGGATATACCACAGCTTAAACATTTTTTTTTTCTTGTACAGTTTCTGCCTTTTCTCATCCAGTTCTCTTAGGATTGCTCCTTCCTGAATCCTCTTTTTACAATAATTTTATTCTCTTCATTTTAATCCCTTTGTACAATAATCCCTATTCCTTTGGTTTACTGTAGTTGATGCCAAAAAAGCACAGAGTAACTGCTCAGAGACAATTTTGTCTTTAAGCAGCAAAGGTATTTATTTAATGCAATGTTGGGGGGCTAGCCGGCTCGCACCGGACAAACTAGCTCCAAAGTTTTTGGCGAAAGTCAGGTAATTTATACAGTTTTCCTGAGAGGTTACAACATCTTTACATACATACTCATTTAATTTCGACATCTAATCATCATATTCATAATAGGTGGGGTTTGGGCAGAGCTTGAGGCAAAGTCTTCTAGAATAGCCTTTGGGGAGCCTTTTGGGTGTTCGTTCCATTCTTTGGCCTTACTTTTGGGGGTTGCTTCATCTTCTTCCTGGCTTGAACTCTTAACTTTGTTCAACAACCTAGTTTCTGGAGCTTGCAAAACTTCTTGGCTCATGGCCTTCTTATGTCCTTCAAATGCCCACCTTTTCTTTATTTATGACTGCTATATAGCTCAGAGTACATTCCTCCTATCTCTTACTTTAGTACCATCAGCAGAACAGAACAGGCCGTGCCATCTCTGTTATACTTCAGCATAAACAGAGCATCACCCAGAGCGTGGTACCAAACCCATCCTAACCCATCCTTTAAGACCTTGATCTGTTTCATCGTTCCCAGGCAGGTTAGTTCCCCACTGCCAGCTAGTGACTGCAGAACGTCTTTTGCTTTCTTTTAGGAAAGTATCCTCTTTTCCTTCCTTACAGTAAAGTAGGAATAAGTTTATTGTCTGTGAAAGACAGAATAAATTCTCCTTATACATTTACTGCAAGCGGTGCAGGTGCCCTTTGATACACCTCCGGTCTTGAAAGACAGATCTGCAGGCTGAACACACTAGGTGTCTGCCTCTTCACATGGTATCTGCCTTCCCAGGCTCCAACCCCACACTGTTTGCAGTCTCCTACTCTGAGAAATTCCCCAATAAACTCAAGTACTACAAGGGTAAGGAAATTATGACATACAATTATGCCAGTTATGTTTGCCTAAACCTAAAAAGTATGTAAATACAACAAACTTAGCAGTATGCAGGTATGAGAAATATTAGAAAAATGGTGTTATTAGGATGACAAGCACTCCCAAAATCGGAGTTGTCCCAGCTCAAGAAGGTCTGCAAGGGGCAGCTGTTGGCCCATAGGTTCCGCGCTTATGACACGTGTCCTACCTCATGCGTTAAGGTGGCCTGGAGAAGACGTTTGTCTTCATAGGTGTGGATTCCCAGACAGTGGGATTTACAGTGTTGATCCTATTCTGCTGAGACCTCTTGGTCTTTGATTCTGCATTTTACCCTCTCACTTTCAGTGACCTGTGACTTTCTGTACCTCCTTATTTATGCAGTCAGATTGCTCATCACTCCTGGAGAGTCAGCTCTGAATCTGTCCCAGGGGCAACCCTTCACTCCACCAGCATCCTGCAGCAGCCCTCCTGAGGAGTCAGCTCCCCAGGCTCGCCCAGAGATAACCAGTCACTTCACTCTTGCTCTGCAGCTGGTTTAACCACAGTCATTTTGCAACATCGACCTTATGGTCTACCAGAAAGGAGTTAATTAGCTAAATATATTAATGCTGTGTCAGCAATTTTATTACTGCTTTACAGTTATACTAAGTCAGTGATTTGGCCAGTCTCTGCCCCATTTGAAGAAATGCTAAATATGTTTGTGCTGGTTTGGCAGTTTTGTCACTGGCCTGTCTCAGCTCAACGGTCCCTTTTCTGTAGCAAGGGTCTATGACTCCCCACTGCTTCCAGCTTTTCTCTTACAAAAACTGAGAGAGAAGGGAAAATGACTTGTCAGAAGTTGTAAAGAAAGAATATGAGGCCACTGACATGCAACAGAAAGGGGGGGAGAGACTTTAAACATTATTTAACAGTTTACAAACCACAAGCTTATAGACCAGTTTTTCTTCTCTGTATGTGTGCTTCTGCATTCACATCAGACTCTACCAAAAACCTCTTGCATGAGTACATAATATAACATGAGGTTATTTTTAATAAAAATCTCCAGTTTAAGAACCATTTTAATGACCTTCTGCCAAAAAAAAAAGAAAAAAAAAAGTCTTTTCCACAGGCTACAGAATGATGTAGCTGGGACAAAGACACCCATTGCCATGTTCATAGCTGTCTCCTAGACAAAAGCTGGGAGTGCAGAATTCAGGCAAACTGCTCTAGAGAAAGCTGGCTTCTTCAGCAATTAATTTTCAAGAATTTAGATCGGCTTTAATGATGATAAATTAATGATGATAAATTAAGAGGGATATGTTGCACAAAGGACATAAAGAATCCAGAAATCGGTGTATGTACTAGATACGACTTTGAAGCTACAAACAACTGGAAATTAAGTCGTTAGATCTTGCTAGCAGGTGGCCACTCTCCTGGAGATGACAGAAAACGTGCCCTGTCACCAAGCTCTTAATGGAAACCTGTCCCTATTGAAAGGACCACTGGAGTAATAGAAGTCATGACAGGAGAACACTTATTTCAGAGCAGAATTCTCCTTCTATAATCTTATGACAAATACATAGAACAAGTCTCCCAACTAAGGCAAGTGGATATACTTTCTTACTTGTTTTTAAACTCATTTTGGGGGGAAAGTCTTATTTCATTCCTTAATTCTGATGTGTCTCATTTCTGAGCTCTGTCCCACTGGGCTATTTCCAACTGGTACGATTTGGTCTAAGTGTTGCCTCTATACATTAGTAAAAACCATAATAGTAGAGTTCTAAGTGTCTACTGTAAAGCATTACCTTTCACAGTTGCTTGTACCACAAAAATGAAACAAAAAGGAAGCCTCTTTATTTTAGGCATGCTAACAAAAGAAAGAAACTTAAAACCTTTTCACACAGGGATAGCAGAATGGAATCACTTAAAAGAAAACTGAGAATGGTGAACACAGCCTTGAGAAGAAACCAAGACCTGATATTTTTCTTTTGGGCTCTTTGCTTGCTGGAAAAAATGGACAGTCAACTATGGGAATAGAAGCTGCCTTCCCCTCCCCTGGCAGAGGTTTCTCTACTGCTAAACCCTCAGGGGTGTGAAAACACAAGCTCACAGTGTGGGAACTCCAGCAGGCCTTACGGGGGCTTTCGGAGCTCTGCTTGTGAAACAAGTTTAACAACCCTTGAACAGATACGATCACGTGATGATGATTTTTCATGCCTGTGCTTCTGCTGTCATTTCCCTTTTGGGGAATAAACAGCCCTTTTGCTATGGTTATGGGTAACATTATGCACTGAGCAAAGGTGTCACAGCTTCTGGGCATCCTGGGAGCTAGAGCATGCCTAGGACTAGAGGACATGGACTACATGGTAATATAACATCCTGGCCATGGGTAAGGAGTGGATTTTATGTTCTTCACCTCCTTGTGCACTACTGTCACAGAGAAGTTCACGGCTTCCTCAAGGCATAGTGATTTTCTCCTTTAAATCTGCAGTGGATCACAGCCTGCTCATTCATCCTTCAGTAGGATGGGAAGGAAATAGCAAAAAAAGAAATGGAAAACTCAGGTTCAGATAAAGACAGCAGGATCACTTCCCAATTACTGTCATGGGCAAAACAGACTTGTCTTAGGGAATTTAACTTAATTCATTGCCAATTAATATAAATATTTGAGTACTGATTTGGATTTTTCTTTCAAAAAAAAAGAAACGAACGTTTATACACAGGGAAAACACTTTTCCTCCCCCATTCCCAGGCCCAGCTTCACTCCATCACTCCAGGCACTTCTCCTCCTGCCTTGTTACCACTGCAGACCACATTCAGTCCCTGCATTGAGGCAACAGGCAGTGCAGGGAGTTGGGATCAAACCATTGAAGTTTCTCTGCTGCTCTTTCCTGTGCTCCAGCATAGGTCCTCCATGACCTGCAGTCTCTTTGAGGGTGTTCCTGCTTTGTCATAGGCTCATCCATGGGCCGCAGTCCCTCTGAGGAAGTATTTTCTCTAGTCTGGGTCCTCCATGGGCAGCAGTTACTTAGGGAATATCTGCTCTACCATGGAGCACCTCCTCCTCTAACTTTGGTGCTCCTTCTACTGTTTCTCATTCTTTTGTTTCTCATTCTCTCTTTGGTGTCCTCTACCCTCTCTTAAATATGTTATTCTAGAGGAACCACCAGTCTGGGTCATGGTCACAGCTGTGTTCTGAGGTGGATGCATTGTGGACCCAGCTGGAGCCAGGGCATCTCCTGGCCTCCTTCCACAGAGGCACCCCCTGCAGCATCCCCACTGCCAAAACCTTGCCACTAACATCCAATACAAAATTATATACCTATTGTCAGGGGAAAAAAATCAGTCCATTTTATTAATCAAATAAGAAACCACTAGCATGCTGTTATAATGTTTTACCCTCCAGGTTTCTTCCCAGACTCTCTCATTAAGGCATTGCCTAGAGTCAGAACCAAAGGGACATCTCAGCCTGACTAAACCAAGGAGCTCTGCAAACACATACCTGTTTGCTAATTTCAAGTTTATTCATCAAGAAGTTGACCTCTCAGTCACCTTTCAAAAGTCAGATCTTTCAAAAGAGAAGCTTCAAGAAGCAAAATGGCACAGTTTTAATCCACTTTGTGCTTTCTATAAGTTGTATCCACATCAGAATTAATCATGAATGTGTGTAGCAACCAAGAAAGAGTTACAAAGAAGACAGGGCTACAGAAAGACAGCAGGGACTTCTTCTGCTGAAATCCCAGGAAGACCTCTGACCAGCTCCATGTAGGAGACAGCACTTGCAGCTATAGCGTCCATACATCCAGTCACCATTGACTATGCATTTGGCCCTTCTCTGTTCCCAACACACAGACCACTGAGTAAGCAAGGTTCTCGTCAAAATACTGCAGAACATCTCTCTGCAGTTTCTTATATCCCTTGCAACAAAACATCCCAGGAGTACAGAAAAGCTGAAAGCCACTTGCACTAATCCAGCAGAGTGCATCTCCACTGGACAGTAATAAGACTTACCTTCTTTGGTTTTTGGTTGTTTTTTTTTCCTTGAGAGCCCTTCTTTACACTGTGTATGGAAACCTGTCATCTCAGTGCCAAATAAATACAAGTCAAAAGCATTCTGGGGCTAGTATTACAAGTATATTACTCGTAGTACAAGTATCCTCGGGTTGCAGTCATTACTAAACATCTCTTTCATGTTCCTCATTACATCAAAACACGTCTAGGTGAGAGACAGTAGTGAGCTACCCAGAATATATATTGTTATAGCAGAGTATAAAGATGTCTTTCAACATTAATACCACAAAATCAGCAAAGTTTACAGAGCCATTAAACCCTTAGAACTAACCTTATTTTTATATATAGTCATTTCCAGATATTAAAGCATGTTGTAATTTTGTGCTTTATTTGAGCTCTCTTTCCCATATTCTTTCTATAAAGACTATCTTTTTGTCATAATATTTTTAAATCTAAGGTTTAGGGACTTACACATGTTTAAGTCTTGTCTGTAGCTGTTTAAGGTCTTATCAGAGAAGAAATTTGCTTTGGATGTACTTGTACATCAGAACAGGTTCACCACAGTTAGCTGCATGAGATGCAGAACAGAAATGCTGAGAAGCAACATCAGGTTTCCCAACAGAAAGCTTTTCTTGCTGGGTCTTCTGCCGAGCTACCCATCTATACTGCAGCTGCTGGAGATGCCCATAGGTGAAGCAGAGAGCACCAGAGATGGTCGTGTTTGGTCTGTTGCTGTGCAGGTCCGTGCCAAGCCAGCATGACCATAACAAGAGGTTTGATGTTAACATGCAACTTCTGTGCATGTATCCAGAGTGCTTCTTCTATGGAGCAGATGGTCTTCAGGCTTTTTATGCTGTTTCCTGTAGGTCCCCCTTGTAGTCATCATGCTGCTCCTTACAGGTATTTTCCTCTGAGCAGCTGTCTGAATGGACAGCGGCCAATTTATCAGTCACGGCAATTTATCAAAGATATTCTAATATTGGCAAAATTACTACGACGTTAATACACTGGAGACTGAAACTGCATAGAGCAGTTTAAAATAACAGCAACCTGCTGAATATGGCATCCCAAACTGCAAATTTCATTAAAGGACATTTGTTTATGGAGCTTGACAAATTACAAATGTATAACAACCCCTGACATATCTCAAGGATAACTGCCACTGAACAATTTATTCCATGTTGATAAGATCAGACAATTTTCCCTTTGTCAATATGCCTTGGCAAGCCAGTTGTGATAATGAACAGAAAAAGACCTGGGTTTTTTTCTACCTATATGATTTTTGCTGTCTTGTTATCGTCTTTTTCTTACTGTGTTGATATTTACTCCTATTTGGAAGCAGATGATCTTTGCTGATTTACTGACACAGGGATTCTTAATATTGGTATGATGATTCCATTTGTCTCTTCCTCCTGCACTAAGAACTGTGTGCAGCAAGGAACATTAATCTCTTACACATTATATTTATGGACAGTTTTGCGGTAGTTTCCTGTAAAGCATACTGCCAGATCCAGTTAGGATTTTCCCATTTATAGGAAAATGCCAATTCTACCAGCTGACAAGCTGTTGTTGCAGTCCTACTAGTTTGTATTAGGAAAACCTCCATCCACCTACAGAATATGTCTGCTATGCCCATCAAATATTTTTTACTTTCATTTTGGTTCTAATTAAATGTCCTGGAAGACAGATTTCCATGGTGGGCCACAATCTATCTCCTGCTGGGGTCTAAGAAGAGCATTCTTTTTTCTTGCTACTTGCAGAATGATTGCACACACAGGTATTTATCTTAGTCTTCATATGTATCCATTGTATTTGCAGTCTGATATTTCAAATCTATATTGTTTTGTCTGTTCCTCAAGGTCCTCCTGAGACAACACTATGGACCTAACAACATCTTTCAGGTTTGTATTGCTACTGTTCTTTCTATTTCCTTATGTCTTTGAGCATGAACAAGCACCAAACTTAATTTTGGTTCAGTTGAAAGTTGAATCCTGCAATAAATTCTCCTTGCCTATTCTTCTTTTTCTTGCCTATTCTTCTATTGCTTCTGGTAACACTGCATCTTGTTTCTGCAGTGCCTGAAGTTCAGGACAGTATCTGAAATTCTAAAGAGCAAGAGACTGTTGTTTTGGCCCAAATACAGCACCCTAACTTCATTCCATATTGTTCCCTAGTAAGGTATAAGCCAGCATCTCTTGTGGCTAGCTGGAAACCACATGTATACCAACCTGTGGGCTAACCCGAGGGCTGACTTCTTGCCTTTACCACAGTGTTGGGGGAAGGAAGGACTCACCATTTTTCTCCATCTCGAACCAGCCATCAGCTGTGGGACAAGGCCTGAGGAGCCAGTCTCCGAGTACAGTCCAAATGGGGACATGTTAGAACTTGTCGGCTATAAACCTTGGGAGGACAAGGAATGTGAACAGATAACAACCAACAGGATGAGTCATGCCGAGAGAGATAAGGAGATGAGGAACAGATGGTGCCAAAGGAGAAGTAACAAAGTTTGTGCTAATTGCTGACTGTAGAAACTTACTTAAAGTGTCCTTTGTTTGTTGTTAACCAATCGGGGATTGTCTAGTATGCAATGCTTAGCTTAAAGAACCAATCTGTTTAAAGCGTGCAGCTTCTGAAAACATATATAAACTCGTGATTGTGTACAATAAATCAACATTTGTTTGCATCAAGCTGCGTTCCGTCTCTCCATCGCAGCAATCAGTGTTACCTTCTCGTGGGGGGTGGTGGTGTGACCCTGGCTGGATGCCTGGTGCCCCCCAAAGCCACTCTATCACTCCCCCTCCTTAAGCCGACAGGGGAGAGAAAATAAAACAAAAGGCTCGTGGGTCAAGATAAGGAATCACTCAAGCAATTATCGTCACAGGCAAAACAGATTCACTTAGGGAATTTACTACCAATCAAATCAGAGTAGGATAATGAGAACTAAAATAAAAAATTTAAACCACCTTCACCCCTCTCCCTTCTTCCTGGGCTTAACTTCACTCCCAATTTCTCTACCTCCTCCCCCCAGGTGTCACAGGGGACCGGGAATGGGGCTCACGGTCAGTTCATCACATGTTGCCTCTGTCACTCCTTCCTCCTCACACTCTTCCCCTGCTCCAGTATTGGGTCCCTCCCACAGAAGACAGTTCTCCATTAACTTCTCCAACATGTCTTTCCCATGGGCTGCAGGTCCTTCACAAGGTCACAGGTCCTGCCAGCAAACCTGTTTCAGTATGGGCTTCTCACAGGTTGCAGCCTCCTTTGGGCACTCACCTGCTCCAGTGTGGGCTCCTCCATGGGCTGCAGGTGGATATCTGCTCCACCATGGTCACAGCCTGCCTCGCCACAGGTCCTCACCACAGGCTGCAAGGGAATCTCTGCTCCAGCACCTGAAGCACCTCCTCCCCCTCCTTCTTCACTGACCTGCGTGTCTGCAGAGTTGCTCTTGCATATTCTCACTTCTCTCTTTTGCTGCAATTTGCTCTGAAGACTGTTTTCCCCCTGGCCTTATTAAATATGTTATCCCAGAGGCACTACCACCACCATCATTCATGGGCTCAGCCTTGGCCAGTGGTGAGTACATCTTGGAGCTGGTTGGCATTGGCTCCACCAGACATAGGGGAAGCTTCTAGCAGCTCCCCACAGAAGCTCCCCTGCTACCAAAACCTTGCCATGCAAACCCACTACACTTCTACAGGTTTTGCTTGATATTGGTCAAGAGTCCAAAGTTACTGGGTGAGAGTACAGTTGCGGCTGATTTCTTTCTGAAAAATATCTAATGGGACGTAAGGGAAAGGCACTATGAGCCAATTAACATGCAGAGTACTGTTTTACTCCTTATTAGCTGTATCTCCCCATTTTGGTCTGAAGACCATCTTCTGTGGTGACTTACTGCAAGATTACTTTGTTACAAAGATTATTTTTTCCAGATTTCAGCTTGTAGTCTGTTGAACAAGTGTTGCTATGGCAGAGGGACTTTAATTTTATTTTTAAGGAGAATGCTATTTATGACTTTTTTACTAGCATTTATAATTGGAGGACAGAGGATAGTCCCCCAGGGACATGGGAAGGCTTGAGGTGCATGATGATGCAGGCTGTTTTACAGTCCCAACACCCTTTCCCATGCACTTGACTTACTAGTGCCATAGCAACGTAAAACTGAAACAGAAGCAAGAAGCCAAGGGAGGTTATGACTGGCAAGGCTGGGGGGGCCTCACCAGGCAAAGCCTCATCCCTACAGCACCCAACCAAGGCAGGCAGGACAGGGATCAAGTTAACAACATGAACATATCTTGTGCCTGGACATTGTCCTTGAGGAGCTGTCTCTGCGCAGACTCTATTCCTTAGTGGCCATGTTCAAAGCCTCCATCTTCGCCACGTTGCATGTACAACAGGAATCTAAGACAAAATGTCCCTTCTAAAGACAACCAACCCAAGGACTTAGCAGTCTGTACATCCATCATGGGGCAATAAGGGTCCTTGGACATGTCCCGACTGTAACTAAACATAGGTGCGCCATCCTTTAGATAAGTGGTACAGCATTCACTATTCAATAAGAAGCAGGAGAAATGGCAGCAGAGTTAGAGCATCTGGTACAGTTCTCTAAGTATGCAGGTGCATGCTGGAATTACACAGCAAGCATAGCACAGGCTACAGGCATGCCATAAAGTGCAAAGTACTTTAAGTGCAAAGGCTTACGGAATAGCTAGTGACCCAACACGTGAACCGAGCAGACAGGATGTGGCCACTCTACCCCAAAGATCCCAGCCGCACCCAAGCAGTGCAGGCACAAGTCATTGTGTAAACATGGTCACAGAGCCAAGATTCAGTCCTTGGTAGAAAAGAAAGAAGATGCAGCCACTGAGACTCAAAACTAGCATTCTCACTTATTGTGTGCACTGGGCCAGTGAGCAAACTTCTCCAAGTATTTAGAATATAATCGTCATGGGTCGATGGATTGAATAATTTCCCATTGAAAAGAATTCACTCAAGCATTTAAGTCAGGCTCATGTATCATTATGCAGAACAAAACCCAAAACAAATACTTGGCAGAACTATGTCTTGTTTGTACTGGGTACACTTAAGGCTACAATGAATCTTCCTTAATACAGGCAGTTAATACAGCCGCTAAACTCTCAAGAAAATGCAAACAAAAACCTTCTCAGAGTTGCCAACATTATTACAAAATCCTCCAGTGGCAATGTTCCCCCCAGACTAATAGCTGGGCATGCAGCAAGAAAAGTTATTGGGATAGCTGTGCCAGACAGAAAGGGAGTTAACCTCCTGAACAGTTCCCTAGTTTGAGAGAAGAAACATACACATGATGTAAGGGGAGGACTTCATCCCCAAAAGCCAATTTTTCATTCAGCATACAGATAGAGCTAGGAAATTATAACATTACGTTCCCCTGGGTAATTGTAGCCAAGATGCCTACAAGCACAGATCTTGAGAAATGGAGCAGTACTGAAGGCTTTTTAAGTACTCATGACAACTAATTTCCAAGTCAGAGCTGGGTGGGAGGGGGCAAGATGCTGAAGAGAAAAACATTCCTGGTGTTTTCTGAAGTGTAAGTATGTGCTGTTAAGGAGATCACTAGAGAAAGCTTGTACTCAAGTCCAGTCCTCACTTGCAACTATGAAACCTCTTAAGAAGAAAGATCTGGCACTTATTTTAAAGCTGGTTTGCATCTACAGGAATATCTCAAATGACTATTTTAATTAACTGCAATAAACACAACTTTATACTTTTAAACTAAAAAAAAAAAGACAAGGCATAGCCTTCAAAAGTTTATTTCAAGTATAAAAATCATACAGTGAAATATCTACTGAGTTCTTACTTTCAGTATAAAGGTTTAAACAGATAGAAAGAATCAAGTACCAAATTTCTGAAAAAATATGATTTCATTCAAAACTCTGAACAATAATGAAAAGGCACTTAAACAAAAGATATCCAGCAACAAAGAAAACTCTTATGTCACAGTGAACATTTTACAAAGACATTAATTACAGTCTGGTTAAAGCGAGCAACGTAGTCCAGACAGGAGTGAATTCAAACTCCCAGCGCTTCAACAACAGCACTTTTCTTCTAAGTGTGAAAAGAGAGGAGAGAAAAACAAGAGAAGTCTTAGTCAACTATCGGTTTACAGCATTGTGTTCAGATGAAGAACTGAGAGTTCAATTTGTACAAGTTCCACAAAGAGAAAAGTAAGAAAACTACATAGCAGCATAAATACTTTGTGGAATCCCCTGACCTGTATGGTTTTTTTGAGGATTTTATATTTGTATTCCCAGTTTACATTTAAAAAAAAAAAGTTTCTACAATAACAGAAAGCCTTGTTAGAAGCACCACAACCAGACTAGCATAAATAGAAAATGAAGGTGTAGTGCTTGGGAATCCACTGCAATCCCTTTCCAGTAGCAATATTTTTCCACTGCCAGCAATGGAAAGCAGAAATTTTCTAGAATCTGAAAACAAAGAATATGACAATTTAAGTGAGTTTGAGGGGTTTTGTCAAGGTTCAACTAACTCCTGCATCTTTTAAAAGAGATTCAAATATGCCAAAAAGAAACAATATATTTGACAATGGCATTTTCAGCATATTTGTGCAACAAACACAAAATAAGAACTCAATCATTCACAAATATGAGGCAATGGGGGGGAAATTGCAAACAACCAAAAAAATATATTTTTTTTGTTTTACTATTATTCAGAAATATGAAGTAAACAGGAAAAAGCATTTAGTGTTGGCATGTTTTTCCCAGTTATATTGAATAAGACCTATGACACAGGAGTGCTATCATGGCTTTTGCATCTTTTTTTCCAGATACATCTTCCTGTAGGCCTGAAACATCTCTTTTGAGTCTTTGTTTGGAGTGTGAGGAGCCTCACCACCGCCATCCAGGATCTGTATAGCTGTATCAAGTGGAATACTGTCCTCAGCTGAAAGACAGACAAAGAGGGAGGTTAAACCAAAAGTCGAAGAGTATCAAATGACTGCTCCTAATGTATGTGGTACTTAAGGCCATCCATTGCAAAAAGAATGCCACAAACATCCTTCCTAAAGCACCAGGCACCTCAGATTTAAATCAATCTCCAAGCATCCTTAAGCACCAAATGGTTGTTTGGGTGTCTTTGTAAGAGAGATTTCTAAAGAATACTAAGAAAGGTATGAATGAAGATGTGCATTTGTAAAAGCAAGAGAGAAACAAGACAAAGGGCTAAAAGAATTAATGACAGGCACCAATAGCCAAGGACACATGCGACAGCAATAAAAGATGTAAAAACTGCAAAATGCATTGCCTGCATCAAGACCACACCACAGATAACTTGTCAGCAGAGGATTTGCACTCTGATAAGTCTAACAAGGTTACAGCATGCTGAATGCATCATTTTGCTCCCTGTGAGACCAGTAGGAAAACAGGATTATAGCTAGAAAGGTATCTAAAGCAAAGAAACAAAGACAGTGGGGAGCAACCTCACTCAAGATTTACAAAGGATGGAACAACCAAGATCTTGAGATTAAAGATGTCACTGTTCAAACTATTGACTCCTAAAGGGTACAAAAGACCATCTAAAAAGTAATTTGCCAATCAAGAGAAACAAGAAAGATGTAATAGTGGCACCACTTTCCCTCTGTGTGTCATACAAGTAATCCTGTCCATACTATTGGGACACAAAGGTCCCAGTACCTGTGAGCATGGGTGTATGCACAGACAGCGTCAACTTGCTGTGAAAGCCAAATAAAATTAAAACAACAGTTTTTGGTTTATCGGCTCACACTAGATTTTGTTACATTACTTCCTACATTTTAAAGTGGGAAAGGGTTAGCTTGGTTTTTACCTACAGTTTAAAATTGTACTTGCATCTTGTCACCAGTGCTACTTCTGATTCAACTGCACACATGTAGGCAGGAAAATTCCAATAGTTTCCAACAACAAATTCTTACAGCAATAAAAATCTCCACAAATCTTTGAAACTCATATGTCCACTCTACAGCTTCCATTTCAGCAGCAGAGCTAGTAAAGAGTAAGTTAAAATTCTTAATTAAGATTTGCTACTGTAAATCAAGCTATTTGAAATCAAGCAAAGAGTATTTAACTTATATTTCAAAATAAATAATGAGTCATTTCACCTGTAAAGATCTCTTCCAGCTTTTTTTGCTTCACTGGATTACATTTTAACCAATCTTCTTTTTTACTTTTGACACCTAAAGAGAAAATTTAAAAAATGTTTTGAGGTTGGTATATCACAAGTTTCGGTCTCTATTCAGCATCAAGCTTTAGCAGATAGACCAGCACATGCAAAAGGAAATTTGGGTGTGAAAGTGACTACAAGTGTTGATACATACAACTTAAGATTTGGCTTTATCTAAAATCAAAATGCTACATTTGACACAAATATGCTTCACAATGCACCATATTAAACGTTGAAAGATTCAGGATAGGGAAGAAGAGGAGCAAAGAAGGCAGCTTAAAGCATACACAGCAAAGGTCACAGAAACAGTGTGCAGGATACGTCTGGCCCAAGCCCTCTCTCCATCTCAGTGCTCCAAAAGATCTTCCCCTCCCCCATCTACCCAGCCAGATTTATTTACAACCAGGTGAAAGCTGAACACAGATCAGATCACCTTTGGTAACTACGCCAAGGGAATCTGCTTTCTATGAACAAGACAAGCTACCTTGTGCAAGCAGGTTAAGCCTTCTCAATTTTACTTGAAACTGACATGCTCTGAACTACTCTGTATTCTGTAAAACTTAAGGAAAAGGAATAAAACATTAAATTGAAGGAAAAAGACTCATTCTTTTTCAGCTTAACACACAGCTACAGTCTGTCAGAAAGCTAGCTAAGCTATTGCAACCTTCAGCTTCTCGAGTCCCGCGTTTTCACTCTGTAGTTCTGTGTACCATGAATTTAAAAGCAGTATATATATATAAAAAATACTTTTTACTTGCAAATCAATTTACTTACAGATTAATAATCAAGATAGCATCATACCTGCCACAATGGCCTTCTCTCTTTCCAAGGAATTCTTTGTGGCTAAGCTTTCTTCACCAGTGCTTGGTTCTCTGAACAGTATCTCTGGACACAACTTAAATTCAAGTACTTCTATTTTGCATGATTTCTCAACTTCTGAGAGAGAAGCACCTCTTTTTGCATCGTTTTGTGACACTTTGGGCTTTATATGCCGGACAGGTCTGACAGGTGACGTCTCCAATTTTGTCAGATATATGCATTCCTGTGCCATACGTTTAAATCCCACTCTGTTCAGATAGTGTTTTTTTGGTTCCTTTTGAAGATGCAATTTTAATCTGTTATTTCTTCTATTTAAATATAGCAAATTTTTATCAGGAAACGTTTTCTCAGAGCATTTGTCTCCGTTTTGACCATCATGACATCTCTCTTTGTTAGAAAAGTAGTTTTTAGAGACGGTAGTAGATCGAGCCCTTTTTCTCTGTAGCTTAAGCACAGAGAGATCTGCTAATGAACTCTTTGATTTCCAGCCATTTTCTGCTTTGAGTCTTTTAGCTTTGTCAGTATTTACCGTGCAATTACGTGAAAGCTGCTTGGAATTCTTTGCTTCAGATTCTTTCAGTTTTTCCTCTTCCACTTTTGTTTTCTTAGGGTCTCTCCTCCCAATCACATTTTCTTTCCTCTTCCGTTTGTATGGCTGCTCCTGTGAAGGATAAACTTTCATAGATTTATGCGGAGAATATTTAGGGTTTCTTGACTTAAAGTCTATAGCGCCAAAATATGGGAACTTCATAGCATCAGCACGATGACCATTCAGCTTTTTATGTTTTATTTCTGCTGACAATTTGGCTTTCTCTTTGATGTTAATTCCTACATCTTGCCCAAGTATCTCCTTTTCTTTCCTACAGTTCTGTTCTTCAGATGAGTTCTCTTGACAGGTTTTAATTTTTTGTCCTTGAATGACTTCAGCGTGCTTAATTTCAACAGTTACTGACTCTGTACATTTGTGAATATCAGTTTTGGATTTCACTGCCAAACCTGGTTTGGTTTTATCTTTTGAAAGGGACTCCATTTTGAAAACTGTCTCTTGCTTTTCAGATGACTTGGTTATGTTGTCTGCATCTGGATGGCCAGCTTTCTCTGACAACTCTTCCAAGGCTGTCTGATGATCTTTTTTGTCAGAATTAAGTTCTTTGCCTAACAATGGGAACGCTCTGTCAATTTGCAGCTCTTCCTTCCAGCTACTCTTTTTAGCTTTATCAACATCCTGGTTCTCAGAGGAATTAAGTGGTCCAATTTTTTCCTGTTCTGTTGCAAGTGATTTGCATTCATCATTCACCTTTAGCTCAGCTTTTCTGTTCATTACAGAGGTGTATTCGCAAGTATCTTTTTTATTTTTGCTATCAGTATTTGGGATTTTTTCAGAAATCTGCAGGTTTCCCACTGTACAGCTGTTCTTCATTTCAGCATCAGATTTACTGTTGTCTTCTTGTCTCTGTAGAGAGCTAGTATTTTCAGCTTTTGAAAGCTGATCAGCATTTTTCTCTGAACCAGACATTCCCAATTTACCAGGACTCCAGGGCGTTGTATGTGTTACAGATAGCAAACCCATTAAAGAACAATTTTCAATTTTTTTTCTCCTGGGGTTGGAGGTTTTTTGTGGGGTTTCTTTCTTCTCACATAGACTCTGATGAGGCTGAATACTACCTTCAAGGTTCTCCTCAGCTGAAGCCTTTTCTGACTGTTGACTCACTACTGTCTTGCTGTCACTAGAGGAACTCGGGTTGCGTTCAGGAAACAGTTCTTGCATTTGATCAGCGCTTAATGCTACAATTTTTATCTGATCTACTGGATCCTTCGAAGGAGGATTCTTGTCACAGATCTGAGTCTCTTTCTGAAGCTGACTCTCCATCCGCTCAGCCACAGAATCATTTTGTACTGGTTCTTTTGTCAGCCTATTGGCACCTTCAATGCCATACGGAAACTCTTTCACTAGTTCGGACAACTGATCATTTAGACATTTAATGGGTTCTGCTCCAAAAACGTTCATGTCTTTTTCTGTGCTAGTTTTACTGGATATGTTATTTTGTTTATTGTTGCCCCTTTGAACAGCAAACACATTTCTTTCAGCAGTTACACTGATTGAGACATCTGGTGTACGTTGAGCTAGCTCCTGGTTTATGCCAGCAAGCATTTCCAAGTAATTTTTAGGATGCTTGAAAGATGCATTGAATGACTTTTTTTGTTCTGAGGTAGAAACTGTTTTAAGAGGACTGCCACTGCTTCCTTTCTCCAAATTACTAGTTGTGATACCATCCAAAATCTTACCCGCTTTCCTCATGCAGCTTGACGATTCATTCAACATCTTTTGCAGCAAGGTCTCTTTCTGGGGAGCATTATTGCTCAGCTTATTTTTACGTAAGTCCAGCTGTCGTTCCTTTTGTCTTGGGTCAGTTGCATTTCCTTCTGATGAGGTACCATTTGGTGCATTTGTCTCAGGGACTGACTTGAAGATACTTGCTATTTGTGGGTTATAAAATCTATCACCTTCAACAAGAGAACATACACCAGAAATACAAAACATCTGTTCTCCCAACACTGCTGTGGATTCATCTCCTGTCTCTAACACAGCTTGCTTGTCTTTATGGTCTTTTATACCTTCCTGAACAATTTGACTAGAAAAATTTATGCCCAGTTCAGGAAGAGGTGGCTTGTTTTGTAATTCAGGCTGCAGATTTCCTCTGGCATCTTGTGCCGATTGACTAGTAGCTTCCCTTTGGTTTTCACCATATGAACCTTTTGCATTCACGCTGGTTTTTGCTATGTTTCCATCAGCTAATTTTGGCTGTTGCAAATGCGGGTCCACCTTCTGTACCAGAACACAATCACTAGGTGATGACCTAGCAGTATCTATTGTTCCTTTACTGGTATTTACCACACTTAAACCACTTTTCCCCTCTTCTTGCAAGCTACATATGCTTCCTGAATCAATCACTGGAGAAGTTTTACCTGCAGATGTTGGACCTTTGTCTGCCTGCTCACTCTGTGTTCTCTGTTTGGAAAGTACTAAAGGAGAGACAACTGCAACTTGGAGTTCAACGCTTTTTATGAAATTGCAACTTAAAGTATCAACTTTTTGTCCTACAGAAGCAGTTGTTACAGGCAAAATTGCTTCATCTGTACTAACAAGAACATTATTTTGTTCTCTATTTTTTGCATTTTGGATGTGCAGTGAAATCTGATTTGCTGTGGGACTTTCATTTACCTGACTATTTTGCACACTTACAGATTCTGACGAATGTTTTTTCCACAAGTCCAGGCATGCAGTTAGCTCTTCCATAGAGTAATGATAATTGTTCTGTTTAACAGATTTATTTTCAGGAAATGGCGTTTTTTTCTGAGCCACATCACTCTGGAATTTAACTTCACCAGATTCAGTTGTTTCTGACACAGAAGAGTTTGTGTCAACAATAAATGGCTGCTCACCTTTCACACTTTCTACATTCTTCTCACTAGTGTCTTTTAGTAAGTTTCCACCCGAGACAGATACACCTACCAGTGGTTTCTCACTGCACAAGAGACTTGTCAGTATTTTATCAGCAGTAGCACCAGCTGTCTTCTCTTTCAATACATTTGTGCTGCTCAATACAAACTGAAGAAATGATGAGTTCTTGGGGTTAGCTGGCACATTCTTTGATGCTGTTTTGACAGAGCTATCCACTTGACTAAAACATGAAGCATTGTTCAAGGATGTCACAAAGTTTTGAGATGAGGCCAAGGCATATGAATCCTTTTGTTCTGGTATGGGAGTGCTCTCAAGATTATTTAATTGAGTTGGTAGTTTGCTCTGAGAGGGAATAGGAGCAGGGCTTGAAAGGCTTCCTTGCTCCACCTGAGAGTCACTTTGAGTCACCTCTAATCCTCTGTTATCAGCATCAGCTTTTTTGTCATTTTTTTCTTCAGGTGAAGAGTTAAGTATTGGACACTCAGTCTTCGCTGTTTCAGATGGGGAAGGTGATAGAGTTCCATTGGGCATCCACGGAAGACAATTGGCAACAGTAGCCTGATAACTTGGAGGAAGCAGGGGAGTACCTTTGTCATGTTCTGAAGCTGATAAGAGTTTCCTTCTGTAATGATGCATCCTTTCAAGCAGGACACATTTTTTTTTAATAGTGTGCAGCCTTTGAGCTTCCCAAACTAATCTGTCCTTTGTAATTGTTTTTCCATCTACTGCTGCTGCTGAACAAATTTGAGAATTAACAGGCCTATTCGTTAAACTACTAGTCTGGCCTTCCTGAACTGAAACAGGTTCACTAAGTTGCTTTGAAGCAGTCACTGAAGAAAGAGTTTCCATTTCTTGTACAATCTCATACAGTTCTTTGGAAATGCCGGTGGGTGGCACAGGCATTTCATTAAAGGGCCGATTTGCTGTCACATTTCCCCTTGAATTACAGACATTCCTAACTGATTGACTGACTGACCCAGATTGCTGTTTCTGATAGCATTGCTGAAAACTGTTAAAACCAGAAGCATTTTTTGGATCTGATGGGTGCCTCTGTTGGCTAAAGGCGTATCCATTAGGCACATTTTGAACAGCATGTGGAACACCTATTGAAGATTGTGCTGCAGCTCTTGAATCACAGTTGGCAGGCAACAAAGATGGTGCACAACATCCTCTAGGAGTTTCTGATCCCAACTGACTTGGTCGATATTGTTGTAGCAGCTGGACATTTGCTTCAGTATCTTGATTCAGCGATTGTACAACTTTAAACTGAGTGTTGGGATGATACATATGGCTTTGGACATGGTGCCCAGATGTACCAAGGGACACAGAATTATTCTGGGAATGAATGTTACTTTGATATAATGTTGTAGTTCTCACAGAATTATGCTGCAGTATTTGTGGCTGCACAGTGTAACTGTTTGTGGTGACATACTGAGGTTCCCGGAGTACATTCCTCATGTTATTTCCAGTGTTTATTTGAGAAGACAGGGGAGGTAACTGTCTAAGGGGACAAAAGTAGGCGTCAGAGTTTGGCCAAGAAGCCCGAGTCATCTCTGCCTGCAAACGTGGTGTATGATTGGGAGGTTTTGGAGCTATTGGTAAGTAGGGTGGTGGATGTCGATTAACTGAGTATTTAGAAATAAATAAATCATTACCAGCTACAGATGCTTCTGGTAAGGCCTGATCTGAAGTTTTGAGTCCTTCAGAATTTACAAAAGGGAAGGCAACATTGCTAGTTGGCAGATACACCATTTGGTTATTTCCAGCACAAGTGCATGCATTTTTAGAGGAACAGATGTTTGTCTGAGGAAAATCATGTGCATTACAAAGCAACTGATTGTGACATGCTTCTTCATTTTGCAGGTTCTTCTTTGCCTCAGCATTCTGGAGTGATCTTGCATTCCAGTCCATCTTTTCTTAATTTCTTTTTCTTCAGCCAAAAACTAAAATGCTAAGAAAAAAAAAAACAACATTCAAACTTTGATCTTTCGATCAAAACCTATTTCACTTACCAAGGAGTAATTTAGAATGCAATATGAACAAAACCATTGAACTTGAATTGCTAAGCAGAAGGGCAACTCCATTGGCACATCCCATGGACATCAAAGTTGTCAAGTTGCATAAATTATTTGCCAGAACACGGTTAAGGTACAAAATGACAGAGTAGCAACTAACAATTCTATTGACTGTCTGATGAATAACAAAATCCTCACATTAGTCCGTTAATTCTATTGTCATTCAACTTTTTAATTTAACTATAGATTGCTGTATTTACCTTCTCACCCAAAACCAACGGAAAAAACCCAATGTATTTTGCATAACATGATACAATTAGCAATGCTCAAGAGCTGAGCATAAGCAGCACGTATTTATATATATAGATATAAAACACAGGTCACTCAGTTTTCAGACAAGAAGATTCAACTTCAATTACACCTTCAAAGAAAACAAAAGATAAAATTAATTTGGGTTCAGTGAAGATCTCTCATAATAATGTGGCCCACTTGTTTTTATTTTACATGTCATTTGCCCTTCTGCTACACTGTGAGCGGTTACTAATATTTGAGGAAGATGACTCTGTGACTGTAGTGAACAGCACATGTAGCTACAAGTAAAGCACCCCTAATTCTGACTTACTCAGCCAGCAGAAGGCATGAAGCATAGAGATTATATCATCACCTCTACTATTGCAATAAATACACCTCCAGGAGGTGAAGTCACAAATCTCTAACTCTTCATATGTTATATTCCTGAATTTACATTGATTACCAAAAGCCCAACTGGGTGAGCATGTTACTTCTGAACAACCTCTGGGAACTTGTTAAAAGACAACATCTTCAAAACAAATATTATTTCAGTCTTCAAGAACAGAAAGGCACAAAGAAACATGACAACCTACAAGCATGAATGCTGCTTGCATGTCAGTAAGTTCCTCTCAGTATGGTCAAACCCACCTAGCACAGAGCAAACACCTCACTTTATGCAGGGTGTAAAGACAATTTCCCAACAAAATGTTTCAGGTAATTTCTCCCAGATCACTCAAGGCTCCTAATTTTCTCTTTCATGGGCTCTTTTAGATTTTAAGACTCTCCTGACTTCAAACGTAGAAATTAGAAGCATCACTCAGATCTGGCCTGTAAGAGACACAAGCTTTATAATTTTCCAGGTCTTACATCAAGATTCAAAGATAGCTCTATCTTCCTTCACTCTCTCTTTTACTTGTTCCACTCTCAAAGACACCAATAAGAAAAGAAAACAGGAAAACAAAGTCGCATGTGAAATTTGTAAAAAACATCAATAACATTATTAAGGCAATACTTACAGTGATGCAGGAATGAGAAAACAGGCTTTTGCATCCAAGCTAAAGATTTCAGACTGCTAATGATACACTGGGTATTTCCTGAAAAATAATCAGAGGATAAAACAACCATGTCCTTGAATTAGATTACTGCTGAAGAAATTTAAAGACATTTATACATTCCAGAAATATGATCGAGGTATATAAACAAGATTAAGATGCCAACTAGTAGTAACTGTAAAATTCTTGCTGAACAGAGGAAAAATATTGACTATGTGTAACACACAACTTTGCCAAGAGTAAACCCAAGTCTTGTCACTGTCAAGACCATAAAAATCAGTACAACCACAGTTCATCATCATTATTAGCTGGATTAAGAAAATTAAGTTTGTGACTGATGACAACCTTAACATTTTTATAACCAATACAACAAAACATGCTACTTTAAAAAGTGGCATTTGGCAGAAAGCACTTGTCTTAGGAAGACCATTTGAGAGGTTCATTATCAGTACAAAACTCTGAAAGCACATACGATTGCTCCACTCCTTCACCTGCTACTTCCTCACCTTGACCACAAGCCTCAGAAACCACCAGCAACTACCACACAGGCAACTGCCAACTTTTGATTGACAATGCATAGAAAGGGAATGGAGAGACATCCCCACTGAAAGCAGGAAGTAACAGCACAGCTCTTCAACAAATCTATCATTCAACTAAAACAGCTACACGTAGACTTCTCTGTCAAATAGTTTTAGGTGTGGCTCTGGCCTCTGTCTTATGTAGTGACTCTGAATCACTCTGCAGAGACACCTCACGTTCACCTCACAGAAAGGTTTCAGGGGAATTTGGGTCATCTATTGTTTTGCCAATAGACAGGGTCAGCACAACAGACACAGACACCAAGTTAAAGAAGTGAGATTATCTTTACTTACATTTAAAGCAATAGAATAGTAAGTGAAATAATATAGCAAGAATAAGACAAGGCAAGGCATCTAATTACTACTATATACAGCAGACTATAAGAATAAAACGAGACAAGGTAATGCACCTAATCATTACTACGTAAGGTTAGCTATAGTGATTAAAAAAGATACATCACCAATCACCCTAATACGCTACCGTCACCCAGATCTGCAGTCACTGGGGAGCCCCTGTTGCAGTGAGGATTTGGCAGGCCTGTCCCAGCAATTGGGAAGTCCTGTGCAGGGCATCCCCTTGTAGGTGAGGTCTCCAAAGCCACTGCAAAAAGGTCCAAGTTTCATACTGTTGAATAAACAAGCTCACATAATTACAAATTACAAATGCGGAAACATCTGGTTTCACTCTCCTTTCCAATCCCACCAAAGCCTGGCCAGGGCTCAGGGAGGAACCAAGTGGGTTTCCTTTACCTACCCGATTTTAACCACCAGTTTCCAAACAAGGCCATGTGTCTGGTTTCGAGGCCTTGACCACCTGCCTTTAAGCAAGGAAGGATGCACTCTGTCTTTGCTAATGATTATATTTTATCTGAGCTACATCTTTTGCTAATGATCATACATATTTCACTAACAATCATGCATATTCCATTAATGATCGAATACTA
The DNA here is from genome assembly GCF_023638135.1 of Falco biarmicus. NCBI lineage: Eukaryota > Metazoa > Chordata > Aves > Falconiformes > Falconidae > Falco > Falco biarmicus. Next base: position 66,851,251 of record NC_079292.1, read on the forward strand.
AATATATATAAAAATATTTGGTTGGTAGGTTCATCTGGAGGTCAACTTTGTCTCAGGGCCTGTTTCTCAGGCCTCAGTACTTTATATAATATAAAGCCCAGCAAGTTTAACTGCTACAGGTTTCTATAAAGGGGAAAAGGAACAATACATCCAAACAGTGGAAGGTTACATTTCCTTCTGTTTTCTAATAGCCTTAATCTACACAAAACATCTAAATTAATTTCTGATAGGAAAGACCTCAATTTTTATTGCCAGTGTTTGTTACTAATTACTTCTGAGAGGCCCTCCTCTAAGAAAATACATAGAGAAGAAAACAAATGAAGCCTAAAACACAGAATAAATTGTTACAGGCAGTTGATTGTCGCAGCACTAGCAAAACTAGCCAGCTGCAACAAGGCTTTTACCATCCCATACCAGGTTAACTTCAAGAAGTAGCTCCCACACCTTGCCCTGGCACAGCCACTGATCCCCCACAAGGTTTCAAAGGTTCATCTACTGTCTGTGCTGTTTCTTCATCCTCTTCAGGCCAGTCCACCCTGCTGCTTCTCTCTGCTGTGTCTGGCCTCTTCCAGCAGCCTCTCCTCATCTGGGCCCCGTTCTTCTCTCTGCTTCTCCCAGGGCCTCTCCTTGTTTCTCCTATGTCCCAGGCGCTCTCTCTCCTCCCTCTTCTTCTTCCAGGTCTCTCTTCATCCAGAGCTCCTCTTCCATCCCCCTTAGAGCTATTTAACTACTTAACAGGAACCAGCCACAGCTGCACATTATCCACATCAGCCAACCCACCGCTCTTGAAGGAAGCCCACAGCTGTATATTACCAATGTTAATTAACCCAGCTGCATTCCTCTATAATTCCTCTACAGTTGATCTATTGGATTGGCTAAGACATTCCAGCAAAGATTTAATACTTCATTCACTGAACACTGTAACTTAACACTAAAGTCTGTACATGTGCACACTGGAGCCAGAAAACACATAACAGGGAAAACACAGGGAGAATATGAGACTCAGCAATGTGTCAGACTCATGAGGGACCAACCAAGATCACAGTAACAGTTGACACCTAGAGTATAGAAAGCACACCCAAAACCAGTTCACTATCACCAGTCAAAAAGACAGTGGACATGGAGTGGACTCACGAGGTCACACCCCTTGTCCTACACATTGCTGGAAGAAAAAGTTAACACAAATGCAGCAAGACGCCACAGAACCATGGTGTGGAAACTACTGTGCCAAGACTGGACAGTAACTGAATGGCCAGCCCCGAGCAAACACCATTTCTGCAGAAAGCAGCTTGGTAGTATTAATGTATTTAGCATTAATGTATTTAGCATTAATGTATTCAGCATTTCAGTTAAATGGTAAATGCAACAACATAGCAGCTAAGACACCTGCATGATGATCATCAGGTAAACTACTGACCTGTCAACACCATTTCTGCAGAAAGCAGCTTGGTAGTATTAATGTATTTAGCATTAATGTATTCAGCATTTCAGTTAAATGGTAAATGCAAAAAGACAACAGCTAAGACACCTGCATGACGATCATCAGGTAAACTGCTGACCTGTCAATTGGTTTCTGTGATTCACCAGGGAACATGGACAATCAGTTCAAATAGAGAGTCAGAAAATGCAGAAAGCAGGTTGGTTGCTGAAATTAAAGGGTATAAAAAGATAGCTCACCAACTGTGGGCTAAGACCAGCAGCAGAGGATCAAAACACTGAAGATCCCCACCACCTTAAAAATTGTTATGGAGGTAAGCATCCATCGCCAGGCTATGTCAACACAAAGACAGGTAGGTGTTGTTCAAGCCCCCGTGGCATAAGCATGGTCTGTTAAGTACCAATACACGGATCTTGTGGACTGTAACAGGCTGGGAGAACTTATTCTGGGGTTGCTGCTATAGTCAACCTCTGACAAATGGGGTGGATAACAATACCTGGTAAAGTAAAAGTAACTTTTACTTTTTAATACCTGGTGTGTCTGAATGCTAAAGACTGGTTTATTGGGAGGGCATCTGCTCAAAATTATCAAGTCAAAAGCAAAGATGCTTATCAACCACCAACTGATGGTGTTGAAGAGGAATACTGCAAGAGCAGGCCTGGAAATTAGGACCATGCATGGCAATCAGTTAGCTGAGGGGAATGTGCCTGGGAGGACAAGGAGTGTGAATAGACACAACAATTAACATGATGAGTCATAAGAGAGGACAGGGGAGTGGGGGTGGCCCCTTGGTGCCAAGGAGAGGTAACACCTTGCTGTTAATTGATGACTGTAAACACTTAAAAAGTGTCCTTTGTTTGTAGTTAACCACCAATCAGGGATTGCCTAGTATGCAATGCTTAGCTTAAAGAACCAATCTGTTTAAAAGCGTGCAGCTTCTGAAAATATATATAAACTCGTGCTTGTGTACAATAAATAGACATTTGTTTGCATCAAACAGCGTCCCATCTCTCATCGCTGCAGAATACAATCATCATCTAGATTAAATAGTAACTCGAGAAGATCAAAGACAGTTTTGAAACAAAAAAGTATTCAATAGGAGTATAAAAGAAGCATGAAATACTTAAGAGGAAAACACTCTCGAGTAGACAGCAGTAGTCAAGACCCGTGTACCAGTGCCTTAAGTTACCCTGCCAACATCACAATCTCTACCTGCGCCAGACAGAGCACCCTCTCCATCAGATAGATGTGTCTAGCCACATGGTTTAGCCATAGACTTGGCAGTGCCAGGTTAATGGTTGGACCTGATATCGCAAAGGTCTTTTCCAACCTAAATGATTCTATTGCACTGTGAAAGAAGCCTAGCCTGTATCCAGCTAAAGGACTGACAGTGCGGGCTGCAACAAGTAGGGTGCCACACTTCAGCTGTATGCATGTAAACTCATGGGAATGCCTTCTCACCAACACAGGAATTTACTCCTAGGGAACACTAGCAAATAGATTTTCCTAAGTCACCAAGCTGCAATCAGTAAATACTTACGTATTTGCTTGTTTTAGTAGACACCTTTTCAGGATGGACAGCAGCTTTCCCTTGCTGTACCAATGAGAAGAGACAGGTCATTAAGATATGTGAACCAAAGAGCTCCTTTACCTTTGAACTCCCCAGTGCATCAGTTTTGACCAGGAGATTTGGTTTGCCTCAAAGTTCGAAAGACAAACCCCTAAAAGAGAAGTGGAAAGGACCATATATTGTTTGGTCTGCCTACTGACATAGCACTGAAATTAGGAACAGACTCCTGAATATATTACAGAGTGATGAAACAGTGGATCACTAAGTAAACTGGGGACTGTAAATTAAAAATTTCTAAACTTTGATGAAGCGTACAAGGGATTTTGAAAAATCACATCTTTAATTCTTAAGTATAATCTAGTTCATTTTGCATTATTGCATACTACCAATAAGAGCTAGTAATGATAGAGCACATCTAGAGAAACACTAACTTCCTTGTAACAAAAAAATACTCCTATAAATTGCTGTCCTTTGCTTAGCTAGTGATAGGACAATGCAGGAATCCTAAGAAGCAGCCACGAAAGGATCCTTGGGAGGACAGAAAATGATACAAATAGTGAGCAAAAACAATTGTTGGGTCTGTACACACCTCCCAGAAACCTCAGAAAACGGAATACCTCTAACTGGGATTCCCACCACTGCTAACGTCTCTTGGGGAGAATTGTGGACAAATAAGTCTTTCAATATAAGCCGAGGAATAGAAGACAAGGAACGGGAAGTAACTACCCCAATCTCCCAGCAAATTATTGCACTTGGGGTATCCAGTGCCCCAAAAGGAATAAGTAAATTAGATAGCAAAACAGGTTATCCAACTTTCATTTGGAAATAACCAAAATATAATAATAATACAATTGATGTTTTGACACCAGTTCTTAAAATCCAAGTCTGATCTTGGCCAGTCACAGAAGGAACAGACTGGTATTGGATCAGCGGCACAAAAGCAAGAAAGGCCTTACCTGTACATTGGTCAGGAGTTCGTACTTTAGGAGCTATATTACCCAATTTAACTACAGTCGAAGAATTGGCACCAGGATTATGGGTATGATCACATATGAAGAGACACAAGAGAAGTAATCCTTTGACTGAAAGACCTACAGCACGGTTAGGAGTAAGTGAGCTCAAAAAAGCTATAATAAATGTATCAGCAATAGTAGAGAAAATAGGAAATGAGACCTGGGATGCAGCGTCCACATCATAGGAGGAAGTATCAAAATTAGCAGAAAATACTATTCAGAATAGAATGGCTTTATTTGACATGCTATTAGCATCTAAGGGGTGTGTGTGGTGGTGTTTCAGAGCAGTAGAAGATCAACAATATTTGGAAACAAACTAAAATTTTACATGAGATGCAAAAGGATGACACTTCTATTGTCTTTGCTGAAACATGGAAATGGCTGACCTCTTGGGTACCAGATTTAGGTTCACCGATAAAGGTGGTGATATGCATTGTGACTGTAGGAGTTCTAATGTTTGTACATTGAATTAATACATATGTACTCACATGAGGGACGTTGTTTGATCTTGGGTGGACCAACTAATGAAAAGGCGAGACTTAATATAAGGGAAAAAGATAAATTCTTCCTTTATACAGTCTCAAAGGAAGATTTTGATACAATAATTATTTATCTTAAAAATAAATATGTAAATATTTATAATGAAAAAAATTTGAAAAAACCTGAGGATGTTAATCAACCCTTATAAACAGTTAATAAGATATGGCCTTGAGGGAAGGCATAGACACCATAAATAAGTCAAGCTAAGAGATGTGGCGTATGAAGGCATAGACTCCGGTTGTGGTTCAACCAGAGACACTATTGTGCAGAGGTCATATTAATATATCTCAGTCTGGATATAAATTCCAGCTGCAGGTACCACCAGGCTCAGGACAGAAACTGTTTATGCAGTTACATAGCTATATATTATTACAAGCATGCAAACACTTTTTGGCTAGATAACCATGTTTATCTTTCTTACTTTCCTTCATAATACCCAGCTGTTCTCTATCTCCTGTCAAATCAGACATTCTCCATCCTCCTCTCATACATCTCTCTTCAGACATTCTCTGTCCTCTCATAGATCTCTCTTATCTCCCATCAGTAATGATCAGACATTCTCCATCCTCCTCTCCCACAAAGAAATAATAAGATCAGCTCAAGGAGAACAAAATGGTTAATGAGACCAAACAGAAAATTACTTGACCTATACTCGAACTATCCTAACTAGCATACTAGAAGATCCCCCCTCGAGCAAAGCAAGCCCCCTACTAACAAAGCACACCCCCCCACACACAGAACATGCACCTTTAAATGGGAGAGGGGGCTTGTAAGAACCAATGAGAATTAAGTGTTGTAATGGTTGTCTGTACTGAAATGAAGGAAAGCGCGGTTGTAATTCATGTTTGCACAATCAAGTGGAAAACTGCAGTTGTAAAGATTGCAAAGCTGTTCACGAAAGTGTGTACAGTGGGTTTTGCAGGTATGCCAAATAAGGACAAAGAAATCAAACAGGATATGCGATTGTACAAGAATCAGCCACATATATTCTCCGCATCCCAAGATCACCAAAGGAGGACAAATGACCCCTAGTAACAGACAAGAGCATGCGCAATAGACTGAAGCTTATGCAAAACCCAGGAAATGGAGTAAGGAGGGGATTTCTCGGAAATCAAAAGAAGAACCTATAAAAAGGAATGCTGCAAACCTGCAAATTGTGAGCTGTTGGTGGAGTGCTGACTCCCCGGCCGCCCAGCACTGCTTTGCTTGCTAATCTCAATAAATTAACCGTTCAAACTGCAAATTGACTCTAGTTCATTTTTATAACAGTGTGACTAAATGCAATTGTAAACAATTGTTCAACACATGGTAAGACAATTTATATGCTTTAAGAGGTGTGCTAGCTTTGTTTACTTACCACTGAGTACCCAGCTCTGCGCAGACATGCAATTAACTAGTATCTTGACTCTGCACGTGGATCAGCTTGAAGAACCCTGATTTGGGATAACAGTGCTGTGCACGCACTGCTCAGCAGTCACCAAAACACTGGTGAGTTACCAGCACTGTTTTAGCCACAGATCCAAAATTCAGCACCACACAGCTGCTGTGAAGAAAATTAACTCCATCCCAGCCACACTCAGTACAGGGCTGCAAAGAGCATGTAAAACTCACAGCCAATATGCCTTATTTAGAACTACTGTTTTATTAGTTTCAGGTAACAGATTCTTGAATCACAGGCTCATCTTTTTTCCTGGCATATCCACTTCCACACTAATCAATCAGCTAGTCCCATCACAACATGATGAAATTCAGCATGCTGAAGGCATTAAAGGTATCAACTGCTACAAATTGATCCTTGTGCTCCAGTGCCATGGCTGTCCTGGGATAATCAGGTGGAGAATGCAGACAGCACAGAGGCTGTCCTACAATATCCCCACAGCACACAAGTATACATAAATTAATCAGGGATATAAACAGTCAGGAAGTAATGCACGGTATAGAAAGCAATGCGAATAAAAGTAGTTTGTCTGCCTCAGGTTTGCAAGATGACGACTTGTATGTAAGGGTTAATTAATAAACATACCAATTATTTCCATTTAGGTGTTAAGTCTTGTCTCTTCGGCCAAGTACAGACTGACCTAATCTTGCTATGTATTTTTAGCTGGCCAAATAAGATCTGGCTTGAGCCCAGAGGTAACTGCACATTGGCATCACATTCAAGCCAACATGCTTTGCTGATACTGATGCTATGCATTTCACTTATATGTGGGAACTTAAGTTAAAACTGCATTTTGAGCTCCCACTTCTTTTTTCTTAAATCAAACTTGACATAAAAGTTTATTTATATATACATGTAAAAACGTAGGAACACAAACTAAGAATGAACATCTTAACTGAGAGGATCTTCAATTTAATTTTGAGTTTACTCATGTAAACTGTTAGCCTGAACACCCAGTACAACAGCATTAAAAAGCGATCTCTCACTACTATATATACACCCCTACATGTAGTGCTCGTGCATGTGACTAAGAGCCATTCATACACTCAAAGAGTGCAAAAATAAACTGGTGTGGAGAAATTAGTTCAAATTGTGCTGTTGTAGTCAGAGCCTCTGCTGCTATGAACCCCTTGAAGGAATAGTTTCAAGGCACAGAGTGAGGTTTATTGGGATAAGGCACTTGTTAAATAGGTAACAATTACACCACCCTGCAAGTGAGGACTATCCTGTTTCTATTCCAAATTCCTTACAATCTGCCTAATAGGCATCACTCAGTTCCCAGGAAAGTGCCCTCACCTGGCATCCCAAGTAACAGGGAGGATCACCAAGGCATGGGCCAGCCACTCCTCAGGAGTGCTCCCATCAGGGCTCCCAGGCAGCAGTTCATACATCACTCTCCTCAGTGCTTTCTGCAGTCACTGCTTAGTGGTGTCATTTTGCTGTTGCCACACAAGCCCAGGGCACTACTTGGTCGGGATCATCTCCTCACTGGTGCCTACGTTTGGGATCTCCAAGGTCCTGGGTAGCAAGCATACAGGCTTAACGTCCAAATTCCCAGTGAGACACACAAATCATGACAGCAAAACTCAGGGTCTTATTTATCAGAAAATAAAATACAGGAACGTGAATGTACAAGCATAAACAGTTTGTTACAGAGCTCCTTAAAAATAGTTGGCAATACATCAGGAATCATACTACTGAAGAATCATATCTTCAATCAGCCCATTGAATCTGAGAGTCAGTAACTACTAACACACCACCAAATAGGGGCTATATCCACAGAGGTTCCTTTGACAAATGGGTCTCCCAGAACCTGGGCAATTATCCAATTCCAATCTAAAGAAATTTAGAGCAACAAGGAGCGACTAATGACAGAAGTGTCTGAGCTTGCAGTGAAGAGAGAAAGAAAGTGAGAGAGAACGAGAGTAAGCCAGCTTTCCTTTTTCACATGAGTAAAGTGAGGAGAATTTATACCTGTCCTTAAGTTTGTGGTGAGTGGAGTCAGGGTCCCTGGTGTGCGATTTAGTCCTGCCGGCTCCCCTTCCTTCCTTCTGCTATTTATTTACATTGATTCTTATGGAGCCTTTTCAGGTTTACATGTATTAACAGAAAGGGACCCTTAACTCGGAAGCGGTGTTTGGGGCAGCACTGGCACAAAACCAGGGGTGCTGTGAGTCCTGGAGCTGAGTCAGGGAGTGGGAGATGGCTGCTTCTCCTAGGAACAAGAGAGACACACCAGACAGCCATTACCTTGGGCAGGACACCCAGGGCAGGGACATGAGCAGCCAGCAGCTCTTCCTAGTTCACTCCAGGCACTTGTCCCTTGAAGGAGACTGGGGTACCATGCCTGGAAGGGGAAACTGCACCATGATGCATCCCCAGCCCATGCCCATCACAGGTGCTGGGATCCCTGAGTTGCCACAGCAGGGGGTCCAATTGATTCAGAAGCACTTGAGCCTGACTGCCCATCCAGCCCCTTTTCTTTTCTTTATTGCCAAAGACTCCTATCCACTCACCCTCAGGCACAGCTGGGCAAACCTTCCTGCTTAACCCTTGTTGCTTTGGATCTAACTTTCTGTGGGTCAGCGGACTGCCCAGGGCCAAGCTGGAGCTCTGCACAAAACATACAAGACTATTAACATCTGTAATGCCTTTAGTTGCATCACTTTCCCATCTTCCCACCAGAACTCTGTAGCACAACCAGGAGAGAACCCAATTCTCAGGGCAACACCCAGTTTTAGCCCTACAAACTCTCCTTCCAGACCTCTGCTTTTTCTGTTTCAGTCATTTGAGATTTCACATTTTCTAAAAAGAACAGAGTATTTCCATTTAAAAGGGACAATATAAAGAGACTCCACAACAAACTCCTCTCTGCACTCAATACCCTCAGGGGGCACGTGTGGCACAGATATCAGTCCTGGCATTGCACAAACAGGACACAACAAGAATGCTTTTCCCCACTGAATCACATAATGAAGGGGTGGAAATGAGGGGTTAGTATTGTATTATACAGTGGTTTTGATCACACCAAAAAAAAGAAGCAGCACAGAAGGGAGAAGTTGGATGCAACGCCTGGGCAGCAAATCCAGATCATGCTTCCATGACTCAATAAAGGCAGGACAGTCCAACCAGACAATTTTTTATTCCCCAGGCCTCTTAGCAGGCCAAGTCACACATCTGAAGAAATACAGGACTACACCCACTCGTGCTTTGGCTGTCAGCCACATTCCTACTCTGTTTGTCCCATAGCCAAGGCCATATGAAATGCCCAAGCAGGTGTCACTGCTGTGATGAGAAGGGTAGCAGTGGTAGCAAACACTGACACCTACGATAAAGCCAGTCACAGTTCAACAGTAACAGATGAAACTGCAGAATCTTCAACCCAAGCCTCCAACCTGAACCACAGAACCACCATAGTAGCTCTCTGGTTGCACAAGTGTTGGGGTCATCCTGCTGCTAAAGCTTTAGTCAGGGCTGCAGCACACTATGAAATACATCTTCCCTCAGACATGGCACAAAGTGTCACAAGAACTGGTGTTGTCATGGTTTAACCCAACCAGCAACTAAGCACCATGCAGCTGCTCACTCACTTCTGCCCCCACCACCACAGCAGGACGGGGAGGAGAATCTGAAAAAGGTAAAACCCATGGGTTGAGATAAGACTGATTTAGTAAGTTAAATAATAACAGTAATGAAAAGGGAGATAACAAAAACAAGAGCGAGAGGAATAAAACCCATGAAAAACAAGCCATGCATAATACAATTGCTCACCACCCACCGACTGATGCCCAGCCAGTCCCTGAGCAGTGATCCCCACCCCAGTCAACTCCCCACAGTGTATATACTAAGCACAAATGGTAGGAAATACCCCTTTGGTTAGTTCAGATCAGTTGCTCTGGCCATGCTACCTCCCAGCTTCTTGTGCACTGGCTCACTGGCAAAGCATGGGAAACTGAAAAGTCCTTGACTTAGGGTAAGCAGTAAGCACTACTCAGCAACAACTAAAATGTCAGTGTGGTGTCACAGCACAAGCAAGCTATCAGGCTGCACCAAGGCTTTTACCATCAGTCAGATTCTACTGTCCATGCTGTTTCTCCTCCCTCCAGAGGCCAGACCACACTGCTCCTCCTCCATCCAGCCACCTCTCCCACCATCCTCAGGGCTATTTAACCACTTAGCAGGAACGAGCTACACCTGCACATCATCCACGTCCATCAACCCACTGCCTCCAAAGCAAGGCCACAGCTGCATATTATCAATGCTAATCAACCCACTGCTGCATTCTTCTGCAGCAGGGGTCCTCAAACTTTTTAACCAGGGGGCCTGCATGCGAATGAAGTGGCAGGCAGTCATCTGCGGCTGCTTGGTTCCCCCTCCCCACCCCCTGGCTGGGGGGCGGGGGCACAGTTCTGTAAATACCAGGGGCCAGATTGAGGACCCTGGGGGGCCATAGTTTGAGGACCACTGCTCTGCAGTATGGTATCAACATTATTCTCATACTAAATCCAAAGCACAGCACTGTACCAGCTACTAGGAAGAAAAATAACTCTATCCCAGCCTAAACCAGGACAGCATCCACCCCTTATTCTATACCATTTGCCATGCCCAGGCCTCACACTTTCCAGTACATCCCAGTTAACCCCCACCACCTTCCCTGTCTATTGATATATACACACATGTACAATCCCCTTAGTCTATGGGGCAATCCCTACAAAAGTCCATTGAGTTAATTTAGTCCCTAACTTCAGGCTCCATCCATCCTAAATCTTTCAGAGCAGGAAAGATGGTGCATGATGTTGGACAGTTGCATGCTGAAGTCAATTCCAATTATATCACTGCTGTGCTGCTCTGGTTTCACTGAAGTTCATGCTTCATTAATCTGAGTGATTTTTACTGTAATATTCTTGATATGGCATATAGCACCATAGAAATTATGATATACCATATTATAAAGCAGTTAACATCATACAATTTAATTCATTGGCTCTTCTCACTCAAAATCAAATCCCCTCAAGGCACACATCATAATTCCCCATCCTCCCACATTACCCACCAGGTACATCCAGGCCCTTGAGCAAAAGCAATCCCACAAATGGTTTGCCTTTGCCTGAGGCAGGAATAACCCAGGCCGTTTCCCCTGGCGTATTTTTTATATGCACTACAGGAACTTTATCCCTTTCTATAGTATGTAAAAGTTTTGATTAAGCAGGGCCAGCCCAATTGGCAGATCCTCAAATGCTGACTAACCAGGTGGCTTTTGCTAATGCATAGCCCCATGTCTGAAGGTCCTACCACCCACTGCCCTCAGTGTAGCCTTTAACGGTCCATAGCATCATTCAGTTTTCCTGGAGGCTGGTACGTGATAGGGGCATTCAGTACCATGTTCTTTAGCCCAGGTGTCTATAAGGTTGTTTTGCAAATGAGCCCCATTATCCATGTCTATTCTTTCTGGGGTGCAGCATCCAAGTAAGATTTGCCTTTTCAAGGCCCATGTTGTGGACAGTGGCATGGGACACTGTCTGTTTCCAGCCATCCAGCGGTTGCTTCCACCACTGCAAGCACGTAGCACTTGCCTTGGCAGGCTTGTGCGAGTGCGATATAATCAGTCTGCCAGGCCTCCCCATGTTTATACTTCAGCTATCATCCTCCGTACCAAAAAGGCTTTAACTGCTTGGCCTGCTTAACTGCAGCGCTTGTTTTACATTCACAGATACCCTGTGTGATAGCATCCATTGCTAATTCCACCCCTCAATCACAAGCCCATCTATATGCCGCACCTCTCCCTTGATGGCCTGAAGTGTCATGGGCCCAGCAATCTATGAGTAATTCACCTTTATGGTCCCAGTCCAGATCTACCTGAGCCACTCCAACCTTAGCAGCCTGATCCACCCGACAGTTGTTTTGATGTTCTTCAGTAGCCCAACTCTGTACATGAGCATCTACATGACTTATCTTCACAACCAGGTAGCAGTATCTTGCCACTGTACAGCAGCCCAGATGGGTTTACCTCTGGGCTGCCAGTTGCTACAACCACCCCCACAGGGCATTTGCCACCATCTCTAAGTTGGTATAGAGATAAAAGTATTGACCATTTTTCTCATTCAGCAATGTCTAAAGCCAGCTGGACGGCTTTCACCTCTGCAAACTGAGGTGATTCACCTTCTTCAGCAGTTTCTGCAACTTGTTGTAGGGGACTCTGTACAGCCACCTTCCACCTTCAATGCTTTCCTACAATATGACAGGACCCATCAGAAAACAGGGCATATTGCTTCTCACTTTCTGGTAATTTATTATACAGTGGTGCCTTTTCAGCATATCACCTCCTCCTCCAGTGACATTCTGAGTTCTTTGCCTTCTGGCCAGTCTACGAGCACTTCCAAGATTCCTGGACAACTGCAGTTTCCTATTCAAGCTTGATGCGTGATCAGTGCAACCCGCTTACTCTATGTAGCATCAGTTGCACAGTGTAGATCAGACCCTCCCTTCAAACATCCAGGCCAGCACCAGCAGCCAGGGTGCCAGAAGAAACTGCACTTCAGTACCAATCACTTCCAAAGCAGCTCAAACCACTACATAAGCTGTCAGTATCTCTTTCAGTTGGCATATAGCGGGTCTCACATCCTCTGTATCCCCAACTCCAAAAGCCTCAGGGCTGACCTTGAGTCTCCCTCAATGTTTTCTGCCAGAGGCTCCAGGCAGGGCCATTCTCCCTGGCTGCAGTGTAGAGCACATTACATCTTGCCTTGCTCAGACTGGCCCATGGGCTACTGCTTGCTTGAATTGGTTCCTGTTTAATTTGTTCAAATGCTTGTCGTTGCTCAGGGTCCCATTTGAAATCATTCTTCTTCCAGGTCACTTGATAAAGAGGGCTTACAATCAGACAGTAATTTGGAATGTGCACTCTCCAAAAACCTAAGAAAGAATGTGCATTCTACAACACCTAAGAAAGCTTGTTTCTTCCTTACCAGTTGGCGGAGACATGGTTGTTATTTTATTGATCACATCCATTGCGATTTGACAATATCCATCTTGCCATTCTATTCTTAATTGGATCTCCTGTGCAGGTCCCTTGACCTTACCTTGTTTTATGGCAAACCCAGCTTTCAGAAGGATTTGGACAATTTTTTTCCTTTCTCCAAAACTTCTCCTGTATTGCCCCACATGATGGTATCATCAATGTATTGCAGGTGTTCTGGAGCTTCGCTCTGCCCCAGTGCAGTACAGATCAGTCCATAGCAGATGACAGGGCTGTGTTTTCACTCCCCCAGCAGTCAATTCCAGGTGTACTGGATGACCGTCCAAGTAAAAGCAACCTGTACTTTGCTGTCAAAGGGATTGAGAAAAATGCATTAGTGATATCAATTGTGGCATACCACTTGGCTGTCTTTAACTCCAGTTCATATCAAAGTCGTAGCCTAGCCAGTGTGGCAGCACGACTTTATTCAGGCCATGATAGTCTACTGTTAAGTCTCCATTCAACTTTCATACTAGCCATATAGGTCTATTAAAGGATGAGTGAATCCTGCTGATCACTCCTTGACTCTCCAGTTGACAGATCAACTTACGGATGGGAATCAAAGAGTCTCAGTTGGTGTGACATTGCCACCACTGCACTGTTGTGGTAGTGATTGGCATCTGTTATTCTTCAACGCACAGCAAACCTACAACAGAAGGGTCCTCCAAGAGACTGGGCAAGGTAGGCAGCTGTTTAAGTTCCTCCACCTCCACAGCAGCTGTACCAAAAGCCCACTGGTACCCCTTTTGGTCCTTGAAATACCCTCTCCTGAGATAGTCTATGCCAAGGATGCACAGAGCTTCTAGGCCAGTCACCATGGGGTGCTTTCGCCACTCATACCCGTAAATTAGGCTTACTGCAGCCTCCAATACAGTTAGATGTTGGGATCCCCCTGTCACTCCAGAAATATAAATGGGTTCTGCCCCTTTATAGCTTGATGGCATTAGGGTACACTGTGCATTAGTGTCTACTAGAGCCTTATAATCCTAACATGCCAGACCAACAGACCCACACAGTCCAAAACCCAGTTTCTCTCTCCTCCACCTGGCTGGAGGAAGAGCCTCTCTAGCCCTAGTCATAGGATCCTCCACTTCTTGTAAGAACAGATTAGAATTGCTTTCCATACGATCAGGAGTAAGACCAGCCCTTTCACTCCGTCTGGGGAACTACCCACTGGAAATTGGAGTAGCAATTTTCCTGGAAGAATCCCCATTTGTGATTGTTTTTCCTTTGAATTCACATACTCATGCCTCTAAGGTCAAGGCAGCTTTTCCATCCCACTTCCTTATGTCCTCTCTGTGGTCCTGTAGGTAAAACCACAGGGTATCCTGTGGTGTGTACCTTCTATATCCTTCCTCTTGAGCATACGGACGCTTGCTGTTAATAGCCGAGATCCGGGTCGGTACACATGGGGAGTAGGATCTATACTCATCAAATTGCTCAACCAGTTTCTCCACAGCTTGAGTGAGGAAGAGAGATTTTCTTCATATTCCCAGAGCTGGCAATCCACTTCATCCACTGCTGGCACCACTTCATCTCTCCAGCTCATTACTGCCAAGGAACTGGCATACAACGATGGTGCACTCTGTAGACATTTCCACCACATGGGTCAAGTCCATCAGACTTCGTCTGGATCTGTGGGGGACTGTGTGTTGTTCAGGTCTCAATAAATCATCTCTAGCCAGCTAATTCCCTCAGATACTGGATACCTCTCATCTGTTGCAGTCCACTTGCCTGGGCAACACATAGTGTCTTCCTTGAAGGGATACCTTTCCTACACACTTGACAGGAGTCGCCTCCAGAGGCTCAGGACTTGTGTCCCTCTTCCAATTGCCTCGTCAATACCCTCTTTCCTAGTAAGTGATCCCAGTTGCTTAGCTTTCCTACTCTAATTCCAAACTATCAGCCCCATTATTCCAGCACTGGAGCAGTTACGTGATAATGCGCTCACCTGGACGACAGCCGAAATCTTTTTGCATATCCCACAGGGACAGGGATCAAGTCGTTACCTCTTGTTTTGCCTCCTCCTCCTGTTCTTGTGGTAGCTCTATTTCATCCTCCTTTACTAAATGAGCTGTCTTTCAAACCCATTTCTTGTTGTGTATAGAAGTGTTTGATACCAGCACAGGCTGGTCCTCTGTATCAATTGCATCACTCACCACCGAGGCTGGAGTAGCTGCAGTACCTGTCACTGGCACTGGAGTAGCCACAAATAGCTTAACCCTAAAGATGACCAGAACTAGATTCATGGTTTCTAGCAATAGGACCACGCTGGTTTCAACATCCCAAGGATATTCAAGTTGTTGAAAATTCTCAGATGCTACCGTAATTAGCCTGGAGGAGAAGGGGAAGATGTCTCCTCCAGAGGCTGGCTCTCTGAGGAGACAAGGTAAAAGGTGTAATTATTAATAGTTTCCAATAGATGGCTCCTGGCAGATGTGACTGCAGGGCTGAGTACAAATACTAGTTTCACAACCAGCAATTCTATCATATTATAAGCCAGTATTACAAAATAACCTTAGCCCAGCCCCCCGAGGTGACAAACACCACAACAGAGAACACATACGTAACGTAAGAACAAGCGCAACAACTCAGCACAAATAAATCAATATTAGGAACAGTCATTATTAAACTAATACAGTGAATGCTTATAAAAAAGTTGGGTTTAACATGCTCTGGTCAGATCTGTCATTATCTCAACTCTTCTTTGTCCCACACTGGGCACCAAAAAGGACTGTCATGGTTTAACCACTCCTGCTTGCTCACTTCCCCCTTTCCACAGAGAACTGCAAAAAGATAAAACCCACAGGCTTTACCCACAAAAAACAGGACACATGTGCCTGTACCAACCCTTTTGTCGCATGTCCCTTATATCTTCTCACCCTGTTGACATTGTCTGCCTTTAGGTTAAGTTTAATAGTATTCTCTTGTCTGAGTCCCACTTGGTACTCCCCTTCCCAAGTTTATCGCAGCCAAGCCTCCAACTGCTCTTCCTGACTAACTCTCAACTCAATCTCCCATTGTTACCAAAGCATTGATTAGAATCAAATGTTTGGGTTGAAGGGACCTTAAAAATTGTCTAGTTCCAACCCCCCTGCCATGGGCAGGGACACCTTTTACTAGACCAGGTGGCTCAGTGCCCCATCCATTCTGACCATGAACACTTCCAGCAATGGGGCATCCACAACTCCTCTAGGCACCCTGTTCCAGTGTCTCACCACCTGCACAGTAAATAATTTCTTCCTAATATCTAATCTAAATCTACCTTCTTTCAGTTTAAAATTGCTATCCCTCATCCTATCACTACATTCCCCAAGACAGGGTCCCTCCCTGTCTTTCCTGTAGGCTCCCTTTAAACACTAGAAGGCTGTTACGAGGTCTCCTTCTCTTCTCTAGGCTAAACCACCCAAATTCTCTCAACACATCCTCAAAGGGGACGTGTTCCAGCCCCCTGAACTCTTCGTGGCCCTCCTCTGGACAAACAGGTACTTAGGTGATTTAGAAAAAATCATGTGCAACAGCTACTTTTGGATCCTAACTGGTCCTTAAACAGGCAGAGTTAACACTGCTAACCAATGTGTCTAGACTCAGTATGCCCCCCTTCTTGTCTACCGCTTCGGAAGGATAGCTAGCCTGGCTCCACAGCTGTAAGCTACCTCAGCAGAACATACGGAAGCCTTACAGACTATTTGGAGTGCTCAACAGTACGGGTGCAGAAGCCTTAACCAATAAACTAAACACAATGACCCCCTCACTGGAGAATCTTCCACTTTCCCTTATAGTTATTACTTAAATTGGGACTAGGACAGTGGTTGACCACAAACACTTTACCTTTATGGGAATGTCCAAAACACAGTGACTGCACGTTATTACTTAATCTTCTGGGGTTTTCCTCAGCTCAGAGCTGCCTTCAAGCCCTACCAAGCACTTCAGCTGCAGTAGCCAGAATTTTAAGACAAGGTGACAGCAGAATCCCACCTGCTCAAATGCATAGAAGTTGTCCAGAACAACGCCACTGACACCAAATGACACCTGCAAGCCCAGCAGCTCTCAGTAAACTTCCATACAATGCAAATGCAAACTTAGCTGTTGCCTGTGTATTGACTATAGGAGATGTTACTAAACAAATCTACCCTACCATCTCTGGTTTTACACCAAGATGGATCTGTGATCCATCCTATGGATCAACAACAGGCCTGGCAGAGAAATAAAGGATGACAATAGATAGATATTGAAGCTTGCATCCCTGATGTAAGATGGGGCTCACGTGAAAGGAATTCCCCTGAGGGAGTATGACATTTTTCAGTACACTCTGACAAACAAGCTGAGACAGTACTTGTCTATGTCGGCAACAGCTGTGTGTATTCATGATCTTGAATGATCAACAGCAACTAAAGCTTTGAATTTGATGTTACATCCAGTTGCAGTTTTATTAGTTTTGACTTGTATTTATTGCTTATAATCATTCTGTCTATCAAAGCTGGGTGAATAAGGAAACAAATCCTGTTAATCCAACATGTAAAACATATGTAATCAACTGATTCTGTATGTGTGATGGTATATAATCAGCATTAAGCAACTCAACTGTAGCCTTACCGCTGATCTGCAATACACTGCGTATTTATGGTGCAGAGGCAAGAAGTAACCATACCACCACTCTGAGTCAATAAAGTTTGATTGACTGTAGTCACAGGGTGGAGTGTGATGGATGCACTTGACTTCTGGACCAAACTAGCAAATAGTTTGGTTCAGGCTCCCAAGGAAGCAAAAGCCTAGGTCATGACCAGGTCAAGAACTTCTCTAGTTTCAACCTGTTCTTTGAAAACCCACACAGGAGCAGGATGACATGGTGAGCTTTGATGCATGAGCTGGGAAATGGGAACGCTGATCATACGATTAACACATGAATAGCAGGTGGTTCTTCCAAGACTAATTTGTCAAGGAACAAATGAAGTTGTGGGTACAAATAATCTCATGCCTACCCTCTCCATCACATGTAATTTGACTATGAGCCAACCGTTTTATTCCATAAATATGACAGATTGAAAACCTTTTTGAGCTCTCCCTGCTAAGCAACTGGCTGCACAGCAGTGATCTCCCCTTGAGTTTGGGCAGCCTCTCAAGGTTACTCCTCAAGGCTGAGAGACCCCTTACCAACTTCTTTGGTATGTGACCAATGTTTTGCATAACCTTGTATCATAGGGCACTAAGATTTTGTATTGCTATTTTTGAATTATTATTATACCCTCCGTACAGTAAGTAATAGATTGAACCTTGCCACTGGACTTCCTTGTGCCTCACCTTTACAACATCTTACTTCAAACAAACCCATTTTTGCTGCTACTTAGATGGTGGTTCTTTAAGTGGTGTAAACCTCTTCTGCAACAAGTGTAACTGAGGCACTCATAATAGTTATAAAATATTCTTATTCATTATTAAAAGCTTCCTTTAATTGGACCAAAACTCTGTTTCAATGCCAGTCACTCCGATCTCGGTTGTTTCCCATCTCTCCAGGATATGGAGTTCAGCAAATACAAACTTCCAAGAACTGAAAGGACAAAAGTTCAGCTGCAGGCCAGCACACCTTTGCTCCCCTGTTTCTGCTTCTGCACTTCTAGCAGTCAGTCTCAATTAAACAAAAGCATTTAAAATTAATTCAGCATGTCTGACATCATAGAAAGATTAGAGAAGCTTGGCAGACCTGCACCTGTGGTACAAGATGGCCTAAATCAACCAAACATGCCCAAAGAGTACATATACACCATGAATTCTCATTTTCCTCAGTTTATAACTGTATTTTAGGTATCACAGAAGAACAAGCAGACAAAAGTTTTCTTGCCACGAGGATTCTCAGCAGTTATGCAAGAGAAAATCTGTCAGAAATTACTTATATCTCAGATTGACAGTCAATCACAGGGTGGTTAGAGTAACTGTAAGCATCTAGAGCAGGGGTCCTCAAACTTTTTAACCAGGGGGCCGGCGCGCGGATGCAGTGGCAGGCAGTCATCTGCGGCTGCTTGGTTTCCCCCCAACCCCCGCCGGGGGGTGGGGGGTGGGTGGGGGGGTGTCTGTAAATACCGGGGGCCGGATTGAGGACCCTGGGGGGCCGTATCCCGCCCGCGGGCCGTAGTTTGAGGACCCCTGATCTAGAGACTAGTCACTTCTCTCTGCAGATTCCCATTCCACTACTTCCAACAGTGTATTTTCCACTTTCACTTCCACTTCACCTTTGTAAGAAACTATGGACTAGGGTATTGTTTATTAAGATTTATGTTAAGCCCAATGTAAAGGTTAGGCAACAAAAGATAGGAAATCGCTTATGCAAACAGCCACCAGACACCCCTTGTGTAAGATAGGATAACCGCAATCGCTTACACAAACTAAACCAGATACCGCTTGTGCAAGATAAGATAACCGCCAGATGTCCAGGAACCGACAGAAACAGGACAAACAACCCCATATAAGGACATATGAGTGAGGGGTCAACTATGGGACAAAGGAGGAAGACTTCTTACTTCGGCCTCAACGACCACCAGGAGGCAGAAAACGACCCCCTAACAACAACTGAAGCATGCGCAGAGTACCTCCACTACTTCATGAACACGGAAGTAAAGATGTATAAAAAGGGACTGTTTGAACTGCTCAGGACGGCAGTTGGCAGAGCGCAGACTCCCCTGCCGTCCAGCGCTGTTTTTGCTCATATTCTACTTGCTATAATTAATAAAATTTTAATTGGATTATGATCCATTGTGGTCTCAATTTATAACACCTTTGTTGTCCTGATGCCATCTGCTGCTACAGATACGCATTACAAAGTGATTATTGGATGGGCCTATTTTAGTTTTACATCCATGAACTTCATGTTGAATCCGGCTCTTCTCCCAGCCTTCCTGTGTTCTTAGCATTGTCTCTTTGAACTGCCAGGATATTTTATGTGATTTTATTCAGTATGATCCAGCAGTATTTCTGAGGCAGTTTGTTAGTGGGTTCTTTTTGCTTGTTTGGGGATTATTTTTTGTAAATGATCACACTTCATTCTCCGAGTCCTCAGGGCCCAAATCTACCACAGCAGGAAGAGCACTCAGAACAAACAGGACCATTTCAGAACAGATAAAGTAACAGGACGAAGATTTTTTGGTTCAAATGACAGTCATTAAAACAAAAATGATCAAAATTATCCTCTTCAAAATTATGTCATTAGCATAGCCCCAGTACTTGTTAAGGGATGCCTTAAGTGACCACCTCCAGAAACTCTGTGGCTTGATGGTTCCTCTTGCCCAGAGGCTCCTGGAGCCCAGTCTGGAGACCCAGATGTCTCCGTTGTAGGCCCTTTAACACAGCTGCTGCTGCTTTCCTGTTTGCAGGTTCAACAAGTAGCAAAGCTGGGCATGCAAGCCAGAGACCCACGTAGGACACTGACACAAACAGCCACAGACCAGGTGCTGCCTTCAACAGCATCTACATGTATGACTCGCATAAAACAGAAGTATAGACAGACAAGTCTCTTTCCTCCTCTTTGGTTGATCAGGACTGAATCTCTCTAAAATCCACACATCCCCACCCTCTACAGTCACAGGCACACACACATCCACAGATCTCTTAATTCAGTACAGCCCCTCTGCCCATTCTATACCCCCGCACAGAGCTCAGGCCCTCTTGCCCACTTCACAGGATCTCATAGTTGCAGGCTGGTCCAGCTTGATGCTCACTAGCAAACAGACACGTGCACTTACACACTTGTTTCATAAGCACTCCACACTCACAGATCCCCCTAAACACCAGCATGGGCCCTCTGCCCATCTGATGCCCCTGCCTGGACCTAGACCCTCCTACCCACCAATCAGTCCATTTGAAATCCGCTAGCAAATTATACAAGCAAATGCCACAAACCCAGTTGGGGAAGATATGTCCCATGCACCCCCACCAGCAGGCAGCATCGGGCATGCAGGCTGTGACCCACAGTCCCACCTTCTCACTCCACTCACCCTGCAATGAGGCCCCCACTTACTCCAATTGCTAGCACCACAGGCTACAGGTGTCTACACCCCACTGTGACCCCAGTTGCTCGCACCAAATCCACTCATGTGTCCCCCCAGTAGCTGGCACTCCAGACAAAGTCTGTGGAACCTGTGGAGATGCTCCCTGGAGCTATGGTCTTTCCAGCTACTGACACAGACACCCTCCTGCTCCAGTTGCTGGCACAATGGCCCAGGGATGACTACACCTCCAGTCTGACTCCACTTGCTGGCCCAGTTACCAGCTCACATTGGTCACCTCAGTAGCTGGCACCTAGTCCTTGCAGCACATACACACAAGGACAGAGTGAGACTATGCAGACAGATAGTTAAGAAAGGACTGAAGATGACAGACTGGCTGCAGGAGTCAGGCACAGGGCTCAGTCAGACAGACTGCAGGAGCGGGCTGGAAATTAGGACCATGCGTAGGAATCAGTTAGCTGAGGGGAATGTGCTCGAGCTTGTAGGTCACAAACCCTGGGAGGACAAGGAGTGTCAATAGACACATTAACATGATGAGTCATGCTGAGAGAGCATAGGGGAGTGGGGGGGATGGCGCCAAGGAGAGGTAACACCTTGCTGTTAATTGATGGTAGTTAACCACCAATCGGTGATTGCCTAGTATGCAATGCTTAGCTTAAAGAACCAATCTGTTTAAAACGCGCAGCTTCTGAAAATGTATATAAACTCGTGCTTCTGTACAATAAATTGACATTTGCTTGCATCAAACTGCGTCCCGTCTCTCCATCACAACAACAGACCTCCTGGACAGTCACAGTTTAGACACAACTAGCCCCTTCCATACTCTCTTCTGTCTGTTCTCTCTCTGTGTAGTTCCACCATCCTCTTCCTCCCACCCATACCTGTGACTCCCAGGTTTGCATTCTCACTAGTTTAGAAGTCTAGGTTTGTCTGCAGTTTCTCAGTGGTCCATCAATTAGAAGAAACAGGCAAGTGTGAAGGAAACAGAAGAAACAAACCTTGTCAATCAGGTTTGTCTCTCTAAGCCTTCTTCACTGCTTCCTTCTTTTCCCTAAAATCCAATTGGACAAGGTCCAGGACCAGATAACATTGCCGAAATAAACACTCATATCCCACATATTCTTATCAATTAGCACAGCTGAGGAGGTTTGCTTCTTGTTATCCCCAGTACTCTTTGCCCATCAGGTTTGCATCCCTGAACATTTGGTTTATTCCTTCCCCCTTGCTGTCTCCTTTTGCACTGAAGAGGTCAGTCCTTGAGCAGATAACCTTAAAGCAGCAGATGCTCTCACCTTCCATGTACCCTTACATTCCACACATTCCTCAATTTTATTGCTGGAAACAGTGTCCTGGAAAAAGTAGCCCTGCACTGCCAATGCAGGCAATTCTTTTAACTCTTGGTCCGCTATTTCTTCTGCTGCTTTCTCACATATTTCCATTGATACATGAGTTGTGGCAGTTTCAATATTTATGTTACAAATCTGAAATTATGTCTCAATGGGGCTATTTGAGGCAGGGCTACAGCTGCAGGTTTCTACTTCTCATCACACTTCATGAAAACAGCAGCAAAATGCAGAGAAACCACAAAATGTGCTTCTGTCTCTGAATGCACCTTTAAAACTTGGAAATTCTGCAGCTGAGAAATCACAATCATATAATTAAATTTTAAGACTTATTCAGAGATAGGACAAAAATAAAAAAACCAAGGACAAATTACTCCATCATACTGGCAATGGACCTGATCAGTCTTATAGCTATACAATCGCACCAGGCAGCACTGCCATAAAAGTCACGGGAATTGCAGTCACAGCCAGAAGGGCAGCAGTAAAGAGGCCATTCTTCTCATCAGGATGAGATAATACAAATAAACACTATGCCACATATCAACCATCAGGAGCGCTAGATACAGCAAATTCACTTTTATCTTTCAGAATAATCTCTTTGAGCTCAGTTTAGATGCTGCTTAAAACAAATCCAGATTTTTCTGTAAGAACTCTACCTATTTGGAAGAGCCATGCTTCACAAGGAGTTTTAAAATTCTAGTTTTCCACAATACCAAGCAACATACCAACATCAGCAAAAGAGATGTCACTGTTCAGACCAAAACGAAATTTGCAAGATTGTATCTGATGGTTTGATGGCATCAACAAAGTATTTACTGCTTATACTCCTCAGGAAAAAAAAATATGTTCACTTTTGACTAATATCCATAAGCACGAGAAAGTAATTTTTAACACAAAGCAGATTTGCAGGGAAAAGACATTAGTAACGTGTGATGAATTCATCACACAAAATATTCTCCTAATATTCTATTCAGAAGCCTACAGATAAACTAGCAGACTCCTCTATATGGAAAAATCCCTGCCTCTGTAGTATAGTTCATGTATATAAAATATATACCTGTAAGTATACAACTATAGCTCATGCTTTTCCAGTTGTGAGCATTACTGTGATGGAAGAGGTCAGCTAACAATGAAGCAGAGTCCAAAGTTGCTTTTTTCTTGGCTGGAATGCCATTTCTTAGAATACACTTACACCCCTATGCTACAGCTGCAGATTTCTACTTATCACACTTCACGGAAACAGCAGTGAAATGCAGAGAAACCATGAAACGTGCTTCAATCTCTGAAGAATTTCCAAGTTTTAAGGCACAAAGAACTGTCTTACATCTCCAGTAGTTATAGTTATGTCCTTTTAAAAAAGTACTGCTCTCTAATCATTCAACACCTAATGACTACTAACAGAAGAAAAGTTTGCAATCTATGTATGGAATACTAGCTGAAGTACAAATTAAGATGTTTCAACTTAATTTCAGTCATGGAGAGTAACAGTAATCTTTCACAAACACGTACTAGAAGAGCTCTTTGGCATACTTGCATTTTATGGAGACCGTTTATACTGGCAATAAGGCATATTACTAGCTTCAAGATCACAGGAGTTAAAAAAAAAAAAGTATAGCTGCGATAATGCCTTTCTTCTCTGCTGAATTGTGAAGTTTCCTGTACACTGTAAGTTATATTATTCCACTCATTACATTATCTTCCTTTCAACTCCTCCAAGTTTAAAATCTTAAGGCTTTTTTGGTTTATACTTTTACTGCCCTTTGCATTTTCAAAACTGTTGAAAACTTAAAACTCTCGTATTTATCAGAAACGCAAATAATAGTCAAAAAGATCTTAGTGGTGTCTAGCAATCAAATGTGTGAAAAAGCAAACATCCATTCCCTGTCAGCAATGGGAAAGCACTAGAGTCCTTCAAAAAACTGAGGCTGTAATATGTAATACTAGTTAAGTATAGCTTAGAAATACTTTGAGTGGCAAAGACAGGTTAAGAAGTTCACATTTCCCCCAAACTCATTTTCTTCCCCATTTCTACATCTTCGGGAGCACTGATGCTACTTGTGGTGCTTCAGGATGAGCCAGACTATAGGTAATAAAATAGCTTTCGTATTTTTTAAAATTTTTTAAAAAAGAAAGTAAGATTACATACCTCGGCAATCTTCTTTGTGTGTCCCTTCAGCCAGATCTGTGGCACCCTGTGGAACAGCAGGAGCTCCTTACTGGCCTTTGCTCCTGGAATGGACAATAGTCATTAAGCTGCAAGTGCAACTTTTACCAAAGTAACAATGGCCTGTACCAACAATATCACTGGACAGCCTCCTGCATTCCTGATTACTCATAATACATCAGG
The DNA here is from genome assembly GCF_023638135.1 of Falco biarmicus. NCBI lineage: Eukaryota > Metazoa > Chordata > Aves > Falconiformes > Falconidae > Falco > Falco biarmicus. The sequence continues at coordinate 66,875,952 of NC_079292.1, forward strand.
TTTCCTGGCAGGCTCGGAAGTCCAATTTGCTGTGAACAGCTTCCTTTTGTTAGTGACCAGTATCAATTCATGAAGGCTAAGAACAGCAATCACCTAATGGTAACCACAATGCTGTTTTCATCATTTTTCCTTGTCTTTTTTTTTTTTTAATTTTTCTTTCCTCTTCTTAAGAATCATCAGCAGGCTCTACTGTTTCTCACAAGTTTTCATGGTCAGGCTTCGCAAAGCATGAAGTACTCTAGGAATTAAGATAGCAGAACAGCACCTTCTTAGACTTTAGCTCCCTTTGTTTGCTGTCTCCAGCCTTCCCTCCTCAATGCTTTTAAATTAGGGGGTGGGGAGTATCAATCTCCCTCCTGTGCCCTCTTGTTGACTATTAATCAAGGAGAAGAAAGGTTCAACATCAAACTAACAGGTTTATTATTGCTTTGATTAGGACCAGGAGAGACCACAAACACTGTGACAAAGTCACAAATCTCCAGCCCACTAATACATTGCTCATGGTCACAGCAAACGAAATCGAGCAAGCTCTGCACATACAGAATTTAAGAAAACACTTCCCTGTTTGCAAGCCACAGACAAAAATCAACAGACCCGAGTGATGGCTCAGGAGGTTGTAGCTAAGTAGCTCAGCTGGTCCATTATGGGCAAAAGGCCTGGCAAGAACTGCTGGTTGCCAGAGGAGCACACACCCTCACTTGACCAGGTGAACCATCACACCTCTACTCCATCAGAAGTGACTAAGCAAACACAACAGGCCCCTTCTGATCATTATTTCTCACCAAAAAAAAGCAAACAAAAGAACTGGGAAACATTGTTTTGTGTAATTTTTAGAAACAGATGTAAAAATATTCTACTACCAGAACAGGTTTGCCTGCAGAAAACACATAAAGCCATAATAACTTGCTTACTTGTTAAAAGCCATTGTTTAAAGGACAGCCTCCTGTAGATCTAAGTATTTTACTGGTCTACAATTATTTTTGTTGAAGAGCGGTAGGAGGGGGGAGGATCGAAAAAGCATCTGTGCTCTTAAGTATAAAACAGAACCACAATGACAAAATAGAAGTTCTAAAAACTTGGCAGAACAGTGAGCTGGAGGAAGTTTCAGCTACTATTAAGCACGAAACCGAAACACCCTGTAACAGACTTGATACGAAGCATGCTGTAATGTTTGTGGTTTTTCTCTGCGAAAACATCAGACAATATAGTATTTCCTGGAGAAAAAATATCGTTTAAGCTTGAACTACAAAGAGGGCTCCATCCTTTTAACTGCAAAGCACCAACCATTTCCTAATAAACATTTTCAGAACTGCCTCAGCACAATGGCAACGGCTTTGCTTTGAAAGGCTTGGGGGAACTTTTATACTGGCACAGCTATCAAGAGTAAAGGATTTAATTTTGTGGACAGTAATATAAAACTGATCATTAACAAGTCTGCTGTCTCTGCCTGGAACACCTATCTAAGCGTTTTGGGACACTGGCTGGTTAGTTCAAGGAAACCGGGCGATAAGAGCCCAGCTTTTGGCGTTACAAGTTTCACTCTCAGCATTCTCAGATGCAAGAGCTAGAAAACATTTACCAGGAGTCACGATGCGCTGGGTTTGTTTTGTTCTAATTTTAAGTCCTCCCAGGAGGCTAGTTAAGAGCAGGGAAAGGCCCAACATTACCACAGAGCTCCTAGAAAGAGTTGAGTCAACCTCGCAACAACTTCTAGGAAAACAACCTCCAGCATTCCTATGGGCTTCTGAAGTATATCCAGCACTTCAGGGGGAAAAGGGGGAAACCTCATGTTCTACCTGATGCCTCTAGTTTTCAACCAATACCAAGAGCATATGAAACATATTTCCCCGAGCACACGAAGAAAGTCGATAAAGAAGTATCAATGGGGTACTTGCCTCTTTTCTCACATTTCCATCTGCCTTTGCAGATGGAATAAGCTACATAATTCTTTCAACTACACAATTCAACCCAAAGCAGTAAGAGCGACCTATAGCTCTTTAAAACAATTTTTTTTTAGTTATATAAACAGGTTTGTCAGTTCAACCACAATATGAGACTGCAGGTGTCCCTCTTACACAAGGCCGAGCACCGGCTCCTCACCACCTGCCTTGCGATACCCACCTGAAAGGCTCAAGCCAAAATCACAGGCAAGCCCTGGGCTTCCACCACAGAGCTTAAACACAGGGGACCCGAAACACTGTTAGCTCACAACCCTGAATGCAGTTACTCTTTCAAAAAAAAAAAAAAAAATTCAGTCCTATCTCCCTGGATGGGCACACCCGATGGGGAAAAGACAGTAAATCAACTTCTGCTGAAGGCGGGGGGGGGCGGGGGATGTTTCGGAGGCACACAGCCCGGCCCGAGGCGCGCCTGCCCCGCCGGCCCCCGACCGCCGGTTCTGCGGGACGAGACGCAAACTACCGTCCGTGCCCCGCGGCGCCCAGCCCGCTCCCCGCCGGCCGCCCCCGTCCCTGCCCGTCAGGAGGGGGCCCCCAGCCGCCCCGGCAGACCGTGCGGTCCCGCGGGACACTCGCCTTGCGGCGGCCCCGGGCGGCTCTGCCAAGGCCTCCCCCGCCGCCCCGGGGAGGAGCTGGGAACGGCCTCACTGGGCCAGCCTGAGGAAACGGCTCCGCCACCGGCCCCCGGCCCCGCCGGAGGAGCGACGCGGCCCTTGCTAGCGGCCCTCCAGCTCCCTCCCTGCCCGCCCGGCGGCCAAGGGAGCGGCTGTCACCAGCCGCCGGCAGGCACGGCCGCCCCGCTCCCTTCCCTTCCCCTCCCTGCGCGCCGCCGCCGCCGGTACTCACCGAACCCGGCGCGGCCGCCCGGCGAGTCTCTCGGCGCGCAGAGGCGAAGCCAGCGGCCCCGTAGACTCCGATGAGAGGCGGAAGGAGGCCGCCGGCGGCCGGCACGGCGAGGCGAACGCCAAGGCCCGTCCCGGGGCGGGACGCCAGCGCCGACCCCGCCGCTCTGTCCGACCCCGGGCGGCGGTGAGGGGCCCCGAGGCCTGCGGCCTGCGGCGGGCGCGCTGCAGCCGCCCGGCCGGGGGGCGGTGGGAAGGCAGCGGTGCGGCCGGCCGGTGCGCCACGCGGGGCGAGGTCGATCGGCGGGAGCGGAGGCTTCCTCGTGGTCGCGCCGCGCAACTGGCAGGAGCTGTGCGGCGCGGTCGGGTTTGGCTCCCGACTTCTCCAGCCTCTGCAGCCGGAGCCCCTCCCTCCCTCCTCCCTGCCTGCCTGCCTGCCTGCCTGCCTGCCTGCCTCCCTCCTCCCTGCCTGCCTCCCTGCCTGCCCTCTCCGTCCCTGGAGAACTCCAGCTTCAGGCACATCATGATTTCTAAGAAAAATACAGTGCTTCTTTCATCCCCCGCCGAGACTTGAGGACCAGCTGGGACTTCAAGGGGAGCTTGCAATTAGGGGAAATGGAGACTGGTATGTATAGAGGCTCTGTGGTAAATACTAGCTAGATGAAAATAAAATTTTTAATATTTGATGGAAATACTTGATTCAAAGAAATCACCTCACGGTCTGCAACTGTCAAGTAAAGCACACCTTTGTTGGTGCCGGGAGCACGTAGGGGTTGGCACCTCCCCGTACTTGTCCAACGATCTTTGAAATTACAGGTAAATTATACCTTTTGGTTATTTGATAATAGTTGTCACATGCGATGCATACTGAAGGCAGAGGTTCCTACCTCTAGGGCCCATGTAGGGTGGACCTCCGGGCAGACCTCTGGTACTTAGGCGCTGGTCCTCCCCTCACCTGGACCCTGCTCACCTCCTACGTGGCCTCGTACATGGCAGTAGCTGTTCTCATCGCTGCTTTACTCTTATTTTATAAGTACCACCCCTGCTTATAAGCTTATTTACAGAAACAGAAGCATCAGCGCCTAATATGTTTGCAAAACAGGCCCCTGTCTCACTGCACTCACACTGTATTTCAACCATCAGGCAATTGTTACCGAACTGGCAAGCAATGCATGAATTCCCGTTTCATACACATAAGTACTTCAGTTTCACATCACAGAATTACCTTAAAAGGTCTAAGTTTCAGTTTGATACAAGTAACAAGCCTACACTGTGATATGGAGAAATAGTGTGAAATGGGGACAATGGACATCTATCGTGATTGTATATGTCTGCTCAAGGAATGTGGGTATGGTGACTGGTCATGGGTGTGGTGTCTGGTCACATAGCCACATAGCCACACAGCTTTGAGGAGACACCTACCCTTCTTCCTCTAACAAAGGGGCTATTTAAAAAAGGGTGAGAAAAGGATGAGAGACATTCCAATGTTATCTAGAGGGAGGGAGTGCTAAGTCTTCTTGCTGGAGAGCATCGGGTGGTCACAAGGACATGAATCACCTACAAACCTGCAAGACCACCACATTCCAGGCAAAGGACTGATAAGCTAATTAACATACGGAGCGAGAGTAAGTGGGTTTAGGTAACGAAATCGTATAGGTGTTAATTGAATATTCATTTATTTTATTGTATAAATGTGAGATGGTTCGTCACTTCGGGCATGCACGTTTGTGGTAGAGCGATCCCCCGTGCATCTGCGCGCAATAAACATACCTACTTTATAACTTTCGAGTTATAGAGTCTAATTCCATACGTCAACTGTATAAATCTTATAAATTATGTATCCTGAGTAGCAGTTAGGCAAACAAAGCTCATTATATAACTATATAGTCAGGGAAAGTCATTTTTACTAAGCTTTACAAATGAGTCAACTCTGCTCACTCACAAGTATCAGAATGCATTTCTTCAACCAGGTTGGGGTGACACATAGGACTGGTATGTGACAGAGGACATGGCAGCTGCTGAATCGTCTCTGTACATCCTAAGTTTCTCTTCATTGCTCAGAACAAACTGCTTTTGGATAGACCTTATATATATAACCTTTCAGAGCAAATAGTTATTGTGATCTTTTGCCTCCATGTGAGTCTTCAAAAACGTTGCTTAGTTATTGTTGTGCTTTTGTTTTCCCTTTCTAGTTACTTTCTGTCTCCAGGCCAGTTGTGCCCCACTTCATGGTGACAGGTAGGTTCTTTTAAGGACTCTTGTAGAATGAGAACTGCCCACAGGTTTGTAGTTAGATTAGAGCTTTATTGTTACATGAAGATTTTAGCAACAGCATAGGTGGTTACACAGAATTTCTGGCAATTGGCATAACTTTCCTATTACCTAAAATTTCAGTTAACTAGATTTTTTTATCACCTGGACACCCTCTACAGATCAGGTCAAATTCTTAATAATCAGTAAACAATACAATAATCTAGACTTACTTTTAAAAGTGTGAGTCTACCCATTCACCCTGACTTCCAGAAACAAACTTCACAACCCTTGAAAGGTTATTCTTGTAGCACTGGGTGCAAGGGGGATCACTTTTCCTAACTTGCACACCGTTTCGACAAGCAGCCGGGTATTTATTATACAAAGACATGCATATACATAAGATTTCCAAGAATTTATTATCATAAATCTCCACCCTCTGGCGCCTGCGCACTGACACCTGCTGATCGTGGTGGGAGGTCCTCTGGGAGGAAGGCTTGCAGTCTTCTTCAAGATATAGTTTCACCTTTGGTATAGAATGCTTTGAAATGGGTTTATTCTTCGGTGATTACCTAAAATTCTTGCTTATCTTTGCATACATTAGCAGGCCTTCACTGTTTAGTTTGTGTTATCTGCTAAAGATCATTGTTCTATCTACATACACATCATCTATTATCTAGCTTTCATTCAAGTGTAAAACATCTGCTAGCTAAAGATTAGCCCTTCCTGATTGCCCACTCTAAACGCATCAAGCTAATACTTGCCCACTGGGCTGGTTTTAATCTGTATCAACCCTCAAAGGAAGAAGAACAAGGAGGCCAATACTCTAGCTGATGGTTAGCGTTCTCTGTGCCTATATCACACTGGGGAACACAAAGGTCTTAGCAGTCCAGGTGCTGTTGGATCCACTTCAAAAACCTTTTGGATAAGCTGATCTACATATCTCTCTCAATTTGGGAGTATGGTCTTTACCATTTCCATAAACTAGTAGATTCTGAAGAGCTTGCCAGAAAAACAATAGGCAAGAATTCTGGCTGAAGGAGACAGCAAGCTGTGGGTGGCAATGGCTGAATAAGGGTCTTTATCTCTTATCTCTTCCTGTCCAGTCCATCCTGTCTACCTGATGTTGCTCTGGCTTTGACCTAGTGATGCTGCTCCTAGCATACATCAGGCCTTAGCACGATCTGTGCGTTAGACAAAATCTAAGCAAGAGTAGAGTGAGCACTCAGAGGAAGCATCCCTGACCACAGGAAGATCACGGGTTTTGCCATCCAGAATATCTCACATACGCTTGTTCCATTGTTCTGTAACAGTTGTCACCATGTCCTGGTGCAATCCTGTACCAGATGTCAGAAGCAGGGGATATCAGTCACATGACTTCATTTTCTTGCTCTCTGGCTATTGAATGAAAACATGTGTGGCTTGTGCTGTGATCCAGGTGAACTGCCAACCTTAAGTAACAATGCATCATCCCTATTTTATTCAAAACAACTTCAGAATTTCTCTTACAAATTTCTATCATCCCACATGTAAGAGGAAATCTAAGAATAGCCAGAGACAACAAACCCACAACAGGGGAAATGAGACCATGTGCCACGACAGGACAGCAACCACACTCCCAGCACAGCACAAACACATTTAGCATTTCTTGTGATGAGAAAAAGACCAGCTTGCTGGTTTAGCACATTTAGATCTCTGATCTGATGTCTAGAAGGCAACAGGATAACCTATGTAAGAATGCTGTGCTTAAGAAAGCTGCAGGATAACAGTGCAGTGACCAATTTTCTCTGATTATCTCTGGGATGATTGTACAAATTGTGATATACCAGGGAGAATTAGCAATTAATCTAAAGGATATCAGGAAGTGCAAGGGGCCACAGAAACTAAAAAAAGCCAAAACATTAAAAAGCTTCTCAGAGACTGAGGTGGCACCAGCAAGAGAGAACTGAAGGCCCTACTGTCTCATGATGTCCTTCTGGACAAAGAGTCCAGCACACAGCCAGACAAGTCCTTAATACATTAGGTGAGCAATTGGCTGGTGGTTCGTGCTCAAAGAGTTATAGTAAGTGGGGTTACATCAGGCTGACAGCCAGTCACCAATGGGGTCCCCCAGGGCTCAATTTTAGGTCCAGTACTCTTCAATGTTTTTATAAATGATCTGGATGCATGAGTCAAAGTTATGCTGCTGATACTAAATTAGGAGAAGCTGTAGACTCCCTCAAGGTTAGAGAGGCCTTACAGAGAGATATGGACACACTGGAGAGCTCAGGCAATCACCAACCGTATGAAATGCAACAAGAGCAAATGCCGGATTCTCCACCTGGGACAGGGTAATCCTGGTTATATGTACAAACTGGGGGATGAGAGGCTGGAAAGCAGCCCTGTTGTTACCATGTGGTATAGTTTATTTTAGCTTTGTAACTATATTGTTTGTTTCAGAATAATCACTATGGAGAGACTGTTAACCAACCTTAGTTGTGTAATTTTATGCCGAGAGGGAAAGAATTGTTTAAAACTTACAGTCACTGAGGAGACTGTACAGTAGCTGAGGAGACTGTTGTATAGGTAACTAATGAAACAAACTTGGACTCTCCATGTAAGGGAAGGAAATCAAGGTTCAGTGATTGGTCAGCTGTAACTATAAGGTTGACTATTGTTTGAGACCCCTTAGAAGACTCTAAAACACTTGTAAGGATCATGCGTGACATTTAATCAACGTAGTACTCTCTGTTGCATGAATATGTATGGTTTTTCTGAGAAATGTAATGCATAAACGTATGTGGACTACATAACTTTGCTGGAATGAAACATACGGCATGCACATCAGGTGGAGCGATCCCCCGTGCATCCAGTGCAGCAGTAAAGGAATGCCTGCTTCTTAATGCTACGTTGGTGTTAAGGAGTTTTCTTATTCCCAATTTTGGTGACACTGTGGAAAGAGATCTGGGGGTCTGGGCTGATGGAAAGCTGAATATGAGTCAAGTGTGCCCCAGCAGCCAGAAGGGCCAACTGTCCAGGGGTGCATCAAGCACAGCGTAGCTAACCAGTTGAGGGAGGTGATCTTCACACTCTACACTGCACTGGTGCAGCCCCACCTCAAGTACTGTGTGCAGTTTTGGGCTCCTCAATATAAGAAGGACATCAAACTATTAGAGGATGTCCAGAGGAGAGCAACCAAGATGGTGAAAGGCTTCAAGGGCAAGACTTACAAGGAACAGCTGAGGTCACTTGTTTTGTTCAGCCTGGAGAAGAGAAGGCTGAGCAGTGATCTCCTTGCAACCTACAACTTCCTCAAGGAGGGCAGCGGAGGGGGAAATGCTGATCCCCTCTCTGTGGTGACCAGCAATAGTAGTACACAAGGAAATGAATAAAGCTGTGTCAGGGGAATTTCAGGTTGGACATTAGGAAAAGGTTCTTCACTGAGAGGGTGTTTGGTCACTTGAACAGGGTCCTCAGGGAAGTGGTCACAGCACCAAGCCTGTCAGAGTTCAAGGAACATCTGGGTGATGCTCTTAGTCATATGGTTTAGTTTTAGAAAGTTCTGTGAGTACTAGGGAGTTGGACGCAATGATCCTTATGGGTCCCTTCCAACTTGAGATATTCTATGATTCTGTGACCTGAAAATCTCCATATCTCTCTCTCTCCTCCCTTCCCCCAGCTCTCACCCCCCACCCCCCACCCCCACCCCCCGCCTCCCCACTTCACATTACAGCCAGAGAGATCAGGAGTCTGATGCAGCAGATGGGCTTGAGGTGCTTATTGGGTATTAGTTTCCCTGTTGCCCAAGGCTTTATGGTTTCTTTGCCACTCGGTGCTTAATCTTTTGGGGATCCTTGACCTTTGCCTTCTCCAGATTCCAAGCTACCAGAGCATGCCTCCCATCCTAGTGCTGTTTGTGTGGTATGGCTGCACCTCCTTCACTGTCAGGCCTGGCCTCTCCTGGGTCAAGAGCTGAGTATACTACGCAAACAGGAGCTGCCTGTAATGAGATGTGACCAATAGGATGATGCAAACAGGAACTGGGTGTAGTGAACCTTGATGGCTGCCATGGCTGAACTATGGACAGGAAAACATTCTGCAAAAGAAAGAGAGTCAAGGATAAAGTGAAATCATTCTCTTTGGAAAGCATATAACATAAATGAAACAAAACCACGATGAATTGAGTGTTGGAAGGTAGTAAAGCCTGCTTTACTTGAAGGCTGATACAGTCCAGCAGTTATATCACTATTGCAAGTGGTTTAGGTCACTTAAAGAATCACCATCAAAGGTATTAGCAAAATAGTTTTAATATGAATTTGTGGGAGTGTGACTTCACAAAGTTTGATGGCAAGGCCCACCCTCTTACTTATTACATAGATAAATCACACAAAGAGTAAAATTAAAATTAAGCTGGAATGATTTACACAAAGACTAAAGACATAAAAGGGTAAGGGAGACCCTCCCATTGAGTCATGAGATTCAGAGTGGGCCCCCTTGCTTTCTAAACTCTTGATACAGCTTAGGTGCAGCTAGATCTGATCTCAGTCTCAGACTTGAACAATGGTTTATATCTAAAGGATGTCTAAGGTCTATCCCCAGTTTAGGGTTGATCACAAGATTTTAGCAACACTTAATCATTGACTAAATTATCATTTACAAGGTGGATCAATATGATTTACTACAATCACAAAAGTAACTTTATTATTGATCCAAGATGGTAACATTCTGTACTTGTTATGAGGTACCAAAATCAGATCACACACACACAGAGACACAAAGGAGTAGATGTATAGAGATGAACATATATAAATGTACAAAGGTATACCTGTTAAAATTTCCCCTCGAGTCCAGTGAAATATTCACACAGAATACCTTTGCATTTCTCTATGGGCAAAGGGTTGAGCCTCAAGGAGTTGGGGTACCAGCCCAGGCTCTGTCATCAGCTTTTGGTGATGGTTCTTCTAACTGCAGACTTGGGAGTTTGTGAACTCTGAGAAGCATCTCACTCAGAGGGAGGTGCTGTTTGCAGCACACTGAGGTCCAGGAGAGCTCTAAAGGGCCTCACTTAGGTCTGCTGTTCATAAGGTCAGAGATGGTTTGCTTTAGTCAACAGTAAATTACCATTCTGGCCACAATCCAAGTCAGTAATTACTGGAATTTTCAAAATTCCAGCAACGGTGATACCGTACCACTCAGGTTACAATTCAGATAAGGAATGTTCCAAGGCTGTCAGGGGATGTTATGATTCAGATAATGAACGGTTGTGGTATGGTCAATGCTGTTTTCCCACCTCAGCCATGCAAGAATTGCTGGTGTGGTCAAGGGACGCTTAACCATCCACACTAATTACACAGAGACCAAGGCCTAACAGGGATTCCTGAGATTGTAGAGTGGCCCAGGGAAGGGGGCGAGATGCACCCCCACAACCAGTTACACTGCACCAGGCCAAAATTGTCTAGGTAACAGTGCTGGAAACACTAGGTTAAGAAGCAGAAGTAACAGAATTGATGTCAATGAGGAATAAGTAATGGGTAGCGTTGTTTATTTTGGGAGTCATCTGGGTAGGGACAAGCCAGTATGTGTAGGGATAATGAAAAGGTAGGCTGGAGGAAAGAGAAAATGGGTAATTAGGTATATGAGGAGATAAAGAACAAAGAAGGATAGGATCTTTTAGCACTAGGACTGTAAGTGCTTATTGATGGTTGTAGAGGAATTATAGAGGAATGAAGGCAGGTTAATTAACATTGATAATATACAGCTGTGGGCTTGCTTCAGGGGCGGTGGGTTGGCTGACATGGATAAGGTGCAGCTGTGGCTGGTTCCTGCTAAGCAGTTAAATGGCTCTAAGGACAGTATGAAGAGGAGCCTGGAGAAGGAAGAATCTGGATGTAGTAGAGGCAAGAAGGATTGGCCTGAAGAGGATGAAGAAACACCATGGACAATAGAATCTGACTGATGGTAAAAGCCTTGTTGCAGCCTACTAGCTTGTTTGTGCTGCAACAGGTGGTGATACTCAAAAATTGAGGTACTGTGGACTAAACACTTCCTGGTTTCAGTTTCCACTTTGTCCTAGAGCCTCACATCTTAATTTCAGTCTGTGGCATGTTTTGTCCTTGTGTTTCAGTGCATCTCAATGTTCAGATTCCATAATAACTACTCTGTTTTAATGATTGTTAACATGAGTGAGTCTGAATAAACTCTTCAGGTCAGGTTACTACCATGCAGTTGGTCCACACAGCTCATTTTCTGCCCATCAAAAACCTCCCTCAGTAACAATGTTGTTTTCAGCATCTTGAAACAGAAACAATATTACTGACCCATTGCACTGACTTCCCATAGTTCTTGGAGTGAGGGCAGATGCACTCATTACTTCCATGATCATCGCCAATAATAGGTGGAAAACCTACTTTCACTGAAAGAAAGAGGGTTTTCCTTGCAATGGGGATGCTGCCAAACTGGATCCATCTTTTCTTATTACTATGGCCCAGGACCCCATTTCAGAGCCCTCCTAGGGCTGCCAGTGACACCACAGCAGTGCCAGTCTCCAGCTTCCCCACAGCCCTGCCCTGCCCAGCAATGGGCCCCACTGAGCTGCACCAAGGCACAGGTCAATATCCTGGCCCAGTCTTGCAAAGAGCTTTATGGTGAGTGCCAGAGGCTACAATGCCTTTGAAGGACCTTGAAGGGTGAAGAGGAAGGAAGTAAGATAAGGTTGGCTGAATGCCCAGAAGAGAAACAGGAACTTTGGCTTAAAAACAGGATCTTAAGCAAGAAGTTTAGTATGTTTATAGCTTAGCAACTAACCAATGAAATGTAGCTAAGAAGCTCATGAATAGTATTGATTGACCAATGATATTTAGTATGGTGTGCGTGAACAGTGAATTAGGATATATAAGCGTGGGTTTTGGACTAATAAAGGGTCTTCTGATCAGTATTCAGGAGTCTGTGTTGTTAATCTCCTCGCATCTCCAGGGCACTGCCCAGCCATCCTGGGGCTGTGTCTGATGCTGGTCCCCCTCACTGGGCTTGACCCTGACCCCCATCCACAGACTGATATCCCAGCAATGCCCAATGCCAAGGGCTGGGGCTGCCCCTGGCTGCCCTGCTCCTCATCTGGGGTGGCGGGATGGCCCTGGCTGCCAGCCCTGCCCTGCTGCCCATGAGAAAAACAGTCAGGGCAGGCATCCAGCTGAGGCTCAGCTCAGGGGTGTCCCTGCCTCCACGTATATACTCTTTTCTTTTTGACAGTAGATTATGTATTATCACTCTCACATGGCTGAACATCAAAATTCAATGTTGCAGTAATTAGAAGCTGTTGTCACGGTGAACTGATAATTCATAAGGGGCAGGATGTTTGCTTCATGAACTTAAGGCTAGATCAAGCAAACCAAGCCATGTCCTCGACTCCTCACCAATCTTCCAAGTCCTTGCCTTGCAATGACTAACATAGCTATCCAAGGTGTGTAAAACAGCAGAATAGTCTTAGTAGTCCATATGTTTGAACTGTGATGTGATGTGGTGTGATGTGATGTGATGTGATGTGATGTGATGTGATGTGATAAAAAAAATATATTTTGAATGAAGAAATTTAAAGTGCTGAAGCTGCTAAAAGGCAGAACCAGGCCTTGTTCCTTGGATAGCCCTAATCCAAGGCTGGTTTAAAACTCAGTTAAGAAAATCAGTAGAAGAATAGAGAAACAATAGATGAACAATTTGTATACACAGGTGCTCTCAGAAACACAGGTGTCTTTAGAAACATTAGTATATGTGAACAGGAACTGCTTGTTCAAAGAATAAGTGTGCTTGAAGGATTGTGTAAGTTAAAGCAAGCGGAAAGAAGATCATGAATCAAAGAGGGCCTTGAAACCGAGGCAGAGACTGGAACCAGGATAGATGAATGAACTGGGACAGAGTCAGGTAATGGATTCTCAGAACTGGCAAGACCAAAGGAAACTTCTAAGAACTTGGACATTGACTAATGATTTAATAAGTGTATATAAGTTGTACTGCAACCTTTTGTTCTCTGCCGGTCACTGAGGTGTTGGCCCAACTGAGTTGTGATTAAAGCAAGCCTAGTGGTACCCACGTCTGTGTGAATTTTTCCTTTAACATGATGCACATGCTCATTTTTCATTGTGGCATTTCCTTGATTTGGTATGACAGAAGACCCATCCTATTTATAGTCACAGATGGACCATCACCTTTATCCTGTTAATTGTGTTCTGTCATCAGCTTTCTGAAGTACAAAACTGTGTCCCCAACCTCTGCATATATTCAAAGGGGCACCTTCACTTCTATCATTCCTGATCTTTAAATCTTGTACTTTTTTTTCGCTTCTATCCCTGACCATTCCTGATGCATTCAGTTATCTAGGTTAAAATATCTCCCTCTGAAGGAGTTTCAGAGTGACATTAGGGGCATAATGAATGACATCTGCATTCCAAAAAAAGGATTTGGAAGAAATAAATCAGAGAGGCTAATCAACTGGAGCTTCTTAAAACTGTCAAGATCAGGAATAGTAGGCAATTTCAGTCCTTCTTGCTCTTACTCGCTATCTTCCATAATGCCTTTGTAATGGTTTAGTTTTAATGCACCACTTGTGCAGTCAGGATGACTGAAGGTCATTCAGCACTTGCAACCTTTGCTTTATCCTCAGACCTTGGAGGTTAGATGTGATCGCTAACCCTTGAAGCAAAGACCTCCAGCTGAGTCAGTGACTTGTGGGGTCATGCATGTGGGGTATGTTTCCACTTATCATGTCATAATTATATGTTTGTTTATTTATTCCTCTGTCTTCTTTTCCCTTTCCTGTTTTCTTGATCTTTGTGTGAGCTGGTTTTGGCTGGGATAGAGTTGATTTTCTTCATAGTAGTGGGTATGGGGCTGTGGTTTTGATTTGTACTGAAAACTGTGTTGATAATACAGGGATGTTTTCATTATTACTGAGCAGTGCTCGCACAGAGCCAAGCCCTTTTCTGCTTCTCACCCCACTCTGCCAGCAAGTGGGCTGGGGGTGCACAAGAAGTTGGTGGGAGACACAGCCAGGACGGCTGACCACAACTGACCAAAGGGATATTCCACACCACATAACGTCATGCTCAGCATATAAAGCTGGGAAGAAGAAGGAAGGGCTCGGGGGGGGGCATTCGGAGTAATGGAGTTTGTCTTCCCAGGTAACTATCATGCATGATGGAGCCCTGCTTACTGAAGATGGCTGAACTGACGGCCTGCTGATGGGAAGTGGTGAATAGTTTTCTTGTTTTGCTCTTCTTGTGTGCACAGCTTTTTCTTTACCTATTAAACTGTCTTTATCTCAACGCATGAGCTTTCTCACTTCTGCCCTTCCAATTCTGTCCCCTATCCCAATGCAGGGGGCAGTAAGCCAGCAGCTGTGTGGTGTTTAGCTGCTGGCTGGGGTTAAACCATGACATCATGTTTCTGTTGAGTACTAATATTTGCTGTTACAGATTTGTCACATGCCTTATGCTGGCAATTTCTCTAACAGGCCTACCCACCATTCTTTTGTTCAGTTTCCTAATCCTGTTCCTCTGATGAGCTTTCACACCTGATCCACAAATGTTTCCCAGACTGATTCATCCATTTATCAGTCACCTTACATGGATCCTTATTTGAAATGATCTTCCAGTCTCCTGACTTCTACCACCTTTTGGCTCAAGCATATATCCAGAATTGTACCACCTGCACACAATGATCTGAATCTCAAACCACCCATCCTTTTATCACCTCATGATCTCGAAAATCACTTGTAAGCCCACATCACATGTTGGATCACCTGCCCAGAAGTTTGTCCCCACAGATGTTCAGGGCTGCACACCCAATGCACCATCTTCCACTTAACTTTGAACTTGCAACAGTGAACCAAATTTTGCTTATGGTGAAATTACGCATTCATGCTTCAAACCCCTCTACCCATAGGATATTCTCTTACAGTAGTTAGGCATTGTATCATAACCTGAAAAGAATCAGATTTAATTCCTACCAGTAATAGGCCATAGATATTAAGGACAAGCAGTTGAAAGAAGCATTGTATGCCTGTATTATTTTATCATTAATGTATAAAGTGAATTCTGAAGGTTGCTAGAATAACGAAGTATCTAGTTATTAACCCTAGAAGAGGACCGTATTGGAATGTGCTGAGACTGTTAGGACTCTACACCCAGAGAATACTATCAAGACACTATACAAGATACTGTATGTTAAATTATGTTAAACTACACCATGGAAAACATGAACTATGCTTCCAAGGAATTATATCTTGATGGATTTAAAACTCATGGAGTCACAAATGCAAGTGCTGTTAGGAAACTATATCTTGACAGTGTAGCCTTGTAGCCCAGGTAAAGTAGCCGTTGCCACTGCTGGTTCAGAGGCTGGAGGCTGTGGTTTAGTTTGGTATAGCTTGAAGGCTGGGATCAGTCATCTGGGCTTGTTTTGGCCTGCCTGGGGGTTTGCCTTAGCAAGTTTAGCTGTGTCACATGCCTGTCTGAGACCGGAGTGTGGTTCTGTTTGTATTCTCAGGAACAGAATTAAGACTCAAAATGGAGTCAAGAGCCGAGGAACTTTATTTGCCCAACAATAAATCTGTGAATGCAATGGGAGAGAGAGCAAGACATAAAGAGAGGAAGGAAGGAAAGAAAGAAGGAAAGAGTTTGCATCAATAGCTACCACCCTGGAGCTGCGGCATCCCAACAGTCTGATTCATTTCCAAATCAGGTGGGGGAATGTTCCGTCCGATGTTAGTTGGTTCCATTTTTTTATAGAGTTGTTACAAGCTGTTCTGCTTAACCACACCTTCCACCTGGCAATGATGTACGTGCCCAACATTCCTCAGGGGCCTCCAGGCACCTTGATCCCCCTGACCCCAAGTCTGGGCACGTGCACAGGGGTTTGGTTAAGTTTTGCAGGATCAGCCTCCCCCGTTGCTCCATGGCATCAGTCGGTTTCCTCCTTTAACAATGTATAGATAAATCTCTGCAGTGGTTGTGGTGTTATCTTCCTGCCTTAACAATGTATAGATCATTCACTGTGGGATGGCATGAGTTTCCTGCCATAGCAATGTTGAGACAACATATCTGCTGTGGTGATGGTGGGTCTCACCAGCGCAGTCTCTTACAAGCTGTAACAGCAGTTGCCTAACAATTAGATTACCTATAATATTACCTAACTTGTTTTAATTTGTTACCTTTGTGCAATGGTATGCTATATTGTTATAGTAGTTTTGATGTACTTCTGTGTAGAGGGCACTGTCTATGAGCTAGAAGTGTAAAGGAGTACAAGTGCAGGATGATAGCAGAGGCCTTGAAAGTACAGGCACCAGATGATACCAGAGGCCCCAGGTTTATAAACAAATCACCAGTGGTCAATTACTGGTCACTAAAGGAATGCAGCATTGGGAGCTGGATAAAACCGGTTTTCAGGATAACATAGAGAACAAAGAGTAGGCATCCAACATAACATAAACTGCACCACAGACAGCAAATTTTTTTATAGTAAGGAATTATGAAGAAATAAAGAAGGGAAGATATGCTGCATGTTCCAAAATATATAAAAATAAATTTAAGCACAAACCCTAGAGTAAGGAAGAAGTCCGCACCAGCAACATCTAATTCCTCCCAGTGAAGAACACAAGACATCAACAAATCAGTAATTCTCTTTTCCAAGTAAGAGTTATCGCTGTCAGCCTTTGGGGCCAGCTGGGCAGTGGAATCAAGCATCTTAACACCAGAGAACAGGGACAGTGGAATGACAAGTCTTGACACCAGAGAACGGGGGGGGGGGGGTACTAGAAAGTTTCTGTACAGCTGTTAAAACTGCTAATTAACATGGCTTTTTCTATAATAGTTATATGAATCAGACTGTTAATGTTGGTACCATCATCATCAGACTGATAACAACACTTTACTGTTAAGACTTCAGTTATTCAAACAGTGAATTGTTGGTGCTATATCACAGCACTATCCTCCATGCAGCCACCTTCCCCCCCCCCCCCCCCCCAATCCTCAGGGCTATTTAACTAGTTAGTGGGAACGAGCTACAGCTGCACATCATCCACGTCCATCAACCCACTGCCTTGAAGCAAGCCCACAGCTGTATATTGTCAATGTTAATTAACCTGCCTTCATTCCTCTACAATTCTTCTACAGTGCTAGTAAAGTGCATTTCTTCAGCCCACACAAATGGTACATGTTGCAGCCCAATATTGAAGAAAAACTGTCATTCAAACATTGCATAAGAGACATGTCAGTTGACCATGTGCAGAAACAGTTGAGGATGTATGTAACATAATCAGAATT